>NC_057355.1:59530625-59888750 GCF_016509475.1 Prionailurus bengalensis
GCACATGCTCATTACAAAGCCCATGAAAAATAAGCCTGCAAAATGGAGAGGAGAAGAAGAACCAGTAAGTGAAGTGTTTAAGGGTATGGGACTCCATTGTGTGTGTGTGTGTGTGTGTGTGTGTGTGTGTGTAGGGTTCATACATATTTCCAATAAGTTGTAAACCTATTGTTAACTAGACAGCACAGCTTTTATTTGTTGTTTGTGAAAATGAATCATCTCACTGATTCTCATACTTGCATACCACCTAATATTCCTGTGCACCCCACCTTGGGGAAACACTGGACTAGAAGAAATTTTAAATTGAATCACTTTCTTTTTCCTTTTTTTTTTACATAAGCTCTGATGTGAAGTGTTGGGGCTTCAGGGCAAATGGTCAAGAAGGAATTCCTGAGATGCCTTTGGTGCAAAGTAAAGGTGGTTTTATTAAAGCGTGGGGACAGGACTCATGGGCAGAAAACGCTGCACTGGAGTTTTGAGGAGTGGCTGATTATATACTTTCAAGTTGGGAGGGGGATAGAGATAGCGTAAGTCTCTAAGAAATTTAGAAGCAAAGTTTCCAGGACCTTGGGGGGCTATCTGTTTTTACAAAAATGTCGTTTACTACTGTCAAGTAAGCTCTCAGTCATATACACCCTTCAGATGTATATCAGTGGGCCATATGCTTGGAGGATGATTGCTAACATACGTTTTGGAGGAGGGGGTAGAGATAAAGGAAGCCATCAAAGGGATTTTCATATGTTAAAGATGACTTACAGGATCCTAGAGGTCAGGCTAACTTTAAGCTAAGGTTGCTCTTTGCCCTTAGCAAAGTATTAACATTGAGGCTGCTGAGTTCCTGGAGGAAGGTCACTCTACCTGTCTCAAGGACTTGTCAATGGTCTGTAAGTTGTAGGGAAATTTAATTTTTCTTTTGCCTTTTTTCTCCACATCAGGCTTTATGCCCCAACTTGGGGCATGAACTCATGACCCTGAAAGCAAGAGTTGCATGATCTACTGACTGTGCCAGCCAGATACCCCAAAATTAAATCACTTAAGAAAAAAAAACTAAGGGAGAACCCCAAAAAGGAAGTATCCTTATGTCATCAAAGACTGTTGTACACAACAGTCAAATCTGTAAAGCACAATTCTGTTAGTTTTTATTTTCATTCTGGGATCACTCATTACAAAGGCTCAGGGTTAATAAAAGAAGGTCTTTCAATGAACCTACATCACTTTCTCTGAAAGCTCAAGTAAAATTCATGAAGGTTATCTGCTTATTTAGTGGTTAGCAAATACAACAGATATTAAGCAATATACCCAAAACCTCGGCTTGGAAGTCCATAACAAGCTGAAAGGAAACAAGTCAGCAGAGTTACAGGGAGAAACATTTTAGGATTTCAGGAGAGCAACTGGGGTAACCTAGGAAGGAGAAAAGAAGTGTATTATGAAATCTAGGTAGATTCAAGTAAGTTTTCTATTATTTTTCCTTCCTTTTTTCTTTCTTTCATTTTGAGAGAGAAATAGAATCTTTTAAAAAATTTTTTTAAGTTTATTTATTTATTTTGAGGGAGAGAGAGAGAGAGAGAGAGAGAGGCAGAGGGAGAGAGAAAGAGAAAATCCCAAGCAGTGTCCACGCTGTCAGTCTGGAGCCCTACTGGGGGCTCCATCTCGCAAACCACAAGATCATGACCTGAGCCAAAATCAAGTTTCAGATGCTTAAACTATTGAACCACCCAGGCTCCCCTAGAGAGAGAGACAGACAGACAGAGACAGAGACTGAGTCTTAAGCAGGCTCCTCACGCAGTTCCCCATGCAGGGCTTGATCTCACAATAATGAGATCATGACCTGAGCTGAAATCAAGAGTTGGACACTTAACCCACTGAGCCACCCAGACGCACCTATTATTTTTTAAAGGAATTTTCAAAGATGATCAACTGTCCTGGTTTTCCTGAAACTGAAGGATTTCCTGGGACATAGAAGTTTTAAAATTGGGAAAGTCTTCTCCAACTGAAAATAATTGGTCACTCTATTTCAAATGTTTCCTTCAAGCATACATCATAAGCAGCACAGAAGTAGAGGTTTTCCTCCTGTGGATGTAGGAGAGTATATGAGATTACACCTCCACAGTGTCTAATAGACTAAAAATGGGATTCAATTTTATTGAATAATTACTTGGAAATGAAGGAAAGGAACAAGTGTCCTCTTCCAACACCCATTCCCTCTATTTGCTATTAATCACTTGAGTGCAAGGTGCCACTCACAAAGTAATCCTTCCAGGGATTCTGAGGCATTATCTGCATATAGTTGAAGATATTAAGTAACCAAAAGCCTCTGAATAGGAACAGCTCAGCATGCTAGTGTTTTTTCACAAATCATCTACTTGTCTCTTGAACCCCTACTACATGATTTGTACAATCAAAATATATAAGACAATGTAATTTATATGGGACAATGTAATTTTTTATACAAGAAAATATAATTTCATTAAAAAGTGTAATTACATTCAATGATCAGTCACTGAAATGCCTCCTCTGTACATGACACTTTGGTAATTTAATTCTAAGCTCTTCTTATAAACCATATGTAAAACTGAATTATACATTTTTTTTTAACTTTTTTTTCAACGTTTATTTATTTTTGGGACAGAGAGAGACAGAGCATGAACGGGGGAGGGGCAGAGAGAGAGGGAGACACAGAATCGGAAACAGGATCCAGGCTCTGAGCCATCAGCCCAGAGCCTGACACGGGGCTCGAACTCACGGACCGTGAGATCGTGACCTGGCTGAAGTCGGACGCTTAACCGACTGCGCCACCCAGGCGCCCCTACATTTTTTAATTAAAATCAAGATTTGGGGTTTTTCCAAATGTGCACCTTGAAGATATGAATTTTCTATAGGGGAACCATTACCATGAAATGTTTAATTGCACATTTTCCAAGCCCCTTTCATTTAAAGCTCTGACAGAATTTTCTAGGTGGAAAATACAATACAATGTTCATAATCCACAATTCACTATATATTTTCATTGTTTCTTCTAATGGCATTATTCTCACTCATTTATTGCATTATTTTAAAAATAATTTTCTTTGGGCCAGACACTGTACTAGGAATTGGGGAAACAGGAAGAAGACAAAGTCCCTGTCTAAGTGGAGCTTGCACTCTGGTGCCTCTAAGACACTTAAAATGAAAAGAAACAGGAAAAATTCTCCAAGGCCTAAAGCTCTGACTACCTAGGAGAAAAGTTAGCTAGTCAAACAGATCTTGTCTCTCTTCAGTTTTCAGAGTTGGGGAATCAAATGAAAGGGAAGTAGAGTGGTTTAGAACAAGAAATGATTCATATTGGAAGAGAAACATAATAAAAAAGAAAATAAAAAGCTAGAATCTCTACTTTTTTGATACAGACATAGGGTTACCTCCTCCTTTCCCTGAATCTTTTCTAAATTTCTTGATAAACAGCTTTGTTTAATTCATCTTGTTTTTTTTTTAATTTTTTATTTATTACATACCTTCAGTTTACTTTCTTGGGTAAGCTGCTGTGTCCATGAAATTCTTGAGAACATCAAGAATTTACCTCAAGAATGTTACTGGGCTACAGTTTTCAAGGAAATCTTTTTTTTTTTTTTATTGGTACAAGGACTGACCTCTGAATAAAGAAAAGGAAACTATAGGTCATTTCAAGATTTATTTTGTCAAAAAACACAATTGCTATTATAAAAATAATGCCTACAGTTAAAACAATAGCAAGTATTTATTAAGCATTGACTATGTCCAAGAAATTAAAGAGAAAAGACAGGTAAGAGACAGTCCTTGGCCTTAAATAAATTAGTACCAGTCTGTCATGTGCTAGAGACTAGTAGAGATGCAAAAGAATTCAAGAAGGTTTTAGAGCTGACAGAGATTGTTACCCCATTTCCCCTTACTAACAGAACTCAGATTTTGACCAAGAGTTCACCCTTTCATATATGGCTCAGGAGAAACAGATCCAATTTCATGGTTCTGGAGACTTGATTATTCTGAACCAATCAGGATAATCACAATACTTTATCATGTAATTGGTTTAAAAAGAGGCATGTTGTGAATCATCTGACAAATCATAGGAAAAGTTTGTTGGAAGCTTCTAGAGAAGGAAGTTCATGGAACTAGCTGGATGTTAAGAGGTAGAATGGAGCTTCAATAGCTACTGACACCCATCTGAAGATCACTGAGACAGGGGGAAGGGTAACCTCACAATGAGGCTTACATTAGAAGTCAGAGCAGACAGGTGGAAAAAAAATCTGAGTTCTTTTTTTTTTTTAATTTTTTTTTAACGTTTATTTATTTTTGAGACAGAGAGAGACACAGCATGAACGGGGGAGGGGCAGAGAGAGAGGGAGACACAGAATCGGAAGCAGGCTCCAGGCTCTGAGCCATCAGCCCAGAGCCCGACGCGGGGCTTGAATTCGAGGACTGCGAGATCATGACCTGAGCCGAAGTTGGACACTTAACCGACTGAGCCACCCAGGCGCCCCGAAAAAATCTGAGTTCTTGATCAGTTTTTTTTTTTCTTCAGGATTAACCAACTCTGCAAGTTTCTCCTGCATCACTCTACCTTTCCAGTTTTGTGAGCCAATAAACTTTCCTATTTAGGTCAGTTTGAATCTAGTTGATGTTATTTACAGGAAACATCCTACTTGGATGCAAGTTCCAACCTTCAAAGACCCATAATCTAGTTGGAGAGGCAGGACTCACCATATTGACTCTGTGATGCAGTTCCTTTTCATCACATTTTAATATCTCTGAAACTTTAGAGAGAGAGAGCACAAGCAAGGGAGAAGGGCAGAGGGAGAGAGAGAGAATCCTAAGCAGGATGTGTCTCTGAAATCAGGGTCAAGTGTTGTAATATTGTTCTCAGCCAAACAGCAACCTTATCGTCGTCATCAATGCCTATGCATATGTATGCATAACTTCAGTTATACCATTCATATTACTGATGTTTTAATTCTATGTATTATTTGACATTCATGTGTTGTTCAATTGTGTTTAAAGTTAATCATGACTATATTATCATTCAGAATTGGAATAAAAGCTATACTGTCTGCAGAAAAGCATAGAGACATTAGAATATCATTTGATATAAATGGAGAAAATATTAATCCTTGGAGGAATTACCACAATTCCATAGTGTCTTGTAAATACCTTAAACAGGATCCACAAGTATATGAAGCTGTTACATTTTGTTACTGAGACATATGTAAAAGAAATGCCTATCATACATCAAACGATGCACCTGAAAGTAAGAAAAAAATGCCACACCCCTCAGAACAGATATAGGAAATTTCAAAGTCACAAGAACCTTGTGTTATGGATTCATGCATGATGCAGGACTGTGATTAAGGCATTGTGCTATAGAAAATGGAAACACTGTCAATTGTCTTTTGCTTATAGGAAACTAATTGCTAAACTGATTTTTTAGGTAGATTGTGGTTATACCAACTGTGTATGAATTTTTGTTTTCCCGAAATAGGGGAAGAGTTTTTAATAATTTGACCACCTATAGGGCACCTGGGTGGCTCTGTCAGTTAAGTGTCGGACTCCTGATTTTGGCTCAGGTCATGGTCCCAGGGTCATGGGATCCAGCCCCATGTCAGGCTTTGCGCTGAGCCTAGAACCTGCTTAGGAGTCTCTCTCTCCCTCTGCCCTCTCCCTCACTTGTGCTCTCTCTCTTTCTCTCTAAAAATAAAAATAATAATAATAATTTGACTTTTTACTATTATTTTTATTCTCAAAAGCCAGATAAGCTTCTTTTCTTTGCATAATTGAGATAGTTTATTCTAATAACAGTACTGTTATTGGAGATAGCATTATTTAGCTCTGATACAAATCTGTTTCGAATATTGCATGGTATCACTCAGATGTAGAATCTAAAAAAGCCAAGCTCATAAAAACAGAGAGTAATAAAGTGGTTGCCAGGGGCTACAGGGTGGGGGAAATAGGAAGACATTGAGAAAAGGGTACAAACTTTCAGTATAAGATGAATAAAGTCTGAGGATCTAAAGTATAATGTGGTGACTATAATTGATAACATTGTATTATATAGTTGAAATTTGCTAAGGGAGACCTTAGATGTTCTCACTAAAAAACAAACAAACAAACAAGTAAATAAGCAAAAACAAATATGGGAGTGATGGATTAATTAACCTGATGGGGGAATTCTTGGACAATGTATACGTATATCAAATAATCATGATATACCCTTTAAATATATTACAATTTTATTTGTCAATTATACCTCAATAAAGCTGAAAAAAACTTAAAAAAAATTCAAACTTTGGAACTTGCACCACTCAATATAAATTTAGGTGGATGGATTTTTTCTTCTCTAGAATCAGCAACCACAGTATCCATAGGATAGTTCGTACTCCTCTGGAAATGCTTGTGCGCAGCAGGATGGAAGTTTCTTTAAGGATTACATTTTAGAGTGTGGAGAGACTGCTACCTGTATATTGATTTGCTCCTCTAAACAGTCCCTAAAGGATTTCTCTTCCTCTTCTCTCCTTTTATTTAATTCTATACAATGCAAAATTTCCTTTTTTAAAGCCAGATCTGATCCTACCGCCTGTAGAATAACATACAAACTTCTCAGTCTGATATTCAGTTGGATAATGCTAGCCTACCTTTCCACCTTTATCCTGCAGCACACCCTTCAGACATTCTCTACCTCAATCACATTTCTTGCCTTTGCCCAGAAATACCTGTAGTCTCCTTTTCCCACACCTTTGCTTCCACTACTCCTTGTGGAATCCTTTTCCCTCATTCTTCCTGTTAGAGTTCTTCCCATCCTTCACAGCCCAGCTGAGGTAGTGCTATTTCACATCTCATCATTGGAAGTTAATGGCTTCCTTCCTTATTTTCCTATTACTCTCATTGTTGTGAAAGTATGTCGTGTTACTACTACACTTTCTTTACCTTATATTAAAATCCAGAGTGATTTATGTGGGGGCACCTGGGTGGCTCAGTTGGCTAAGCCTCTGACTCTTGATCTCAGGGTTGTGAGTTTAAGTCCTGCATTGGGTCCTATGCTGGGCGTAGAAAGAAGAAACACAAGAGTAGATGTGGGAACATCTTTTTTTTTTTTTTTTTTTTTTTTTGCAGTAATCCAGGCAAGAGAAAACAATGACTTAGATCCTTAGATCTTGGCATCTCCTGTGAGGTTGAGTACAAGTGTTTCCAGTATAGTTAATAAATGTTGCTTGAACTGAAGTAAGTGAATTGATTAATATCCTGTAAACTACAAGACACTACAAGGGAGTGTCAGGAAAACATTTTAACAATTGGGCATTTTCTCTAGGTGACCTCCTCAGGTCTGTTAGTCCAGAGAAAACCATTCCTTCTCAGGAGACTCCTGAAGATTCTGTATCAGGGAGAAAATGCTGTAGCTAAAACTACTGCCAGCCTCATTTTATAGGACACTTCCCTATAAAGGTCACTTGTCAAGTATTGGTGGAAATGACATTCCTTTCCACTTCGAAAAAAGGAAGCTCATACTTTCTCATTAGCTGGCTCCTGCTTTGGTTGCTAATGTTACAAAAGATGCAAATAAAATCTCTCCCTTAGCTTACAGCATAAAAAACAACAGCTTATGCTTTTAATCTTTTGTGAGGTTAGAAAATCAGTCCAGGTATGATATTTAGTATCCTTGCATCAGACCGTTGTTTATGCTTCATAATTTTTTTTAAATTTCAAGATAACCATTTATCATCAAAAAGGGAAGTGTCTATGGGTATGCATATGTGTGATTCAAGAAGAAGATGAGTAAAGGATGATTTATTTGTCACATTTTCACTTTGAAATGAACATAATTATATAGAAAATATTCAAAATATTTTTTAAAAAGAAAAGAACAGAGAAATAGATATCAGAGGGTAGCAATCAGTTATGTAAGGCATAATTTGTTCAGGACATCTGGGAGATATGTGTATCTATACCCTTTCAGATACTAGATACATTAAAATATAATCACCTTTTTAAAAAAAAAGTTTATTTATTTATTTGAGAGAGAGAATGAGCAGAGGAAGGGCAGAGAGTGAGAGAATCCCAAATAGGCTCTGTGCACCGATGCAGGGCTCGAGCCCATGAACTGTAAGATCATGACTTGAGAGGAAATCAAGAATTGGATGCTTAACAGACTGAGCCACCCAGGCACCCCAAAATATAACCCACTTTTAACTAAGTGTCTTTTCATTATGATAAAGCAAAAAAAAAAAACCCACAAAAAACACAAAAATTTGATCCCATTTCCTTTGAACCCAGTGTTCTTATCTGTAAAATGGATACGAATATAACTTCATGAAGTGGTAAGGGTTAAATAAAATAATATATAAAAAACAAATAAGTACATAAAGTATTTAATTAATGAAATATTTAAAAATCATGCTAAGATGTTCTGCATATCTAGTCTTTCCTACTCAACCTGAAAGATTTGATATTATTCATAATGATTACATTATGGGTTGGATTAAGGGACATTTTTAGACAAATTTTTTCCACTTTATCGTGATATGATTGACAGATAATATCGTGTAAGTTTAAGGTGTGCAACATGTTGATTTGACACACTTACATATCAAGATGCCTGGCTGGCTTAGTCAGTGATGCACATGACTTGATCTCAAGGTTGTGAGTTCGAGTCCCACACTGGGTGTAGAGATTACTTAAAAAAAAAATCTTAACCCCCTCAACAAAATGATACATTTACATATTGAGAAGTGATTATTATCCCATAGCCTTAGCCAACAGTGCCATTATGTCACATAATTACCACTTCTGTTTTGTGTTGAGAATATTTAGGATCTACTCTCTTAGAACATTCAGGTATATAATACAGTATTATTGGTTACAATTACCGTGCTCTACACTGGATCCCCAAAACTTATTCATCTTACAACTGGAAGTTTGCGCTTTTTGATCTAGAGAAAATTTAAAAACACTTTTTTTTAATGTTTATTTATTTTTGAGAGAGAGAGACAGAGCGCAAGTGGGGTTGGGGCAGAGAGAGAGGGAGACACAGAATCCCAAGCAGGCTCCAGGCTCTGAACTGTCAGCACAGAGCCCTATGTGGGGCTCAAACTCACAAGCTCTGAGATCATGACCTGAGCAGAAGTCAGAAGTTTAAACCAGCTGAGCCACCCAGGTGCCCATGATCTAGAAAAAATTTTTAGTAGTTGCAATTAGTCTTTGGTTCAGTCCTCTGCTCCTTTCCATTCCTCTGCTAATCCCTGCTTCATTCTCTTCCATAACTCACATTCATTGATGTCCTCCTGATGATTTCTGATTGCTCATTGCTTCCCTTTCTATCGCCTATTCAGACCTAACCTCTCCCAAAGTCTTTCATGATATATTCCAAAATGAGTTATCTTTTTCCCTAACCTTATTTATTTTTTATTTTTCCCCCCTAACCCTATTTAAACTCTTCATGAGCCTGACTTTAGCTAGATGTCAGGAAGAAAGTACCCTTACTGAACTAATTTGGATCAAAGGATTTGGTTGACTTAATCTTTATGAGTATATTTACATTTAAAAAGAAAACAGCCACTGATCCAAGTTATGTTGTAGTAGAATTTTAAACTCTGTAAAGGAGATGTCTTTCAGCTCAGGCAACAATTTATCTTGCAGTAGTTCTCAATCTTAGCTGCCTATTGGAATCATTTGAGAAGGTTTTAAAAGATGCCTACTGCAAAGACTCCACCCTCAGAGATTCTAATATGATTGGCCTGGGGTGGAGCCCAGGTATTAGAATTTTTAAAGCATCCCAGATGCTTCACCACCAGGTTAGAATGACTATCTTGGTTTAGTTTTCGATATTAAAAATTTCCATTTCTCTGTTATGTAAGTTACACATTAATTGCTGTATCTGGTAAAAAGAAGTCTGGGAAAAATTTAAGGTAATAGAAAAATAATGATTATTTAAGTGTCATCAGATCCAGCTCCCACATTTTACTAACGAGGAAACAGGTTCAAATGATTAAGTTTACACAAAAGTGGAGCGGGACAAATTTTAAATGACTTAAACAATAGGATATTAAAAATGCTCTCTATATTTTTTTAATGTTTATTTATTTCTGACAGAGAGAGACAGACAGACAGAGCATGAGCAGGGGGAGGGGTAGAGAAAGAGGGAGACACAGAATCCAAAGCAAGTTCCAGGCTCTAAGCTGTCAGCACATGGCCCGACGCGGGGCTCCAACTCACAGACCGCGAGATCATGCCCTGAGCCGCAGTCGGACTCTCAACCAACTGAGCCACCCAGGCGCTCCTAAATATTTTTTACTTTTTAAAGTTTAATTTATGTCTTAGTGAACTAAATTTATTTTAAAATAAGATTAATTTATGCAAATGATAAAAATTTAAACAATGCACAAAGATACAAAATGAAAAGCAAATCTCCAACCTCATTCCAATTTGCACTTTCAAAGGTTACTTTCTAAAAATTATTTCTGCCACAAAAAAGTAAAATCATTGTCTTCCACAAGGCGGCAGTATTGCTTACTGTTCAACAATCTCCCCACAGCCAACACTTCCTTCATTGTCCAGGAAGGGTTATAAAGACTCAAGTCCTCCCAGAGACACTCAGTCCCTGATACTGAAATGACAGGTCAACACCAGATTCCTAATTCATGAAGAAAACCAGAAGTGAGCAAAGAACTGCACCAGACTGAACTGTTTGTATGTGGAGAAATAGTGGAAATAGATTAGCCACGAGACAGCCAATGGAAGCGCGGAGCAAGGTGCTGCCTGGAAAACCTATCAATTGCCTACTTCTGCAGAAGTACTGGAAGGGCTGGGGGTCCAGTTTTGTGAAAATGTGCATCTGACTCTGCCATGAACAAAATTTTCCCTTTATTACAAACTAAAGTTATAGGACCCAGTCAAAGGCTTTCATGGTATCCCTCATGGCTCCAAGGGTCTCTGAGCCACTAAAAAAAAGGCTTGGATCTTTTGATAGTACCTTTCTGTAAAAGACTTGGGAGATCATGTTTGGATTTCCCAAACCTTGTAGAATTCCAGCCAGGTACAGGTGATAAAGAGCACAGAGGCTCCAGTTTTCATTGTTAAATTCTAGAGACATATTTGAAAATCATTTTTAGACTTTTTGGGTCATTACATATCTACTAGAGTAAAAAGTTTGTCATTGGTGATATCTTTGAGATCTTGAGAGAATGATCTTGCTCTATGATATTTAGGAATACGCTTCTCTGTTGCCCAGGAAGGAACAGAACTGAAGACAGTCATAAAATGATCACATTTTAGGAAGAAAAACACCTTTTAATCTCCTTAAAGTCTGAGATTGTTGCAGCAGGGATAGGGGCAAAGGTAAAGAAGGGACTATGACAGGAGAGGGTTATGGGAAGCCCATATCACTAAGAGAGAACCTCTATCCTCAAGATGAATCAAGGTAAATCAAAGAGAAAGAGGTATGTGGGAAGCACATTATAGGAATCTGCAAGATAAAGCTCTAATAACTATGGATGTATAGTGATCTGTTTGGGATTCCTTCAGCATTAAAAGGTTTATTATGCAACATAGAACATAGAGCAAGGACCAATAACCCATTTTTTACTTTTCCTAATCAGAGGCTTTCTAAAATCTTCCAAGTTATAGACAATCTTATAGTTCAAAAAGTCTTTTGGTAAGCTCTGACTTTGAAGTAACCAAGGAGCTGGTGTGACTTTTGTTAACCAATGAGAGCCGATGTGTCTAACTGCAACAAGAAACAAGAGAAGCATCATATTAAATATTTTGAGTCATAATGTCAATTCAACTTGAAATTCTTGCTTTCCACAAGCATTATTTCTTTTATGGCCCCCTTGTTATTTCTAAATGATATAGCCTGGCTAAATGATGCCTGGCTTCAACTATGAAGTTACTTTTTTTTTTTTTTTTTTTTTGTACACCGTATCCAGACTTCATTCGAGATTAGAGCACGTGGCAATATGTCCAATTATCATGGTTTGTAATGGGAAATCCTGACCACTTGCTTCACCAGGTTTGGAAATCTTTCACAGTCTGGTAGAAATTTTATTGATAAACAAAAGATACAGGATGTTGACCTGCATTTTCTGTGTTTGAAGTTAAAATAAGTTTTGTACAGGGTATATAATGTAGTTAGCAAATACTCCCAAACATCAAACTGGAAACATGAAACCTATCAAAAGCCAACAAGGAAAACCTAACGTGCTACAGGAGACTATTTGGAGAGTCCACTAAAAGGATTGTTGTTAATGATGTAAGTGGGATGCCATGCTTATTGGTACGGGGTTAGTAGAACCATGAAAAAAAATTAGTAAAGAATGCCTGCTGAATTCTCTTAATTTTACCTTAATTCAAGTAAAAGATAGGCATAAAAATCAAGAATTGAGTAGCATTGCCAGTAGTATGTCATGTCCTCTCTTGCCCTGGATCCAGGAGCACGGTAGCCAGGAAAGATACTCTTAGTGATCAATAGGAGCATATGTGCCTTTTGTTTCCTTCCTTCCTTCCTCCCTTCCTTCCTTCCTCTCTTTTCTTTCTTTCCTTCCTTTTCTCGCTCTCTCTCTTAATGTCTGAGAAGACTGCCTACTTGGTGGATTATTCATCAATATCTAGTTTCCCTTCTTGTGGGAGGATCACACTTACCTGTCCTATTGAACTTAGGTGTCACCCTGTGATTTGCTCTGGCCATTGAAATCTGAATGGAAGTTTTGGAAGTTCCCCTGGCATCAGTTTTAAGAGCCAGGGCATCCTTCTTTATGTTTCCTTTTTCCTCTGCCATAGTAACCAGTAAAACTCCAGATAGAAGGCACTCTGGAAATCTGGCAAGCAGGACTCTTTTGCTAATTTCGAATGTACATGTTGGGTAAGCAAGATGTGAACTTATGCTGTTTTAAACCACTGAAATTTTGGGTTGTTTGTCACTGCAGCACAACCCAGCCCATCTAGATCAATAGATTGGTTCAGTCTACCACATCCATTCTTAATAGGAATAATATCACCCCAAAAGGACAAATATTCATTCTGGGGGGCAAAAGAGCCTTACTTTTTAATGTATAAAGTACAGATATACATACAGTACACAACAGGTATACAATATATGTGTGGTATTAAATTTTAATGAAGGGGCAACTAGGGGAAAAAAATCTCAAAAGGCTCATTAGGAGGTGATAATGAATTAAAGTTGAGGAACACTGGTCCATAGGGCAAAAAGGAGTGGTCAGATTATCTTCATAAAGTCTAATCCAGGCATTCTCAACTCTGGTGACACATCTAGATCCCCTTGAGAGCTCTCTAAAAACACTGATACCCTACCCTGGTTCTCCAAGATTCACGTTTACTTGGTAGACTCCATACATTGGTATTTTTAAAAAAAGTTCCTGGGTAATTCTAATTTGCAAACAAGATTAAGAACCACTGGATCAGACATTCTCAAAGACAAAGCAACATTTCTTCCACCCAGGGAGATGTGCCACACACAAACAGAGAAACAGAGAAACAGCACACTGGAAATGGCTGTCATGGCTTACAACTCACTCCTATTTTAGAGCAGCTATTCTGGCCTCACACCAGATAACACTAAGCTGGATTCATCAAGAATAGACAGCAATGTCCAATTTCTGTGTTTTATCTTTTCCATTTCATGACATACTATTTGAACGCAGAGGGTCCTTTATGACTCATTTGGAAAACATAAGAAGGGGGAAAAATGGTTATAGTTATTCCTAGACTATTACCCAAAGTCAGCATTTTCTGCACAGATGCAATTTGGAAATCATCTCTATCTTCAGCTCCTAAAATTTGAAGTTCTTACTGAGTAGGTTAAAAAAAGTTATTTAATATGGAATTTTCTTTTCTTCTATATCAAGGGAAAACTCTAGATGCCACAGGGAGGCTTTCACATAGATTGTGAAAATTAACAGTTAAACTAAATTTTTAAAAATTAAGAAGATAAAGCACTTTCTCCTTCTTAGTAACATGGAAAGGAGCCTTGATCTGGGCTAAATGACAGTAGCATGGGATTATCATGGCTGAATTTGGCCATTAGATGGATCATCACTTCTTTCCTGAAATGTCAGTTGGAATTGACAATGATATGGCTGTATTTTAATGAAGGTACTCATTTCCAGCCTGGAAGTCAAAATTATAATGTGTTAATTAACAAGGGTTTCACTTTATATTTTCCTTTTATACATCTTCACAGTGGATAGCATTTATTTGGGAGTTCTAACGAAAAGGTGCACATTGGCTTTCCTGATACTATTTTTGAGAACTGAGCACCTTGCCACTCGAGGGCAAGTCTGGAGATATTTGCAGGCATCACTTGTGAAATTTCCTGAAGCATGAAAATAAAATTTCCAGGAAATTCTCCACGAGAAAGAGAGTTAGCATCAGTTGTACAACCTGACAAATGCTCGCAATCAGCTTGTCAACTCTTTGGTGATGATTTTGGCAGATGCAGAAATGGTAAAATCAAGTGTCTAGGGTTATCAGTAGAGACAAGGGTGGATTTGAGATGCAGAGATGGATAAAAAGTGGATCCAAGAAGGTTTAAATGCTAACTCGTTTCCAGTTCACCACCACTTAATTCCAAAGAATGACAACAATGTGTTGTAATGAATCCTTGTTCAAATGCCTACTGGCCTCACTTACTAAACAGGACAGAGCAAGTCAGTGTCCATATGAGTGTCCTCTATTCAAAGTTGATTGGACAAAAGGTAGACACATGATTTAAGTTGGGCTAATTACATTCTTTCTTCTGGATATTTGGAATTGGGATACAGAGTCTCCAGTTTGTTTGTTTTGGGCACTGGACCTGGTAGGTGATTAAGCGCTGGGGCTGGATTGTCATTTCTTATGAAGGGGATGCTGAAGCAGAGAAAGCTGACCTTCAGAATTAAAAAAAAAAAGATATTACTGAGCCTAGAGGAGGTGAAGAAAATACCTTTAGGTCCTGACTTTCAAGTTCCAAGTCAAATGCCTTGGCATCTTAAGTCCCATGTCACAATCTAGCTATCTTGTGACTTTGGTTCCATAAGATACTCCTGTATCTTTTTAATAAGCATCACCCCCTTTGTGCTTCAGCAAGTTTATGTGGGTTTCTGTTCCTTGCAAGCAATTATCCCTGATTAAGACATGTTCTTCTCCACAAAGAACAGCTAAAATCTATGAAGGACATAGGCCACATTTACTGCAGATGTGCGGCTCCTTAAAATTTAGTTTGAATTATCCAGATTACCCTTCCGGTGGTTGAACTGGTTGTTTAGTACAACAGATGCAGCAGCCTTCGTGAGCAAATGGGTCACAAAGAAATGCTGAATGGAATGAAATCTTTGCAGCAACGGGAACATGTTTTACCATACAAGTTCTAAACAAAAAGGCATAGATCTAAACATGCAAAATCTTACAGTTGCATTTTCTTTCTTTAACCTAATTACTCCCTAATAATATAGCTAGACTTAAAGGAGATATGCACAGCAATTTAATGTCTCCATTTTAAAGGGCTTAAAAAACACGAAGATGGATAGAATAATGAGCCCTATCAGTTCCATCAATTTCTAGCCCCCTCTGCGTCTGCTTTAGACCCTTGACACCAATTATGTAAATTTGTTCACACAACGCCTGGTTGCTTTGGCATTGTAATTTAAATGTAGGTATCTCATGAAGACAAAAAGAAATGCATTGTCCTTTTCAAAATTTAGAATTTGAACTGATTCACTGATTTTGTCCCTGCCAAATAACCAGGCAGCTGGAGGAACAGCTGGACCAGTTTCTGAACACCAACAAAAAAACCCCTCAAGTCTGAATTACAATAGGGGTTTTCATCAGAATTTTATAGTATTGTTTAATAAATACAAAACACACTTTCCTAGTAATTGTCTGCTTTCCTGTTTATATTAGCAAATGTATTATGGAGTTAGAGCCAAATGTATTAGGAGTTCTTGATTTACTGAGACCAATCAGTCTGAACTTTTCTTATTTTAACAACTATAATGTCCATTTTGAAGGAGGAGCTAAAGACCCCATCCCTTATCTGTTTTAGTTTCCCAAAGGCAATATCACATAGTAGTCTTCTAGGACTGCTTGAATTTAACATCTAGTTTTACTAGCTGTGTAAACCTGGGTAAGTTTTTCGACCTCACTGTGCTTTAATTTTCTCCTTTGTGAAGTAGGGATAATAACAGTATAATCCAGTAATTCCACTATGGGGTATTTACTCAAAGAAAAGAGAAACTCTAATTCGGAAAGACATATATATCCACCCCTATGTTTACTTCAGCATTATTTACTGATATGGAAGCAACCCCAGTGTCCATCCATAGATGAATGGATAAAGAAGATGTGGTATAGACACACACACACACACACACACACACACACACACACACACACACACAGAGGAATATTACTCAGCCATAAAAAAGAATGAAATCTTGCCATTTACAACAACATGGATGGATCTAGAGTATAATGCTAAGTGAAATAAGTCAGCCATAGAAAGACAAATACCACATGATTTCACTCATATGTGAATTTAAGAAACAAAAGAAAAAAAAAAGAAAAAAAAAGAGACAAACAGAAAACAGACCCTTTATAGAGAACAAACTGGTGGCCGGGGGCGGGGGTGAAATAGGTGAGGGGGATTAAGAAAACACTTATTGTGATGAGCACTGACTAATGTATAGAACTGTGAATCATTATAGTATACAAATGAAACTAATATAACACTGTATGTTAGTTATACTGGAATTAAAAATAAGTAAATAAAAATTAAAAAAAATAACAGTACCTACTTCATTGGGTAGTTGTGAGGATAAAATGAGTTAATTTATAGGAAGCACTTAATATAGTGCCTAGCATATAATAATTGGCATTAGCCATTATTATACTAAAATGCAAAATCTTATACTCTCTTGAAGGTTCAGCCAACATAACTAATTATTCCAACCGATGCCATACTCTTTCAAACTCCGTTAATAACTCAAAATTAGGGAAATAGACAATTGTCTATCTTTAACAGGGAAACCAGTGTGGGTATGGAGGGCTATGTAGAGTCATATATGTACAAACTGCCTTGATCTCAAAGTTCAGACTTCTTCCTTCTGAGAATCACATTTTTCCCAGCAGGTTGGTTGGATGACTGTTCTTAGGACAGGGCCAACATGTTCTTGTTAACTACAAGTGGACAAGGTACACTGGGTCAGGAGAGGTACAGGGTGGACCCAGCTGCAGGCCCCGGAAGGAATCCTGCCTTATTGGTACATATAAGAAGGACATGGAAATAGGAAAGGGAGGGTAGCCTGGGGGAAGCAGTTGACAAGAAGGAAGAATAACTTGGGGTCAGTTTTTCTACAGTGGATACACAGTGCTGGGTAATTCAAGAGAGGGAATATTCAGAGATCTAAACAGACAGCCTGCTGTTTGCATACATATATCAGCATCTGGAATGTAGGACTAGTAACAGCATATTAGATCCTTTCTCAAAGGGACTGTGATTTTGTAGGGTATTAAGACAAAGGAGCCAACTAAAGGAATCAGAAAGGAATGCAGTTACCAGAAGACACAGAACTCTGTGTCAAAACTACAGCATGAGGGGCGCCTGGGTGGCGCAGTCGGTTAAGCGTCCGGCTTCAGCCAGGTCACGATCTCGCCGTCCATGAGTTCAAGCCCCGCGTCGGGCTCTGGGCTGATGGCTCAGAGCCTGGAGCCTGTTTCCGATTCTGTGACTCCCTCTCTCTCTGCCCCTCCCCCGTTCATGCTCTGTCTCTCTCTGTCCCAAAAATAAATAAACGTTGAAAAAAAAAATTAAAAAAAAAAAAAACTACAGCATGAGACTGGAACCACAGCATCAATGGCAAATTAGACGGGATGCTGGGATGGTTATAGGGATCTTCAGCTCCCAAAGGCACACCTGTATGGATAAGAAGGATAAAAAAGGCTGGGAGGGAGAGGGAGAACAAAACACCAGGATATCTATGGATAAGGCAGTTTTTTAGGCAGTTTCTTTTGTCTTCTGTACTTTAACTTCTGGGCATTCTCTTAATGAAGGATTGGTGATCCTTAAAAATGCCTTATGTTAGCCCTAGCTGCATCTCTGGATGATGGGTAGGGGGAAAAAAGGACTATATTTCACACAGAACTCCTAGATTTCTCCTGGCAATAAACTCTAGGAGATTGGAAGTTTCCCTCACCCACCATGTCCTTAAAAAACCTGCTTCCTAGTATGCAACGAAGAACTAAGTTTATTTAGCACGACATAAAAATCTAATTTGAAAAATCACATTTTGTGATTACCAGATTAGGGAAGTAGAATGGCTTTCGGATTCAGAAAGAATTATACTACTTTCAGAGGAAAACAATCTCCTGTGCGAGTTGGATGCTGGTCAAATATCCTTGTGGTTGCTTTTGGAATAATAAAACCTCCTTACCTATTATGGATCATAATAACCAACTCCTTGTTGCAGAAAAAAAATTCCTTTCCATATCTATAATTATAACTTGTTGCCTAAATTGTGTAGGTAGATAAGCTGAGCACATGGGAAGCAGAGTCTAAAAGAAGTACATTTAGCATTCAACTATCATTTGCAGAATGAATGAGATGTCAGCATGCATTAAAAGTTGATGATATGGGCATCTGGGTGGATCAGTCAGTTAAGCATACTCTTGATTTCGGCTCAGGTCATGATCTCACGGTTTGTGGGATCAAGCCCTGTGTAGACTCCATGCTGGCAACACAGGTCTTGCTTGGGATTCTCCCTCTGCTCCTTCCCTGCTCTCTCTGTCTCTCAAAATAAATAAATAAACTTAAAAAAAGATGATGATAATGACAATGATTAAGAATGAAGGAGAGAAAGGAACAAGAAAGAAACAGAAAGACAAGGAACAGCTGTAGCTCTAAGGCAATTGGCTTGCCAATTACTGCTGCTGAAGCAACCATAATGCAGTTTTCAATGATTCAGAGGCTGGTTCTCCAGTTTGGGTATCATCTCAGATTTTTGCTTTCAATTTTCCCTTTTATTGATTGCCTTTTAAGTCATCCATTTCATGTCTATCAATCCACAGAAGATGAGAGAACAAAAAAGGTTGGTATTACATAAACATATACATATACATATACATATACATATACATATACATATACACACTTATTTATTTTGAGAGCAAGATACTGAGAGAGAGGGAGGGGCAGAGATAGAGAGAGAATCTAAAGATTTTCTAAAGAGAATCTAAAGGCGGCCCTGTTCTGTCACAGTGTGCAGCCCGTTGCAGGGCTTGGTCCCAAGAACTGTGAGAGATCAGGATCTGAACTGCAATTAAGAGTTGGATCCCTTCCTGAGAAACTTAACAGAAATCCATGGGGGAGGGGAAGGAAAAAAAAGAAAAAAAAAAAAGAGGTTAGAGTGGGAGAGAGAGCCAAAGCCTAAGAGACTCCTAAAAAACTGAGAACAAACTGAGGGTTGATGGGGGGTGGGAGGGAGGGTAGGGTAGGTGATGTGCATTGAAAAGGGCATCTTTTGGGATGAGCACTGGGTGTTGTATGGAAACTAATTTGACAATAAATTTCATATAATAATAAAAAAAAAGAGTTGGATCCTTAACTGACTGAGTCACCCAGGTGCCCCAAAAGAGGCTCGTATTAGATAAAACTTTTCTGATGTTTTGTTTGTGGAAGGGTTGATCTCATTTCATTCTCACAGCAAGGCTAGGAGAAAGGGACTATCATTATCCTTTTTTTGTTTGTTTGTTTGTTTTTAACAATTGAGGAATCTGAGGCTTAGTAATATTCCTAAGGTCACCCGGTTAGTATGCAGCAGGGTTAGAATTTGAGTCATGGGCTGCCTGAACCTAGAGTCATGCACTTACCGGGTATGTTCTGCTGCTTCCATGCCACTCAGTCTTCTAACTTGTTTACATTCACTAGAAATATTCCCAGGGCTTTACAGTTTACAAAATTCTTTCAAACTCCCTCTTTTTCTTTCTTTTCTTCCTTCCTTTCTCCTTTCCTCCCAGTCTCTTTCTTTTTCTTTCTTACCATCCCTTCCTTCCTTCCTTCTTTCCTCCCTCCCTTTCCATTTATCCCTTCCTTCCCTCTTTTGGTGCATAAATGTGTGTTGCATTGGTTTATTGTATTAATTTTCTTTTTTTATCTTTGGAGTTGTTAAGCCTTAAGCCACCCCTGTGCTGCAATGTTTAGGTTTAGTTTTCTTTTCTTTTAAGTAAACTCTACGCCCAATCTGGGGCTCGAATTCGTGACCCTGAGATCAACAGTCACCCGTTCTACTGACTGAGCCTGCCAGGTGTCCCTACTTTTCATTTTTATCAAAGTTAAATATGCACATGGTTTAGGAGTCAAATAGTTCTATTAGGTCTATTACAGAAAACAGCAATTTTCTAGTCCCCTGTTTTCTTATCTATCTTGCCTAGAGTCAACAATTTTCAGCTATTTTAGCTGTTTTTTTTTTGTATTGGTCTCAATATCTCTAAATAATATGCTTACATTTCTACATCTTGATAAAAAAAACTAGGTGTTATCTATGAAAGATATATCTTTCAACTACCTCAACCCCAGCCTACACCAATCACCTATGTACACACTTTCCGACCCACTCTTCTTATATAGTTATATCATAATGTTGAATAAATCAAATCACTATTTATATTACTGTAGCTATGTAAATGAGTATATACTACTATTACTTTTCCTTTGGTTTTTCCTAGAGCTGTTAAATGCTTTGTTTTTATTTTTCACTTGCTTTTAATATAATTATCACTAACTCACCCAAACTTCCCCCAAAAGTCTATTTCTTCTCAATATAATCAGGCACATTAGGTAGTCTATCGCTTTTACTTTCTTTGAAACACCTGAGAGCCTTCTGATTTTCTCCATTTTGGCTTTGATCCTTCTCTAGAGTTGCTTCACAGCTATGATTCTGAGATTAAACGTTACCATTTTTCTGAGAATTTACATCTCTTTTTTCTTCTTTTTAAAAAAGGTTTTAGATGTACAATCTCTTTCTTGTGTTAGATCCCATTTCCAGGATCATATATATTCGTTTTTGAACTTTTTTCTTTTCTTTTCTTTAAAAAAAATTTTTAATGTTTATTTATTTTTGAGAAAGAGAGAGACAGATGTGAATGGGGGAGGGGCAGAGAGCGAGAAGAGACACAAAATCTGAAGCAGGCTCCAAGCTCTGAGCTGTCAGCACAGAGCCCGATGTGGAGCTCAAAACCAGGAAACATGGGCTCATGACCTGAGCCAAAGTCTGATGCTTAATCAACTGAGCCACCCAGGTGCCCCTTCTTTTCTTTTTCAATGGTGACTCCAAAATTTATTTTCTTTTTAAATATTTTCTTTTTCTTTTAATGTTTATTTATTTTTGAGAGAGAGAGACAGAGTGGGAGCAGGGAAGGGACAGAGAGAGAGGGAGACACAGAATCCGAAGTAGGCTCCAGGCTCTGAGCTGTCAGCACAGAGCATGATGCAGGGCTGGAACCCACAAACTGTGAGATCATGACCTGAGCTGAAGTCGACACTCAACTAATTCAGCCACCCACGCACCCCTAAAGATTTTATTTTTTATTTTATTTATTTATTTATTTTTCAACGTTTATTTATTTTTGGGACAGAGAGAGACAGAGCATGAACGGGGGAGGGGCAGAGAGAGAGGGAGACACAGAATCGGAAACAGGCTCCAGGCTCTGAGCCATCAGCCCAGAGCCCGACACGGGGCTCGAACTCGCGGACCGCCAGATCGTGACCTGGCTGAAGTCGGACGCTTAACCGACCAAGCCACCCAGGCGCCCCAAAGGTTTTATTTTTAAGTAATCTCGACACCCAATGTGGAGCTTGAACCTACAGCCCTGAGGTGAAGAGTTGCATGCTCTACTGACTGAGCCAGCCAAGTACTCCAATGACTCCAAAATTTTGGTGGCTTAAAACAAAAAAGATTTATTTCTCACTTTCGTTAGATATCTTCTCGGCATTGGGGGCACCTGTGCTCCCTGTTGGCTTCTTCACAGGACCCAGAGGTGGTCTTCATCTGGGCCATACCAATGTTTTAGGAAAGAAAAAAGCAATGATGTTTACCATTTTCCCTTATGTTTTATTGTACAAAGCAAAACTGTGGCCAAAATTGATGTCAGTGGGATGGGAAGTAAAATTCTAGTCCTGATAGAGAGGAACAGAGAATATTTTGAACACATAACACAGTCTACCTTGTGTTTCTATTTCTTGGTTTTCTCCCACATTCTTTGAGAGCCCATCCTCTGATAGCTTCCTGAGGAAGGATGCATAAGAGTTAAATTTATTGCAATCTTGCATGTCTAAAATGTCTTTTTACCCAACTGATAGTTTATTTGAAAATAGAATTCTAATTTTTTTTAATGTTTTATATATTTGAGAGAGAGAGGGGGAGAGAGGAAGAGAGAGAGACAGAGCAGGGGAGTGGCAGAGAGATGGAGACAGAATCTGAAGGAGGCTCGGGGCTCTGAGCAGTCAGCACAGAGCCTGATGCAGGCTTCGAACTCACAAGCAGTGAGATCATGACCTAAGCCAAAGTCAGACGCTTAACTGACCGAGCCACTCAGGCACCCCGAAAATAGAATTCTAGATTGGAAATCATTTTCCTCAGAATATGAGAATATTGCTCTAGTATCTTCTTGATTCCAGTGTGCTATTGAAAAGTCCAGTGTAATCCTAATGCTTGTTTGTAGCTTTTTTTCTTTCTGGAAGCTTATTTTTGTTCCTAGTGTTCTGAAATTTCACAGTGGTGTGTCATGGTGTGGCTTTGTTTCTATCCATTGTGCTGGGCACTTGGCAGGCCCTCTAAATTGGGAAATTCATGTCCTTCAGTAAAGAAATTTTTCTTGAATTATGCCTTTGATAATTTCCTGCCCTCTACCTTCTTTCCCTATTCCTATTAAGTTTTAATTTTCATTTCTCCTATTTTATTTTATACTTATAAAGATACTCTGTTTTGTTATTATTCTCTGAATGTGTTTTCCCCCCAAATCGCATCCTGTACTTACTTAAGAGATGACATATTGTCTCCCATTTCTATTAGAATCTTTACTAATAATTTGTTCTTTGAAAATCTTCTTTCTCCTGCTTAGACTTTCCATACTCAAAGTTGACTGTTTCCCTTTTGTTTTGGCCTCTATATTTTATGTTAGTAGTATTACTTAAATTTCTTAAATTTCTGGTGACCCTATCCCCAGTTGAGAAACTCTGTTTTACTCTCTCCAGGGAATTACCTTCTCTCTTCTGACAGAGTGGAGAAAAGAAGTCTTTTGGCTGCATGGAGCTGAGGAAGGGAACTGCTACTTAAATGGACTTTCAAACAATCCTCCTATTTTCAGTTCTGTCTCCCCTTATAAAAGCACCTGGTTCATCAATTTCTAAATATTTTGTGGATTCTACATGCAAATCAAATTGCCTCTCACCTCTCCCCTTTGCTGGGTTTGGATTCAACTTTCTTGGGTCTGCTTAGTCAATTATTACTCACCCATATGCTTTCTGGTTTCCAAAATGTTATTGCTGTGGCTCCCCTCCATTCACCTTGGTCTTGTAAGTTTATGTTTTTTTTCCTAATCACTTTACTGTCATTTTGGTGGATTTAGAGCAATAACAGAGGTAAATGCTTGTGTTCAACCTGCCACTTTAAAGTCTTAGGGTTCCTGGCTGGCTCAGCCAGTAGAGTGTGTGACTCTTGATCTTGGGATAGTGAGTTTGAGCCACAAACTGGGTGTAGAGACTAATTAAAAATAAAACCTTAAAAAACATATTTGAAAAAAACATATTCGAAAAAATAAAGTGGGGCTCCTGGGTGTCCCAGTCAGTTAAACATCAGACTCCTGATTTTGGCTCAGGTCATAGTCTCACAGTTCATGAGATCGAGCCCCACATCGGGTTCTGGGCTGACATCACAGAGCTTGCTTGGGATTCTCTCTCTCCCTCTCCTTGTGCCTCTCTTTCTCTCTCTCTCTCTCTCTCTCAAAACAAACAAACAAACAAACAAACAAACAAACATTAAACAAACAAAAGTCTTATGACTTTCAGAACAGCCAGGGAAGACATTATTATCTCCATTTTACATATGAGAAAGGGAGTTCAAATGACTAGCCAAGATTATATAGTATATAATGTTGGATCTAGAGCTTGTATTCAGTTTTTCTGACTCCACTCTTTTCACTAACTTTCTGAAAAAGAAGGCTGTGTAATGTAGCTATTAAATGCATAGTCTTTGGCACCAGAGACCTAGATATGAGTCCAGGTTCTGCTTCCTAACAGTTGAATTCTTATGACAAACTGTTTAGTTTCACTATACTGGAAGTTCCTCATCTATAAAATGGGGATGATAACAATAGCATGACCTCACCATGGTGTTGTGAGGATTTAATTAGATAATACATGTAAAGTACCCAGCTGAGTCCCTGGCATATAGTGAGTGCTCCCTTATTACTATAATGGAAAAAAATGAAATGATAAGATGTAATAATGATTTGCAGTTTTAATTAACTGAACGACGTCCAGGGAAACTTTTAAATTAATTCTGTAGACATTTACTGAATAATTAGCATGTGCACTGTGGAATGTTTATTCTTCCTTTCTCTTTTATTTGAACCTCTCTATGAAAATATCTTTGGTTAGCAACTACTTCAAACCTAGCTGATGTTAGGTGACAAACTTCTGAGTAAGGATAGAAGAATTAGGCAGGGTCACAGGTTTTCTCTCCACCAATATGTAATGAAATGGACAAGAATAAAAATTCATTGACAAAGCCCAAAATTCACCAGCAGCTACAAGATAAAGGATAAAATCTCATGTAGAAATGAAATGTGAAAAAAATGTGGCCAACAAATGAAAAAGAATATTCTGGTGTAGTAAGGTATGTCTCCTCACCCTGCCCCTATTCCTCAAAGAAGAATGAGAGGAAGAAAGGGTGTGGTGGGGATACACCACATTCATTAATTGGTGAATAATTCTGAGGATGTAGATAAATAACTCTGAGGAGGGTGGAGAAATGGAGGAATCCAAGAAAATTGTTTTATTTTTCTTTAAATGCTTTGAGTGGGGTGAAGGGGCAGAGAGAGGGGGAGAGAGAGAATACCAAGCAGGCTCTGTGCTGTTGTTGGGCAAGGAACCCAACCTGGGGCTTGATCTCACCAACCCGTGAGATCATGACCTGAGCCCAAATCAACAGACACTTGACAAACTGAGCCACCCAGGGGCCCCCAAGAAATTTGTTTTAGAAAGAATCCTCTATATACTACCATGGGACCTCAGTAGAGACAATAAGCTTTCTATTTTCCAGGTAACAAAGCTGAGGAAAAGAACTGATACAAGGAGAGTAATACACCCCTGGCTGGTTAGACTGGGCTCAGAAAGGCCATTTAACTGAATCTCACAAGACAGTAGAGCTAATACAGGCATCACTTAGCCCTAAGTTCCCTCTTTTCTTCCCCTTATCCTGCATCCTCATGTTAGAGAAAATTAGTTGGAAAACAAGTCCAAAGTCCTAAGCAGGAGGAAGAAAAACTGGCATATACCAGAGCAAAGTGAAAATCTGAATGGTCTGTCCATGCTAAGCATGAACTGGATGAACTATATGACATGACCACCCTTCAAGCATGGTAAAAGGATCTAGTTCAGATGAAAACAACTGTTAAGGAAAAACCAGAGCTGGACAGTAGTTAAAGTGATTAAAAACAGATTTTATTCATAAAAACTATTCAGGGGAAAGGAGACCTCAGTACAAAACTAGGCTCAATTCTGGGGCACCTGGGTGGTTCAATCAGTTAAGCATCCAATTTTGGCTCAGGTTGTGACCTCAGGGTTTGTGAGTTCGAGCCCCACATCGGGTTCTCTGCTGTTCTGCACAGAGCCTGCTTCAGATCCTCTGTTCCTTCCTCTCTCTGCCCCTCCCTTGCTTACATTTCCTCTCTCTTTCAAAGGAAATAAACTAAAACAAAACAAAACAAAAACCAAAAACCAAAAAAACCCACCTAGGTTCAATTCTGAAGACAGCAAGGAAAAGTGGGAATTTATAATCAAAGAGCAGAGTGGAGATGAGATGGATGTCAGTGGATGAAAAATTACTAAGATGAAACATCAAGGATAAGGGGAGATTCTGGCTAAAGCGGCCTAACAAGATTCTTGCTGAAGATGGGCCAAAGTCATCAAACGTCATCTGGGAATAGTAGGAGATGAAGAATTTGGTAACACATTGAAGACGTTTAGATACTGAGTTTGGGGGATTCCGGCTAACCTGATGCAAAGGTGGGCAAAATTCCAAAAGACGGAAAAAAGTCCAAAACTCAAGGCTAGTTGGGAAGGGGATTCAGAGGAATCTGACTAAAGTTTGGTCAAGAAGAGACTGTCACAACTCAGAGAAGAGAAGCATATTCTTTGAAGCTTATTTCTTTATTTTAGCAATCTCTACACCAAACATGAGGCTGGATCCCACGACCCTGGGATTATGACCTGAGCTGAAATCAAGAGTCAGACACTCAGCTGAGCCACCCAGAGCCACCCAGGTGCTCTGAAGCATATTCTTTATGAAGGTTTTCTTCTATAGACTCAGTAAGAAATAATATTAAAAAAAAATAAGAAATCCAAGATGAAATATTAAAACAACAGAATAATTGAGGGGTACCTGGCTGGCTCAGTGGGCAGAGCATATAATTCTTGATCTTGGGGTTTGGGGTTCAAGCCCCACAATGTAGAGATTACTTAAAAATAAAGTAAAAAAAACAGCAGAATAACTGAGAATCAAAGTAATATAAATAAATTTGAACAGCAAGGAACAAAATAGACTTGGCTGAAAATCAGGTTAATGGCAGAGAGGAAAAGACTTGGGACAATCACAATGAATGAAGAGGGAAAAGCCACAGAAATTTAAGAATTAAAAAAAAAAGAAAGATGTAGTCAAATATGATCCAAAATTGGGCTAACTGGCATCCCAGAGGAAGAGAACCCAACAAATTCAAAGGTAATAAGAATTATTGTTCAGAAAACTACCCATCTTATACCAGAGAAAATTGATTTAGAAAAATTAACATAGAGATATATTCTAAGTTCTTAAACTTCAGGGTTAAATGTATAAATCTTTCAGATATCTTGAAGAAAAAGAAAATCATGTATAGGGAAAGTTTTGATTCATCTGAGACTTTTCTATAGCAAATATCAGGAAAAAAGACAAAGGAGCAATGACTGTAAAATTCTGAGAGAAAGAAAATGAAAAAAATGTGAGCCCAAAGTAATATTTCTATACAAGTATTTGTTCAAGTATAAATGCAACAGGTAGACAAGAAAGAATACAGGTAATACCCCAAAAAACAAATAATCCAATTTAAAAATGGGCAGAAGAGAGGAACAGACATTTCTCCAGAGAAGACATACACATGGCCATCAGACACATGAAGAGATGTTCGACATCACTTATCATCAGGGAAATGCAAATCAAAACCACAATGAGATATCACCTCACATCTATCAGAATGACTAACATAAACAACATAAGAAACAACAGGTGTTGGCAAGGATGCTGAGACTTTTGAAAAACTCGTGCACTGTTGGGAGTGCAGACTGGTATACTCACTGTGGAATATGGAGGTTCCTCAAAAAATTAAAAATAGAACTACCATATCATCCAGTAATTGCACTACTGGGTATTTACCCAAAGAATACAAAAACACTAATATGAAGGAATACATGCACCTCTATTTTTATCACAGCATTATTTACAATAGCCAAATTATGGAAGCATCTGAAGTGTCCATCAAGGATGAATGGATAAATAAGATGTGGTGTATATTTACAATGGAATATTATTCAGCCGTAAAAAAGAATGAATCCTGCCATTTGCAATGACATGGATGAAGCTGGAGAGTATAATGCTAAGTGAAATAGGTCAGTCAGAGAAAGACAAATACCATATAATTTCATTCATATGTGGAATATGTGGAATTTAAGAAACAAAAGAAATGAGCAAAGGGGGTGGGAAGAGAGAGAGAAAGAGAGAGAGAGAGAGAGACAAATCAAGAAACAAACTCTTAATTATAGAGAACTGATGGTTACCAGTAGGGAGGTGGGTGGGGGGATGAGTGAAATAGGTGATAGGGATAAAGGAGGTCACTTGTCATGATGAGCACCAGGTGATTTATGTATGGAATTGTTGGAACACTATATTATACACCTGAAACTCACACAACACTGTATGTTTAGAAAGGAGAAAAGAAAAGAAAAGAAAGGTAATGTGGCCATTAGCCATTCTTAAACTACTTAGCGGAAAAATCCCATGTACCAGGACATGAGTAAAATGTGAATGGTGAATCTGGAGGATAAAAGGACTGGTGGTAAAAGCCCTGAATCCATTTGAATACAGAAGTAAGATTAAATAACTAGAGGAAATCAGTTGCCAGAAGCCATAAATATTATAAATCCTGACAAAATACAAATAGTATGAACCACACAGATTGGGAGTTAGAGTCAGAGTTTGGGAGGAAGTACAGTAATGTTAATTATTTCATTTTGTAGAGCAAATAGTCAATTGACACTACTAATCAAGAAATATGGGCTGTTCTAATTTCTTCATATTTATATACTTTCTTTGCCCATATTTAGGCTGTTTCTCCTATCTTTGCTGTCTTTCTCATAAATATATATATATACACATATATATATTTATGAGAAATATATATATATATATTTGACCAATGTGTGTTGAATTTTAATCTACATAAACTGAATACTTAATAAATGTTGAAGTAATTTTGCAGATTGCATAGAGCTGTAAATTCTATGAGGATTAGGAATATATTTTATTCATCTTTGAATTCTCTCAGCACCTGGCATGGGGACTTGCACATAGTAGACCATTAATAATCTTTTTTGAATAAATGAATTAATTTGCTTTGTTTCATATACATTTCATTTCTAGAAC
This sequence comes from Prionailurus bengalensis, assembly GCF_016509475.1. Taxonomy (NCBI): domain Eukaryota; kingdom Metazoa; phylum Chordata; class Mammalia; order Carnivora; family Felidae; genus Prionailurus; species Prionailurus bengalensis. Next base: position 59,559,557 of record NC_057355.1, read on the forward strand.
AATAACTAAAGACTGGCTGGAAATATAAGGAAAATGAACCATAACTGGAGAATATAATAAAGCCTGTCATTCACATCTGAGACACCTATTATAAATGCTTCTGATGCCTCATTAAAGACATTGTATTGTTTTCAGAATGCATTTTTTTCCATAGTAAATAATCACCTCTTGCTATAATTTAAACATTGACACTATCAAAATGATCAGTTCCAAAACACAGATCTGATTCTGTCATTTCGCTGCTTAAAAACCTGCAACACCCCCAACCCCCCACCACCAGTCTATACAACAGAGTCCAAATTCCTAACTATGGCATGGAAGGTTCTATATGATTTGTCCTCAGTTCATTTCTTTCCAGCCAATGCAGCCCACGTGCTATCTATCCAGGGGCACTTGCAATTTCTAAAACATGCTATACATATTTGTTCTTCTATGTCTTTATCATGCTGTTTCCTCTACTTAAAATGTCACTCCTCATACCATATCTTGCTCTTCTGCTGTCTACACCCATCACCATACTATTCATTCTTAGGGGCTCAACTCAAATGCTTTCTCATGGGAGACTGTGCTGTCTCCTATGCTTAAATAATTGTACCATTTGTTGTTCTCTTATAGTACTTTACTCATGCTCCATATGTTGTATAATAGCTAACTGTTTATATACCTAACACTCTCTCCTAGATTGTGAACTTTTTTGTTTGCACATCTCATTTTCCCATATTCTTTGGGCTATGTCTATGTTTTCTAGAAAGCTGTCATAGATTATGTGCCTAACACACAGTAAATGATCAATAAATGTAGTTTGGAGTAAAAACAATACATGCACTTATATTTCCACATAGAAATACACATTAAAAATTCTTCTAAATGTAATGGGGGCTAACTGAAAATCCTAAGAGTTAGTAGAAGGTAGAAAGGCTTTCTTAAACCATTGGTCATTTCTGTCCTGATGAAAGAGAAGACTTGAACATTTCTTCAGAGGCAGACTGCTCTGGAAAAACTACATGGATTGTTTAACTATTCATGTTAAAGCAAGTATACATTTATTACTCTTGGAAAACTATAACTTGAGTGTAGATGCTTTAGTTTGTGAAGCAGAGTGCTCCATTTGGATATGCAAATCTTTGTGTGTGGAGCAGGAGCATTGCTTCCGCAGACATTGATGCAGAAGAGAAAAACTGTTCCTTTTCTCTCTGTGGATGTAGACCACATATGTGTTGTTTCTGTGGAGATGCGAATGTCCTTGTTTCAGCCCTTGCTCTTAGAAGAACAAAAGCTGAGCTCTAAAAGATACAGGCAAACAAGGACAGGCATAATCCTTACTGCTTACTGGAGAAATAATTAGGCAAAGGGACTGGACTGGCTTTGGTGAGGCTCTACCTAGACCTATTTATAAAGATTAACTCAGTCTTTGTGAGAAATGTGCTGGGTTTGGACTCTTATGTTATGAAGGTGATAGTCCAGTTGGGTCAAAGGTTAAGGTCACACTCCTCAGGATGGAAGGTGGGGTTTCCTCTAAAGGAGTAGGTATTCCCATGGTCAGTCATCCTATGGAAAGGCAGCAACTGGGACAGGGGGTGGGACTTTGAAAATGCACCTTAAACTGGGTGAGGAGAGTTGTTTTCTTCTCTGAGTGGTTGAGCCTGAATGTTCAAGACAGGGTCAGGGGAACTCTTGATGGAGAGGGGGGCTGTCATTAGCCACATAGACCCTGGCTGCAAGCTCAACAATAAGGCAGGCCTGTAGTCCATAAGGGCTTTGAGAGTAGCCATGTCATACCTGCAGTTTACTCTGTATTGCTCTTCCTTTTTAATATTGTTATATAACCCTGGTCTTAGCTGTGCTATAAGGAGACTATGATGGGAAGAACCAGGGTTTGTGATGTCCTGGTGAAGAGGAGCAGTGCTTCTTCCTGCTGGATCCCAAGGCAATGGTGAAAGTTTCATTGGCTGGAGAGAGATCAGTATCCCAGAACATCAGGGTATGTGACATCTGAAATACAGGCAGGAGTAATTCAGTTATTTCAGGCATATGTTGGTGACAGAATCACCCTTAGGGACTCCTCAACAGTAGAGCAGAGAGGGAAACTTTAAAGGGAGCCGATATCCTAATAATTTGGAAGGTGAGAGCTCAGAGTTATTGTAGTTTGGAATTTTAAATATGGCCTCCTTTATACCCAAAAAATTAATGAAAGCTATGATGCTCTGATTATCAAGGGCACATGAGGCCTTTTATTGAACACACCCTTTTTATCCTGGATATCCTGCTCAAAAGGCTTGACAAAAACAAAGACAAACAAAATATTCCTCAGTGTGATTTTATATGAGTCTTTTCTTTTTAGTTTCTCCCAGGCTTCTGCTCTCAATCCCTAAATAGGCATACATTTCACCAGAAACTGATAGTTTCTTGCTTTTCTTCCATTATGCATCCATCCTCTGTTTTCCTCACAAAGTGTTCTGAATAAGAGCGTAAGGGAAAGTTTGAAATTCTTTCTGGATATTATGCATAAGCATGGATGAATATGTAACTGGTCTTTCAATGAGGTGCACATCTAAGTTTATATGATTTTCTTAGGCTGAACAGGAATGTTACTTAACACATTGGCATAGAAGCCACAGTCTCATCCCTGTTGATTGCATCTATGGTCATACTCTGAAAAAAGACTGCATTCAGTTCCTGAGAGCTTTTCTGGATTCATGATGCTTTGCCTTTTTATTCTAACAGCTGCTTATTTGCATAACCTGTTAAAGACATTTCCCTACCATCAAACTACTGGGCTTCCTCTAGCTTCTTGGACATTTTTTCTTGCTCTTACAGATTCTGTAAACAAACAGCAACTTTTGCCTTCAACATAAGTTCTGCCTGCCTGAAATCTTTCATTGTCTTCTCCCAACTACACAACAAAGCTGAGTTTTGCAAAATATCACTTTGACATATTAATAATTTCATTTATCTCCAAGACCTTCCTGAAATTCTTAATTTTTTCATGTATCTTTCCCTGGGACTTAGATGCAATGAAATATCTATCTCATTTACTTCATTCAACAAAAACTTACTGAATACTTACTGTGTTGCACATACAAGGCTACCTGCTGTGGCTACAAAGTAGAGGAACTCACATCTGGTTTAATGGCTAGAATATTTGACTTACTGTTCTAGTTTCTTAACTCTAGGATTACATTGAAAAGCGAAACCTCCTCTTATGACTATTGAATGACATAAATGAGAATGCAACTAATAAAGAGGTGATAACTAAAGTGGGAGAGGGTCCCATGCAAAAAAATTGGGAGAAATATTGGAAATCAAGGACGCAAGAGAAGCATACTATATTTAAGGAGGCTCTATGCCCAGAAAGGGGCTTGAGCTCAGGACCTGAGATCAAGAGTCACATGCTGTACCCACCGAGCCAGCCAGGTGCCTCCGGGTAAACAAACAAACAAGTACTTTAAAAGTTGGCTGTTTTCTAAGTTAATGTAGGGTTTCATTTTTATGTGTTTGTTATCCGTATAAACAAGAACAGTATAAATTAAAATAGGAAATTATGCATCTTTCATTATTTATTAAATTAATATATTTTGGCATCAATTTTGTGTTGATATGATTCTTTTATATAACATTTCCTTCCATCAAAAAATTTTGAGCGAGAATATTACGTTTCTTGGTGAAGTTTTCATAAAGAACGTGAGATCTTTAGATAAGGGGTCACAAAGGGCAGTAGACAATTTTTTTTTTCCTCTGTGATACATACCTCCTGACATACTCTGGTGTTTTGTTGAGGAAGTAAGAAAATACGGTAATTCTAGTTCTGAAGGTGCAAGGAAAGGACCCACCACTTCCTCTGCACCCTACCGGCTGAAGGAGCACACCTCAGTCTCTTTTGTCTTCTGAAAATAAAAGCGAGGCATAGGGTGTTAGAGTGAAGGGTTTCCTAGGGGTTAAACTCGAGTGCTTAAGAGCCCTTTCGAACCCTACAGCTTTTACTTAAGTAGCTACTGTAAAATAGATGTTGTTCAAAATAAGAGGGCTGGGGCAGAGGCCCGTCGCGCCCACCTGGGGTACAGCTCAGGTGGGGGCAGCCGCCTGGTCCGGAGCGGAAGGTGCCAGCATTCTGCAGGTGCGGGGATTGTTTTCTTGCACCGCCCCGGCTCCCGAGAGGGCGGGACTCGCGGCGTTGCAGAGTGTGGGACTTGGCCCCTGAAGCACAGTCTAAACGTATTCCACGCAGCAGACATTTATCCAGCCGGGTGCCCACACCTGGCCTGGGGGAGGGGAAACAGCTTCTACAGGAACCGCAGAGACAAGAGGAGCCCCTCGTTTGGGACGCCAGAGGGCTGGTCCCGCTAGGCTCTGTCCGACTGCTTTCCCGTGATTGCTTCTCCCACCTGTCCATCATATCAGTACCCTACCTCGATTGGCTCTTCTCTCTGCCACTCGGTTCCGCCGCGCTGACCCCCATTGGCCCCTCTCCGGCCGAGGCCCCGCCCCACGAACTGGGCATGGGGAGTGGGGCGCGGAGGAGAGAGAGCGGGGCGCTTGCTCGGGGCTGGGGGGAGGCGGTGGCGAAGAAGGAGGAGAAGAAGGAGGAGCTGGGACAGCAGGAGGCAGCGGCCGCGACCCGGCTGGGGTGATGGTGCAGGTGCCCGGGGCCCGCGAGGAGCTGCCCGGCTGAGGGGCGCCTGGTCCGGGGTCCGCAGCGCCGCCGCGTCTCTCCCGGGGGCGGGCGGGCGGGCGGGAAGATGCTGAGCAGGTTGATGAGCGGCAGCAGCAGGAGCCTGGAGCGCGAGTACAGCTGCACCGTGCGGCTGCTGGACGACAGCGAGTACACCTGCACCATCCAGGTCAGTGCCGCGCTGCCCTGCCCGCGGAACCCCTTCGTCCCCCGACTCTGGCCAACTTGGCCCGCCGCCGCTGCCCGGGGTCGCCGCAGACCCCGGTGCTTTGTCCGTCCCCGGCTGCGGCGGACGGCCCCGGTGCAGAGAGCGCCTCCGCCCGAGACCGGGTCCGGGGCGGAGTACCAGGCGCTCCGCGCAGCTGCGGTGAGAGTCCCTCCGTCCCGGACCCTCAGCTATCCCTCTGCCCTCTCCCAGGATGAGGGCACCCCATCCTGGCTCCTCGAGCCTGCTGGGGTGGGGAGCATCTTCCGCGGGCGTCCAGAGAGAGGCGGGCAGGGCGGGAGGCTCCTACCCCGGCCGCCCCGTCGGGGGGCTACAGGCTTTGGCTCTCCAGCCAGGCAAGGACCGCTGGCCGGCTTTTCTTATCTATCTTTGGTTGGAAGGATAATGCTGTATGTCATAATCACCCCCCCCCCCCCCCCCCCCCCCCCCCCCCCCCCAGCATTTGTGAGTCAGAGCTCTCAGAAGGTAGAAGTGAACGCGCAGCCCATGCAGAGTGGCCTATGGAAGGGAGCCCAGCCTCTGGGCTCCCAGGATTAGCACCCCCCACCCCCCGCCTTTCGCTCCGCAGATCTCATTTGTGTTGGGCAATTCTGGGGGGCGTGAGATAAAGATTTAGCAACAAGTACCAGAGATTTGAGGATTGGCCGTGGCGAGAAAGAATCGGTGACTTACAAATAACACCAACAATACGTTAATGCTTCGCAGCATTTCTTCAGAAACCTGGTATTTTGGAAGGGATTTTTACAACCTCTTATGTGTTTTCACTACTGCTGTGTGGAACGTCTGGAGTAGTAGTCTTTCCCAGGAATGCAGTCACAGCCCTCTCTCCTCCTCTGTAAAGTCAGTGATAGGAAACATTGACAATGCTCCGGTGTTTAGTTCAGCAGCCGGAGGATCCTGCGCTCGCTGCCGGAAACTGCTCTTTCTGGAGAAGCAAATTGAGTTGGACCCGGAGGGGTCTCATCTGATCCCTTGCCTTTGCAGCAAGAAACCAGAGGGGGCTTCTCGCCTCAGATGTGGCAGACAAAAACTGTCGGCCTCTGGTTCTACCCTCTTTGTCTCCTGGCCCCCCAACCCCCCATTTATTTTTTTGCTGACAATGCTCAATAGCGGAAAATAGCGGTGTGTGAGAAAGACGCTGGGTAGTGTGTGAGAGCAGCTGCTCTCTGCTGAGTCCGTGCTCAGTTCAGCCTTCTCCTCACTTTCCCTTTTCTCCCACTCTCCAAACCAGCTCTGGGCATAAGTGCTGACTGCTGTCAAAGATCCAGGAGGGCAGAGAAAGAGAACAACATCGCTTTTTAAGGCCACTTAAACACAGTCATAAAGATGCTAGCCATCACGTGAAAAGGATTTTGGTAGTTGAATCTGATAGATGTTATGTATTTTCTCACAGAATGAATGGCATGCTACTTTTTGTTTCTATTGTATCTTTATGTGCCATGTACAGTTTTTTTTGTTTGTTTTTGGGTGGGGGAGGAGAAAACATTGACTTGACATATTCACCATTTGAATACATTGTCTAGAGCTTTTAAAGTCTTTATCCTTTTGTTTTAAAATTTAAAGCATTTACACAATAGCATATGAAGGGCAGTGTAAGATTTAGACTTTGTGAGTCCTAAGAATACTTTGGGGTATATGGTGAAATAAAATTCCTAGGGCAGGTCATTAACTTTTGCCAAGGTATAGAGTACAAATGAAACAAAATTCACATCACCACTTCACTAGTGATAATCTTGTGGCTTTTACAGTATCACAATAAGACAACTAGTTATTTTTTCCCAGTTAGTGGAACCTTTGAGGTTGGTTGGTATTACAGTTGTGGGTAGTTTTTATTACTGTTAAGAAAAACAGTATTTTTAAGTCTAACAGGACTTACTGGGTTTATGCTTGCTATATCTTACTATGGTTGTGTTTCTTTTCCTGCTGGTCTTCTTTACATTATTACAAGTCAATGTGTTATAACAATTCAGGCCACATAAAAAATTAAGCTTGGTGTAACATGATTATACTGTAGTGAGTGTCCACTGTCTAGACATGTTAATGATTGTGCATTGTGATTCTTGCATGAAAATTTTAAAAATACAGGAATTCTGAAATTTATGTAATATTGTCAGTCTTTGGCACCACTATTGTGAATTCCTTTTGTTTTTACCCAATGAGAGGAGATGTCAAAAAACCCCAAAAAAGACAGGATATTATGTGAAATTAATATTTTGTGGATATAGCTTTTTTTAAGCTTTTAGAGATTGAGCTTTTCTTAGTAACTTTCACCCCTTATACATTTCTGTAGTGTGTGTATTTGTGTGTTTGTGCATGCGCTTATTTGTCAAGCATTGGGCACTGGGTCTTTTAAATCAGTATGGAAAGGAGCTGTGAGCTACTTGCTAGGTTAAAGCAATATTCCTAACATTCTAGGAATTGCAGTACAGTATTTAAAAAAAAAAACTTGGTGATAATTTGGAATCATTTTCCTTAAAATATTGTATGCCATATTTTTCTTTAAATAAGGTATGTATTGTAGAGTGATTTCAGTACTTCTTGGGATAATCAGAGAACACTTAGGGTATTAGAGAGTCAGAAATGTATCACTAGGTTAGAGCCATAATAGCCACATTTGGTAAATTTCAGTTGTAGGAAATTCTGTCAAAGTATTGTTCTAGCCTTTCATATTGCACCAGTTCTACTGATCTAGCATTTAGGATGTGATTATTAAGGTAAGGAAAACGCCTTATATCCTTTCAGTAAAGATTGCCTCAGTTACCAGACTATTCTTTTATTCTTTCTGATATGCAAATGTATTTGTAGATCATGAGAAATGAAAGTATACATAGGGTTGTAATATAATTGCTCCCCTGTGAAGAACATTGTTAACAGCTCCCTGCCAGTTTTGAAGGTCATTGCTTCATAAATGCAGATCTAGTCCGTAATTTCTACACATCTGTTTCATTTATGAATATCTACATTTATTTACTACATTTACTACCCTACTTTGTTATTTTATTTGGGAGCAAATAGGAAAAATGAAAAGGCTACCTATTATCTTTGAACTTAGTATATCAAATGGACTCACTTAAATGCTTAGATATGTAATATCCTAAGTAATAGATTTTTGACTGTTTTGAGTTTAATAGTTTATAAAATATTAAGAATATACATTAAGGAATGCCAGTAGAAATTCATATCAAAAATACATATTTTCAAGTCTGAAATATTAATCACTTTTTCTCTGATTACTGAAAAGTAAAGCTGCCCTAGAAATAAATTTGATTTTACTGGGAACACATTAAAATAATAACTGATCAAGCAGCTAGGTTAAATTTGTTTTTGCAGTTAAATGAGGTACTATCATAAATAAAATGCATATGTACAGAAACAGTTCTATAGTAGAACCAAGATCTGGATTTGACTGCGGCTCAGCCATTTAGTAACTGTGGGACCTAGGGTAAGAGAGGGAGTACTGGGGGAGAGAACAAATGTATTGAGCCCCATACTTGCGAGGTGCCCCGCTTGTGTTCTCACTTACCTCACAATAGCATGTGGATTCAGTAGACACCTCTTATACCAGCTGAAGAAAATAAGATTGTGGATTGCTGGGAGAGCTGATGTTTCTTGAATGGGCAGCTCTGTGCTATGCTTTCTGCTAGGTGCTTTGCTTATATCTTACATCAATTATTTGAGAGGTAGGTGTTATTATCCTGATTTTACAGATGAAAGGCTTGGATGAAGGAACTTGCTCAAAGCTAGTAGTAGGTGGCTATACTATATTGAAACTCTGGTCATTTTGTCTATAAAATCCCAGCTTTGTTCCCTATATTCCTCCTGACTTCCTAAGTCAGTTCACCTGTCTGTATCTTAATTTTCTCATCTGTAAAATGAGAACAATAATTAATACTTATTTCATAGTAAAGAGAAAATTATTTGGTAATGTCTTTACAAATACTAACAAGATTTAAACAGACTAATCTGTACTTACATTGTGCCTTATTCTATTCAAATAAAAAATAGGATTTTGTTTTTGGAAAATAAATTAACCCTTAGGTGTCCTTAAAATGATGTCTGATTAATCTCAGTGAAATTGTACAATCCAAAGCTGGAATAACTGGATTCTGTAGTAGAATTCTTCTCTAAAATTCAAGAGTTCAGGTTTGCTTTCCTTCTATCCTACCAAAGCTTTGGCTTTAGAGGGGCATTTATTTCCTGGACTGACCATGATTTGTCTTTTCTAAGAATTTCTGTTTCATATTTGGTAAGCAAAATCCTTGGTTTCATTAATGCAAAAGGGATGTTGTTAGAGAATTAAGATAATTTTATTCACAGAAAAACACAAAGCTGTTGTATTTTCGTGAATTCATTGTTTTTTTCTAAAACTTTGTTTTAAAAAGGTAATTATGATGTCTCAGGATCTGTTAAAATAGTAAGTCAGACTCTAATTCTTGAAACTAAGGTCCAAAATTAGCCTTCTAGAATCCTAAAAGCACTCGTATTCTGTTTCTTAATTTGTATATGGAAATATCTATTGTATAAAACTAATGCAGATCAACCTTTAAGGACAAAAGGTATATTTTAGATATGTATGTATGCTTATTCTTTCTCCTTTTGAAAAAGTCCAGTTTAGGGAAATAGCAGTGGCATCCAAGAGAAACCTAGAAGCATTCACCATAGCAGATTTTACTCAAGGGTATTTGTATGAATTTGCATTCAATTAAATGCTTGGAATGAATATGCTAGACAAGGCAATTCAACATAGTGTATAATAAAAGAGCATGTGGTTTTTGAGTCCCCTGTTTGTTACATTGCCCAGAGACAAGTTGATCGTGTCTGTGCTGGTGTTAATATCACACTTAAAAAAAAAAGTTTGCCAAGATAAAAATCAGACAACCTAAGACAAAAAATAGTCATTTTTATTATACAATTGTAGTGGTTTATGTATAGGTATTAAAATGTGTAGCCCAAAATAAGCAAGGTGGTAATTTAAGTGATATGATTATTATAGTAAAATATTTTGGATTATTTTAATAACTATTTTTTAATAGATTACACTTTAGAATTTTTAAAGGGGAGAGTAAGAGGAAGCTATAAATTTTAAACCCTAAGAATTATATCACAGTGACTTATATGTTTATAGTTGAATGAATATTTGTTCTGATTTGTTTGTGCTACAGGATGGCTGAGTTAACGCCAGCATTTTAAAATTTCATGTGTCTGGGGTGCCTGGGTGGCTCAGTCGGTTGGGCGTCTGACTCCAGCTCAGGTCATGATCTCGCGGTCCGTGAGTTCGAGCCCCGCGTCGGGCTCTGTGCTGACAGCTCGGAGCCTGGAGCCTGTTTCGGATTCTGTGTCTCCCTCTCTCTCTGCCCCTCCCCTGCTCATGCTCTGTCTCTCTCTGTCTCAAAAATAAATAAGCATTAAAACAATAAATAACATTTCATGTGTCTGAAAACAACATTCTCTAACAACTGTAAACCAGTTTCAACCCATCCCATTCCAAACCACTTTGCTTTGCAGCCCCTCTCCCTGGTGAGAGGTATGGTATGTAAATGTGGTATTTTATGGAGCCTTTGAGGTCTCTGATAACTTTCTGCAATTATCCTTGGTTGAATTAGTAGAGCTGTGGTCTAGAATTCCTATGATTTTTTTGGTTTGTCTCTTAGGATTTCAAGCCTTTCAGGTCTCCCCTTCCTCCATCTCTGCAGGTTTAGAAGGCTTAGATCAAATAAATACTGTGTAGTACAGTGCTTCATGGGGAGTTGGAGGTCTGGCGGAATTAGGATATTAACATTGGGATCACCACAGCCACAGAAGCTTCCTTCACTCTTTCCCCTAAGTCAATGCCACATAAAATCTTCTCATAGCCTCATTTTCTAACCTCTTGCCCTAACAGGAAGAAACCCATGCTTCCCAACCTGTTTCTAATTATGTCTATTTTAAGCTGAATTCATCTTCTGATAGCCTCATCTGTAACATTCTGACTGTAGACCCTGTTCCATGGAGCAGCCTCCTGTGGGACACTGTTCTTCAGCTCTGCCTAGCCAGAGCTTATACAACAGATGGGAATATGGAGGATTGGCAGCAACCTCACAGCTTCTATTTCTTACTTACGTGGTGCTCAGGGAGGAAGGTGCTGCTCTCCTGGAGGCCAGGTGGCTATTGTTGTCCCTCTGTTTTCTCGCCTTGATACTTAGGGCTCAGGTGAACCACCTGAATGGTTCTCTCATGCAGCTGAGAACTTTGAAGACCACTAAAGCATCTCCGTTCCTATGTTGTAGAGTGAATGGTATTTCACCTAAGAGAGCAAAACACCTTGTCACATATCCATCCTAGCCACTGAAGTAAACCTCCCATTTCTTTAAGACCTTAGATCTGGTGGGTGGCCAATACAACTTTTTGAACTTTTACAAACATTTTAAATAGCAGTGGAGCCCAAGAGAGTAGGGAAAGCAGTTTTGGAGGCTAACCCCTAGATTTAAATTATGGACTTCTTGCTGCCCAAGGCCACCATGTGATCCTCATTATTGTCAATATTTTACGCAAGATCTTCTATATTGGTCTTTCACCAACTGTAAATGCTGTACTATCTCTAAGGATGGTGTTTTACTTTTGTAGTCTTTCCAACTTAATTGTATTATATCCTAGATTTGGAAAGCAGGAACTTGTATAGTTAGGTTCAAATTCTCCAGACTTTTGCTTGCTACTAAACGCCAACTTGTGTGAATCAAGTCCTCTAAGGAGATCCTTCCGTGCCATGCTCATACAGGCAAAATAATTGGGCCACATGCTTGGCAACCACTGAGTTTGTGTACAATAGCTCCATTCACTTGTCTACAGAAAACACCCCTTTGACAGTGATTATAGCTTTCATTCCCCCTCCTCTACTTCTGACTCCTTGCATTACCATGACCTCATCTTCTGGTCTGTATTTAGAGACACTTTGGACCACTCCAGAAATGCTGTAGGACTCATTTCTGTATGTTAAGGGTCATTTCAAAGACGTAGACAACCCCTGCCCACCAAGGGAAACCATTCTAGATCAGGACCAAAACTAGCTATTTTTATGTCTTATTTGAGCCATCTTACTGTGTCACAACTCAGGGGGCTTTTTCCTTTTGTAGAAATTGGGAACCTTGTTAGAAAGCAAGGAGAATAGAATAGGGGGATGAGTTAAAGCAATGGTTCTCAAAGTGTGGTTCCTGGATGAGCAGCATCAGGTTCTCCTGGGCACTTGTTACAAATGCAAATTTCTGGCCCCACTGCTGACCTAGTGAATGAGAAATACAGAGGATGGAGCTCAGCTTTCTGTTTTGTTTTTTTTTTTAAGGTTTTTTTTTTTTTTAACGTTTATTTATTTTTGAGGCAGAGAGAGACAGAGCATGAATAGGGGAGGGTCAGAGTGAGAGGGAGACACAGAATCCGAAGCAGGCTCCAGGCTCTGAGCTATCAGCACAGAGCCTGATGCAGGGCTCAAACTCACAGACTGTGAGATCATGACCTGAGCCGAAGTGGGACGCTTAACCGACTGAGCCACCCAGGCGCCCCTCAGCTTTCTGTTTTAACAAGGTAGGTCTTAACGCTTTCTGAGGTTTGAGATCACTAGTACTGGGTCACACAGATATTTAGTAAAATTGATGAGTATTGTTGATTGAGTATAATGAGGGAGAAGGAGAAGCCAAGAGTGAATCTCATATTTCTAATTTTTGATTTATTTCTGAATGGCCTTAACTGATTCTCTACCCTTGTAGGGTAAAAGTTTATTTGCAGATATGCATACCAGTTTCAGGTGGGCAGGAGTCATGATGGGTCATCATTCCAATTTGATGCTCTTATATGTATTGGTTTTATTTTTGTCTTCCCTGACCTAGAAAGAATATGATTATTTTATATTTCTATACTGTTTTTCAAAGAAATCTTCACCTCTTAAAGCACTGGGGGTGTAGGAAGACCCTTGTTTGCAAACATGTAAATAGCAAACAAAAAATCTCATGGGATTCAGCACTAAGACAAGGTAGTATGTTGTGGCAGTGCAAATCTGGGGGAATAGAAATTAAATATTTCTCAAAGGAGGTGAGATTTGAACTAGGTCATGAAAGAGTGCCAAAAGCAGAAAATGGGCTGTGGGGATGGGTAAAGGGCATTCCAGGCTGAGGTAACAGCAGGCAACTTGAAGGTAGGAAAGCTAAAAATGTAAAGCCAAATGTATTTAGTCTTTACTATGTTTATCTGACGTACTCTGGTACAGTTGAGTCGAATAACAATCTAGTTGCCTAGGAAAAATTGCTGTCAGCAAATTTCAATCACTCTTGACTGCTCAGAAGACTTAGTCTAAACTAAAAATAACACAAAGCTGCTGTTGAATTAAATCTAACTCCAAAAGTATATAACACAAATTAAGATTCTTCACAAAGCAATGGCATCATATAAAAAGGTAGAGTCATGTATCAATCTGTGCTAATTCTGTGGCTGCAGCAACTATGCATATACTTTTGTTTCCAGGGGACCTCATCTCTGGCATCAGCTTATTTATCCGCCCCAAAAAAGAGAGTATCAAATCCCAACATTCAGCTGATGTTTGAAAATCCTTTGGCTGATACAATGCAGCCTAAATGGTGCATTAACAGTTAAGAAATGTGACCAGTGGAGCCCTAAGAGGCACAATTCTGCATCTCTGTTCCCAAACCTAAGTGACCACCAAAAATCGCTTTTCTAGAGGATGGAGGAATGCTTCCCTGGATTCCCCAGTGAACCCCTGCCTGCCAGCTCTGAAGTTCCCAGCCCAACACAGGGTGCACTTTGAGCATTCCACACAATGCCAGGCTAGAGCTTTGGGGATGGGAACCTCCAGGAAAGTACTGTTTGGCATTTAGGCAATCAATGTTCGGCAGAATGCCAATGCTAATAGGTTATTTTGCTCTGGAAAAGGAGAAAAAGAAGGGATAGTTTAAAGACTGATGAATAGGGGAATGACTGACAATACAGGCACTCCACTTTGTTGGAGAGATTAAGGAGGCTTGCTGTGAAGTGGTATTATGGGAGCCAGATAAATTAGCAAAGGCCCACAGGCCCAAGACCTGAAAGAAATAGTGGTTCATCAAAACAGCATGCCCTAGGGCACGCTCAAAAGTCTGGCCACTTTCATTGAACTCATAGTAGAAAAAAGCCAAATCATTAGGAACCCTTATAAGCTGGTAGTCCATTCAGGCACTCCATAGTCAGGCAAATTATCCTTTGCCTCCAGGCAGGTGCAAAGCCTTATTTCCATATTGCTTGATTTAACTCCAGGGCCCTCTAGTCTGGGCCTTAGCCTAATTTTGAGGACACCCAAGTGGAAGGGTTGGTTTCACAAGTCCCAGAGGATTCCATATACTCTATTCAGGAGATGCCACTAAGATTGTTGTTTGGTCAGACATGAGCCAGGCAGATAAGAACATTGATCACAGCATAAGGAAGTAGAATTAATTCATCTAAGGATCTCAAGTACTTTTAGGGGATAATTTTTTTTTAAATTTTTTGAATGTTTATTTTTTGAAGGAGAGACAGAGCATGAGCAGGGGAGGAGCAGAGAGAAAGGGAGACACAGAATCCAAGGTGGGCTCCAGGCTCTGAGCTGTCATGTCAGCACAGAGCTTGTTGCGGGGCTCGAACTCACAGACCATGAGATCTTGACCTGAGCTGAAGTTGGATGCTTAACTGACTGAGCCACCCAGTCACCCCTCTAGGGCATAATTTAGGCTGAAGAAAACATCCAGCCTGCCCTCTTTCAGATTTTTGATTCTAGAAAAATCCAGAATCCTCCAGAGTAATTATGGAATTGGAGGTTTATAGGGCAGAAGGACCCCATGGGCTGGCAGTGATGCCTGGGATGTTACAAGGCATGTAGAGCCTGCAGTTTCATAGGATACACTCATCCCTACAACAAAATATCATATCAGCTCTTTAGGTGTCCTCTCAGAAGAAATTTGGCTGTATAAAAGATAAAAATCTGATCAAAACATAAGGTAGTCCTAGTACTACAGTGCAACTTAATCTATACCCAGCTTTAGATTCTAGCATTATGTGAAGGTTTTTTTTAAGAAGTGAATGGGAGTTGGCTTGGTGTAGCTTCAGGACATAAGATACTGAACCAACTATTGCAGTGTCAGAATATATAAGCAACATAGCTGATCTGAAAAATCAGTACTTTGCTTATTTTTAAATATATCTTATTTAGATAAGCTTACCTAAATGAGTACCCACAGTACAGAAAGCACATCTAAGAATTGTTTTCTAATTTGGGTTGACTCAGTTGAGCCTGAGCCTGAGCCTGGTTGACTCAGTTGAGCGTCCGACTTTGGCTCAGGTCGTGATCTCACAGTTGATGAGTTCGAGCCCCACGTTGGGCTCTGTGCTGACAGCTCAGGGCCTGCAGCCTGCTTTGCATTCTGTGTCTCCCTCTCTCTCTCTGCCCCTCCCCCACTTGTGGTCTGTCTCTCTCTCAAAAGCAAATAAACATTAAAAAAGAAAAAAAAAAAAGAATTGTAGGGGCACCTGGGTGGCTCAGCCAGTTAAGCTGCTGACTTCAGCTCTGATCATGATCTCGAGGTTTATGAGTTCTAGCCCCATATTGGGCTCTGTGCTGACAGCTTAGAGCCTTGAAGCCTGCTTTGGCTTCTGTGTCTCCCTCTCTTTGCCCCTTCCCAGCTCACACTCTGTCTCTCTCTCTCTCTCAAAAATAAATAAATGCTAAAAAAAAATTAAATTGTTTTCTAATTTGTATGGTAAAAGAGAACACATATTTCTCATTCTAATTTTTGATATTGGGTACAGTAGACTGATTATTTTTTTAAGTTTATTTTTGAGAGAGAGAGAGCAAGCGAGTAAGCACGAGTGGGAAAGTGGCAGAGAGAGAGGGAGACAGAGAATCCTAAGCAGATTCTGCACTGTCAGCACAGAGCCTGATGTGGAGCTCGAACTCAGGAACCAGGCGATCATGACCTGAGCCAAAGCCAAGAGTCAGGCTCTTAACCGACTAAGCTACCCAGGTGCCCCTAGACTGATTATTTTTAAGAGACAGATATAATATTGTCTTGCTGCACATTATATCTTTTACTGTGTCATTATAAAGTAATACAGACTATTCCTACTAAGAATATATCTCACATAAAATATCTTTAGTTTCTGGTTGAAAGAAAATAATCAAAAATGGAAAGCCTTTTCTTCACATCTTGAATTCTATAGTTTTATTTCCCACCATCTTTCCTAACACCATAGCTCTTCTGTCCATCTCTTATGATCTCCTTTGTTTTATCGTAATTTATTCTTGGGCCACTTATTTAATACAATCTCTTATCACTATTTCTTTCTTTTTCTTTTTTTAAAGTAAGCTCTACACCCAGTGTGGGGCTCGAACTTAGGACCCCAGAATCAAACTCATGACCCCAGAATCAAGAGTTGCATGCTCCACTGACTGAGCCAGCCAGATATCCCTTCGTAACACCGTTTCTAATTGTTATCACTACTAAGTTATACCTTTGCTTATTGTCAAATTCTTTGGTGGACACACCTGTTGGTAGTGGTGGGAGGTGTTAAAAAAGGTGCAATTATAATGTGTATAAATACACATTGGAGCATAATGTGATTGATTTCCTTTAATTTCATTATTTAACACAATAGTGTATATTTTAATTAACTGGAATTTGAGACAATATAAACAAATGAAAATATTGTATAAAGTGATACTTTGGGGATGGACTGAGTATGTTTAGAGTTTTCTATTCACTTTTTTTGCAGTTATTTCTTTAAAAAATTTTTTTCTTAATGTTTTATTTTTTGAGAGACAAAGAGAGTGCAAGCAGGGGAGGGTCAGAGAGAGAGGGAGACACAGAATCCAAAGTAGGCTCCAGTCTCTGTGCTGTTAGCATGGAGCCTGATGCGGGGCTTAAACTCACCAACACAAGGTCATGACCTGAGCCGAAGTTGGACACTCAGCCCACTGAGCCATCCAGGCGCTCCTGCAATGATTTCTTAATTAGATTAAGATTAACAGACTCAGTGAGACTCTTCCTGTACTGTAACTTCAGGTCTGGTATTTCAGGGCTGGGTCTGCACAGTGGGGGCACTGCCTATGGCCAGGAGAGTCTTTATTTTTGACAGCTGAAGTTGGTGAAACTAGAGGGAGCATTAAGATAATTGATAAGGAGAAAGAAAAGATCAAAACCAGAGAAACCTCTGGGATGGAGCAAGATGAACCCTCAGCAGAAATACCTGGTCAGAATCTGGAGTGAGAATCTGGAGAAGCAGGTTGGAGAAAATGAAAGAATGTTGGATGTCTATTTTTTATTGTTGCAGCTGTTTGTGATAGGAGAGCTTTAATGATTTAAAGGAGTTCACTGAGGTTGGCCCCCATATGGGGGTAATTAAAATACTCAATAATCGGGGCCCCTGGCTGGCTCAGTTGGTGGAGCATGTGACTTTTGATCTTGGGGTTGTGGGTTCAAGCCCCACCCTGGGCCTAGAGCTTACTTAAAAAATAAAAATAAAATAACTCAACAATCAGTGAGTCATGTTGAATGCCTCACTGACCAAGACTCTGCGAGAACATGCTGGAATTGACTCTATGGCCCTCTGCTGGGCCAGACACTGTTTCGTGTTGAATCATGGGAGGTGGGGGTGGTCCTGGGGAAGAGGGAGAGGCCTCTTAGGGCTGTGGCTATTTGCTGACTGGTAGAGAAATATTTTGGTATATATATTTAAAAGTAAGCTGTCCATTTGCTGCTTGCCAAATACAGGGTCTCAATGGTCTAGGTTTTACTTTCCTGTGGAACAGTAGGCGCATTCCTATCTTTCACATGCTTCCAAAATGCAACTTTGATCATTTTCTCTTTTTTAAAATCCTTCAAGATTCTCCCATTACTTACTTGATAACAGTCTTTTAGCATGGCATAGATGCCCTTCCGTTACCTCTGCTGCCTTCCTTTCCAGACTTGTCTCCTGTTGTCCTCCCAATGCGTTTTATACTGCTTTGTAGACCATCAGCTTTTCATCACGTTATTCCAAGGTAAACGCCCTCCACAGTGTTGTTCGGCTGTGCTTTGGGGGACCTTATTATAGCATCTACCATATTCACTTGTAAATATTTACTCACATGTCTGCCTCTCACTAGACAATTGTTTGAAGGGCGGAGACTTTGTACAGTTAGTATCTAAGGTCTCACCAAGGGGCTCCATAAATGTTGATTGTAGATATGCAGGAATGAAAATGTTAGCTTTGATAAAGAGGATTATTAATAATGCAAATGTAAAGTTACCTTTAACTTGAGCTAAATAGGTTTAAAAAATGAACAGATTTTTCTGGTCGTTGGGGTGATATTATGGTACTTTAAAAGGTGGTTAGTGGTGATAGGTGTACAATTCTAGGATTGTACTAAAACCCACTGCATTATACACTTTAAAATGGCAATCTGCTCTGTCTCTCCCTCTCTCTGCCTCTTCCCCATTCACACTCGTGTGTTCTCTCTCAAAAGAAAGAAATAAACATTTTTTTAAAAAAAGATAATCGGGGCACTTGGCTGGCTTAGAAGAGTTTGTGACTCTCAATCTCAGGGTTGTGAGTTCCACGTTTGGTATAGAGATTACTTAAAAAAAATAAAATCTTTTTTTAAAAAAAGGTAATCTTATGATATGAATTATATCTTAATTCACATGTCAGTTTCCTGCCTTTGATCATATACCACAGTTATGTAAGAAGTTACCCTGGGGGGGGAAGCTGGGTGAAGCATACATGGGACAATTTAATACTATTTTTACAACTTCTTATGAGTCTATAATTATAAAGTTTTAAAATGTGATTGAATCAGTTTTCTTTAGCAAATATGCTTATTACTTAGTTTGGGTTTATGGTTCAGAATGACTATAGAAAGTTTTCTCACTGATTAGACTCCAGTAACCTTTCAAAATGATGTAGGTTTATAAGTAGATAGGTTTTGACATAACATACTTGAAAATAAAGTCAATTCTGTGATAATAAAAAGGTAAGGTAAGAGTTTAAAAGTAATATCTGGTAGTTTTTTTGCATCTTTATTTTTTGCTGTGATTCTCTGTTCCTCTCTTTGTAAGTTTTCTCTGACATAATTAATTACAATTAAAATGAATGTCCTGACAAATTACACATAATGTGTCATTGTTGTATTTTAGAGAGTTATTTGGTGTAATGTCCATATTACATATTTTAATTTAATATGTTAATTGAGCCATTTAAAAATTTATTGTGTACTTACTGTGTTCTGGGCTCTGTGATAAGCACTTTATGTGTATTCTTCATTTAATCCTACCTGTTTAATGGAAAGTGTCATTGTCCCTAATTCCAGATGAGTACAATAAAGCTTAGAAATGTTAAATAACTTGCCTACTTGCCTACTGTCCTACAGCTAGTCAGTGGGGGGGAGCTGGAATTCAAACTCTGTATGACCTCATCATTGTTCTTAGTCATTGCTTTCTGATGAAGCAGGCAGTATAGTCCAATGGGAAAAACATTGACTTGGGGGAGTCAGGAGATTTGTGTTAAATGCCTGACTTTCTAGACTGATTAACTTTGAGGGCTTAAGCAGGTAATTTAAGCTTTCATCTGCAAAATGAAGAGGCTCAGAAAGAAGACCCTTCCAGTCTCTTTCAGCACAAATATTCTACAGTTCCTAAGGAATTTGTCCATGGCTCAATAGGGTTTTTGTTGTTGTTGTTTTATAATTTATTGCCAAGTTGGCTAACACACAGTGTATACAGTATGCTCTTAGTTTTAGGGGTAGATTCCCGTGATTCATTGCTTATGTACAACACCCAGTGCTCATCCCAACATGTACACTCCTCAGTGCCCATCACCCATTTTCCCCTAGTGTTCCCTCTGTGAAGGATATTCTTTGTAAACACAAATATTCCTTTTAAGGAAAGAGATGTCAAGGCACATCTTTGTGACTGCTTCGGTCTGTATTCTGGCCCTTAGTTTTGCAGAATACAAAATACCATTTTATCTACTCGTTCAACACAGATCAGATTCTGGGGGATTGAGTCATGCTAATCAAAATTATAGCTTTTTTTAAATTTATAATTTAGAATCTCTGTTAACTACAGTGGGGTAGTGAATACTAGTTTCTGTCATTATAGGCACTTCTTCAGGATCAGAGACTGGAAGAACAAATTTGAAAGCCATCTTGGAAGGCAAATAGTTTTGAGGAGTATTCTTCGAGGTTGTGTAGAAGCCTTATAAACCATGTCTGTTTCAGAGTACAGAGCTAGTAATTATGTATCTACAAGAATCAGTGTTTCTATCTTGTTTGATTAGTACTTTCTAAATGCTGATAAACTCTGCCCTTTAGTCCTTTCCCTACTTAGTGCAGATTACTGTACATATGTTAACAATACAGTTTTAATTTCTTTTTTTTTGAAGGTATGTCCCAGTTTAGAGGT
The DNA here is from genome assembly GCF_016509475.1 of Prionailurus bengalensis. NCBI lineage: Eukaryota > Metazoa > Chordata > Mammalia > Carnivora > Felidae > Prionailurus > Prionailurus bengalensis. Next base: position 59,579,880 of record NC_057355.1, read on the forward strand.
TACACTCTGTTTACTTTGATTACACTTGAGTGTTTCTCAAGACTGTACTTTAAATGCCATTTTCTCCCCTAAGTGGACTTGGCCAGATAACTTTCTTTTATTTATGTTGAATTTTACTGCTTTGTTTTTTTGGAGGGATGGCTTTTTTTTTTTTAAACTTTGATCTCAAATTCTGCATGGTCCTCATGTATATTACTACTACATTACCACTCTTTTCATAGGCAATATTACATAATATTGATGACCTTTGTAGGAGGCATGTGCCACATATGTTATAGAACTTAAGAGTGCATTTTGATACATTGTAAATGTTTCCACTATTCTTGGGGTCTCAAGGTTCCAAATACTGTTTTCTGCATTTCTTACAATGTAAACTTGGCTTTTTTAAAAAGTCAGGTTTATTTGGGTACAATTTACATTAAGTTCACTTTTTTTTTTTTAAAGTAAGTTCTAGGCCCAACATAGGGCTTGAACTCACAACCCTGAAATCAAGAGTTGTGTGCTCCACTGACTGAGCCAGCTGGGTGCTCCTAAAAATCACTCTTTCATAGCTGTACAGTTCTTTGAATTTTGACAAATGCGTGTAAATTGTGTAACCGTATATAGAATATTTCCACCATCCCATCAAGTTCTCTTTTGCCCCTTTATAGTCAGTCTCCTCTTGCTTCTCTGGGTGTCTGGCAGCCACTAATGTGATTTCTGTCCTTATAGTTTTGCTTTTTCCACAATGTCATATGAATAGAATCATACAATATGTAATCTTTTGAGTCTGACTTCTTACACTTAGCATAATGCTTTTTTGAGATACAAATTACGTATCATAAAGTTCATCTGTTTAAAGTGTACAATTGAACAGTTTTTAGCATATTTATGGAGATGTGCAATCATCAGCATAATCTAATTTTAGAACATTTATATCACCCCAGAAAGAAACCTTGTACCCATGAGCAGTCACTTCCGTTTCCTGTCTCCCTCCCCTCAACTCTCTGCCTTAGGCAAACACTAATCCACTTTCTGTCTCTATAGATTGGCCAATTATGAACATTTCAAATAAATGGTATCATACAATACATGGTCTTTTGTAACTGACTTCTTTCACTTAGCATATAATGTTTCTGGGGCTCATCCAAGTAATAACTTGTATTAGTACCTCATTCTATTTTATTGCCAAATAATTTACCGTAGTATGGATCTGTCACATTTTGTTTATCCATTCATGAGTTGTTGGACATTGTTGTTCCACTTTTTGGCTATTATAAATCTTGACAATTTATGTACAAGTTTTTGTGTGGATGTATATTTTCTTTTAGATGTGCTGTGAACATTCCCATACAAGTTTTTGTTTGTTTGTTTTTAGTTGAAATACAGTTGACATACAATACTGTATTTGTTTCAGATGCACAACACATATATATAATTTTTTGTGTGGAAATAGGCTTTTATTTCTCTTGGATCGATACCTAGGAGTAGAATTGCTGGATCATGTGGGTAACTTGATATTTAATATTTGAGGAATTGCCAGTTTTCCGAAGTGGCTGCATGAGGGCTCCAGTTTCTCCACATCCTTGCCACAAATCCTCACGATTATCTTTTTGATAATAGCCATTCTGTGGGAGTGAAGTAGTATCTCATTGTGGTTTTTTTTCTATTTTAATTTTATTTTAATTTGTGTAGTTAACATACAGTGTTACATTAATTTCAGATGTACAATATAGTGATTCAACAATTCTATCCATTACTCAGTGCTCATCATGATAGGTGTACTCTTAATCCTCTTCACCTATTTCATTCATCCCCTGCCCCCAACCATTTGTTTGTTCTCTATAGTTAAGAGTCTGGTTTGTTTTGTTTTGTTTTGTTTCTCTTTCCCCTCCTTTGTTCATTTGTTTTCTTTCTTTCTTTTTTAGAAAGAGGTTTTTTTTTTTTTTTTTTCTTTAACAGAGCACATGAGCAGGGTTGGGGGGAGAGGGCAGAGAGAGAGAGAATCTTAAGCAGGATTCACACTCAGTGCAGAGCCCAGTGTTGGGCTCAGTCCCATGATCATAGGATCATGACCTGAGCCAAAATCAAGAGTTGAATGCTCACCTAACTGAGCCACTCAGGTGCCCCTATTTGTTTCTTACATTCCATATATGATGAGATCATACAGTATTTATCTTTCTCTGATTGACTTATTTCACTTAGCATTATACTCTTTAGCTGCAACCATGTTGTTGCAAATGGCAAGATTTCATTCTTTTTTATGGTTGAAATATATTCCATTACACACACACACACACACACACACACACACACACACATACCCCACATCTTCTTTCTTCATTCATTAGTCTGCTTCCATAATTTTGCTATTGTAAATAATGCTGCAGTATTATTTGGACACTTGGTCTGCTTCCATAATTTTGCTATTGTAAATAATGCTGCAGTAACCATAGGGGCGTATGTATCCTTTCATAGTGTTTTTGTATCCTTTGGGTAAACAACCCAGTTGTGTGATTACTGGAGCATTGGTAGTTCTAGTTTTAATTTTTTGAGGAACCCCGATACTATCTTTCATGGTGGCTACACCAGTTTGCATTCTCTCCAACAGTGCATGAGGGTTCCTTTTTCCCCACATCCTCATCAACACCTGTTGTTTCTTGTGTTTTTTGATTTTAGCCATTCTGACAGCTATTGAGGAGATGTCTCATTATAGTTTTGTTTGCATTTCCCTGATGATGAGTGATATTGAGCATTGTTTCATGTGTCTGTTGGCCATCTGTAGGTCTTACAAAATTTTTTTTTAACCTTTATTTTTGAGGGAGAAATAGAGAAAGTGTGTGTGGGGGGGAGGGGTGGAGAGAGGGAGACAGAGGATCTGAAGCAGGCTCTGAGCTGTGAGCACAAATCTAGATGTGGGGTGATCCCACGAACCACGAGATAATGACCTGAGCTGAAATCAAGAGTCAGATGCTTAACCGACTGAGCCACCCAGGCACCCTGCCATCTGTAGGTCTTCTTTGGTGAAATGCCTGTTTATATTTTCTGCCCATTTTTTAATTGGATTATTTGGTTTCTTGGGTGTTGAATTGTAGGAGTTCTTTATATATTTTGGATACTAACCCTTTACCAGATATGTCTTTTGAAATTTCCCATTCAGTAGGTTGTGTTTCAATTTGGTTGGTTGTTTCCTTTGCCATGAAGAAGCTTTTCATTTCAATGTAGTCTCAATAGTTTATTTTTGCTTTTGTTTCCCTTGCTTCAGGAGACATCTCTAGAAAGATATTATGCTCATTTTGGTTTCAATTTACATTTTCCTAATGACTAAAGATGTTGAACCTCTTTGCATATGCTTTTAGCTCTTTGTATATCTTTTTTTGAGAAATGTCTATTCAATTTTTTTTTTTTGCCTATTTTTAAAATGAGTTGTCTTTTTGTTATTGAGTTGTAAAAGTTCATTTTATATTCTGGATGCAAGTCCTTTATGAAATAGATGGTTTGTCAATAGATACTTTCTCCTAGTCTATGGGTTGTTTTTTCATTTTCGTGATGCTGTCTTTGAAGCACAAAAGGTTTTAAAATAATGAAGTCCAACTTAACAATCTTCTTTTTTATTACTTGTGCTTTTGGTGTCATATCTAAGAAATCAATGCCTAAATGGAGGTTAAGAAGATTTACTTCTGTATTTTCCTCTAAGAGTATTGTAGTGTTATCTCTTAAATTTAGGTCTCTGGCTCATTTTGAGTTATTTTTTGTGTATGATGTGAGGTAGTGGTCCAAATTTATTCATATATATAAATAAATTTCAATTCCAGTATAATTAATGTACAGTGTTACATTAATTTCAGGTATACCATATAGTGATTCAACAATTCTATGCATTATTCAGTGCTCATCACAGTAAGTGTACTCTTATTCCCCTTTGCCTATTTAACCCATTCCCCGTGCAGTTTCCCTCTGGCAACCATCAATTCTATTTAAGAGTCTGTTTTTTTGTCTTTCTTCTTTCTTCTTTTGTTTCTTAAGTACCACATATGAATCTTCTCTTGCTCTGTTCTCTCATGATTTGGTGGGTTTCTTAAGTGATATACTTGGATTCTTTCTCTTTATTTTTTTATTTGTTATTTTTTCTTTTTATCACCAGTTTTTGTTTCATGGTTACCATTTGTTTTGTGTATAACATTCTATGCATATAAGCAGTCAATATTAAGTTAATGGTCTCTTAAGTTTGAACCCATTCTAAAAGCATTAAATTTTTACCACTTGCCCCTACTCATTTTAGGCATATGGTATCATACTATATATCCTTTTATTTTGTGAATCCCTTGAACTGATTTTTATAGATCTACTTAATTTTACCTCTCTTATGCTTCCTACTTTTTGTCTGTCCTTTTTACTCAGTGTCCCTTTAACATTTCTTGTAAGGCTGGTTTAGTGGCCATGAATTTCTTCAATTTTTGTTTGTCTAGGAAACTCTATCTTTCCTTCTATTCTGAAGGATAGCCTTGCTGAATAGAGTAATCTTGGTTGCAGGTTTTTTCCTTTCAGCACTTGGAATATATTATGCCACTCCCTTCTGGCCTGGAAAATTTCTGCTCAAAAATCCATCATTAGCCTTATGGGTTTTCTCCTGGTGTGTACCTGTTTTCTTTTTTCCTCCTGCTTTAAAAATTCTCTTTTATCACTATTTTTTGCCATTTTAATTACTATGTGTCTTGTTGTGGAACTCCTTGGGCTGATTTTGTTGGGAGCTCTATGTGCCTCTGTTTCCCTCCCTAGATTCGGTAACTTTTCAGCTATTATTTCTTCAAATAAATTTTCTGCCTCCTCTCCTCTCTCTTCTTCTGGGATCCCTATAATGTACATGTTATTATGCTTGATGGTTCCTTTAACATATTTTCGTTTATTATTATTTTTTCTCTCTCCTGTTAAGGTTGATTTCCCCCCCACCCTTACTCTGTCCTCCAGGTCACTGATCTGTTCTGCTTCTTCTAATCTATGATTAATTCTCCTTAGTGTGGTATATATGTTACATTATACATACACATATATATACATATACATATATATGTAACATATATATGTAACACATCATATATAAATGTTATATATATATATATATAATATGTAACCCATATAATATATAACATATATGTATAAATGTTTACTTTTGAGAGAGGGAGAGAAAGAGCATGCAAGCAGGGGAGGGGCAGAGAGAGAGAGGGAGACAAAGAATTTGAAGCAGACTCCACGCTATTAATGCAAAGCCTGACATTTAATTTTGGTTATTGAGTTTACCTCTGATTGATTCTTTTTTATGTTTCTATCTCCTTGTTTAGGGTCTCACTAAGGTCCTCCATGTAAAGGTACAGTGAGTATCTTTATGACCATTACTTTAAATTCTCTATCAGGCTTATTACTTATCTCCATTTCTTTTAGCTCTTGCTGTGATTTTGTTAAGATCTTTTGTTTGGGACATATTCCTTTGTCTCCTCATTTTGTTTAACTCCCGATGTCTCTTTATATGTGTTAGGAAAGTCAGCTATGTCTCCTGCTCTTGGAAGTAGTGGCCTGATAAAGAAGAGGTCCTATAGTACCCTGTAGTGCAATGTCCCCTGTTCACTAGAACCTGTCACTTCAGGGGTATCTGCTATCTGTGTTGTGTGCACCCTACTCTTGTAGCTGAGCCACATTTACCTTCAGTCCAGTCAGCTGCAATGGCCCTGTTTGCCTGTTGTGGGCAGGGTTTGAGCCCTCTGTTAGTGGACCAATCTGGGGCTGCCTTGGACTTGAGTTGAGTCAGATCAGGCATTTGCCAGAGCTGTGGTCACACCAAACTGCAAGGCACACTCTGTGCTGTCTGCTAAAAAGCTGTCATTGGTGAGTGGGGGCTGCAGGCAGACCAGATATCTGCCCCCTACCCACTCTTGGGGCCACAGTTGGACTGGTGTGTGTAGTTATCTTACTCTTTCCCCAGGGCAGGAGCCACTTTGGAGTGGTGCTGGCCCCTGTTGGGGTTGCTTGAATACTGCCAGGCTTGTGGCACCACTTTGGATGGACTCCTGACATGGGCATGTTGCGGGGGTGGGGGGTAGGTCTCCAGGCGAATGCAGAGGTGGGGCGCTTGGTGCCAGAAAGGTTCGAGCTGGCCACTGTGGGAGGGGACCTGCAGCCACCTGGGAAAAGTCCTGGCAAGGCCAGGATGGAAGGGGTGGGTCTGCAGAAGAGCATGGGCGTGAGGCACACTCTTAGCACGCTAGGTGGAGAATGTTCTGGCTGCACTGGTCCGTGCAGGTGTCCATGTATCTAGGCTGGGGACAGGGGAAGGAAATGGTTCCCACAAGCTCTCTTGTTGTTGGAGAAGTCTTCCAAAGATCCCTGCCCGTCCAGCACATGCTCTGATATTAGTATATACCCCAGGTATTTTTCAAACTATTGTTTCTATGCTCTATATTAGGAAGGCTGTTTGTTGTGCTGTCTTTTTAAGGGTGGGGACTTCAAATTTATTTATTTACATATATATATATGTATGTATATATATATTTTTAATTTTTTTGTGTTTATTTTGCAGAGAGAGAGAATGGGGGAGGGGCAGAGAGAGAGGGAGACATAGAATCTGAAACAGGCTCCAGACTCTGAGCTGTCAGCAAAGAGCCTGATGCAGGGCTCAAGCTCATGGACTGTGAGATCATGACCTGACTTGAAATCGGATGCTTAACTGACAGAGCCACCCAGGTGCCCCTCCAGATTTATATTTTTATATGTTAATATCAGTTGTCCAATACCATTGGTTAGAAGACTTCTCTTGCCTTGTCATATTGTCTTCATCCCTTTTGTTGAAGATCAGTTGACCATAAGCTTATGGGTTTATTTCTGGACTGTTTATGGGTTTATTTCTGGATCTATTCTATTGATCTATTCCATTGATCTATATATCTCAATGCCAGCACTACTCTGCCTGGATTACTTTAGCTTTGTAGTAAGTTTTGAAATCAGAAAGTAGGAATCCACCAACTTTGTTCTATTTCAAGATAATTTTCACTATTCTTAGTTCATTGCTTTCCTATATGAATTTCAGAATCAGCTTGTTAATTTTTGCAAAAACCAAAAAGCAAGTTGAATTTTGATAGGAATTGTATTGAATCTGTAGATTAACTTGGAGAGTGTTGCTATCCCATTAATGATAAAATTCTTTTGATTCATGAACGTCAGATGTCTTTCCATTTGTATAGGTATTTAATTTTTTAAACAATATTTTATGGTTTTAAGTGTAAGCCTAATGCTTTGGAATTCATTCATATTGGTGTACCTATCAGAGGTTTGTTCCTTTTTAGTGCTGAGTAGTATTCCATTTTATGGATGTATCACAGTTTGTTTATCCACAAGCCAGTTGATGGGAATTTGAGTTATTTCCTTTTTTTTTTTTTAGCATTTATGAATACATCTGCAAAAGATACTTGCATGTAAGTTCTTATATAAACATAGGTTTTTGTTTCATTTGGGTAAATTCATGGAAATGGGCTTGCTAGTTTTCAGTAAGTGTATGTTTACCTTTATGAGAAACTGGCAAACCGTTTTCCAAAGTGGCTGTTACCTTTTTGCATTCTCACCATATGAGAGTTCCAGTTGCTCCACATCTTCACTAGCAGCTGGTATTATTATTCTTTTAAAGCTATTCTGATAGATGGGTACATTTCATTGAGATTTTAATTTTCATTTCTCTAATAACTAATAATAGGGACCATAAAATTAATGGAATTCTAGACTTTTGGAGTTAGAAGAGATATGAAAGAGTTTGTTCCTGGTTTTTATATTGTGTTCCTCAGACATATTTCATGGGCTGTCAGAGGCTGAGATAGTTGGGGGACTGAGGAACATACTGAGTGGGTAGGGATCTGAGCCCCTGCCCAGAAGGGCTCTAGTTTTACCAGTCTCTTAATGTTGAATCCATGTAACAGATTATTAGAAAAAACGTTTGAAAATGTTTGAAAGTTATTGAGCTCACTCTTCTTTTTTGAGGAGAAACCTGAGATCTAGAGAGGTAAAGTGACTTGCTCAAGGTCATATAGTTTGGAGTAGGCAGATACTTCAGTGTTCTTTTTTCTATATTGCATTATTTTGTCATAATGCTAAAATGGTAGTATTTATTGGCTCATGGAAAAATTACAATGAAAAGTGTGATCAAGATTTGTTAAGCTCCTAATTTTTTTTTAAAGTTTGTTTATTTATTTATTTTGAGAGAGAGAGGGAGAGAGTGTGTACATGAGTGAGGGAGGAGCAGAAAGAGAGAGAGAATCCCAGTCAAGCTCTGCACTGCCAGTACAGAGCCTGATGCAGGGCTTGAACTCATGAACTGTGAGATCATGACCTGAGCCGAAATCAAGAGTTGGACACTTAGCCGACTGAACCACCCGAACACCCCAAACTCCTAAATTTTTTAGAAAGAATTTTCTTTTATACTGAAAAATAGCACATGGAAACTCAGTCATCTTTTGTGAGTTATCTGCACTAAGAAAGTGGGGGTTATCTTTTCTTTAGGAAACCAGTTTCTAGCACAAAACCTTCTAAAATTACTGTGCTTGGGTTTCTAAGTAGTGTAAAAAATGTGGCACAACTGTCAGAGGTTATAAATGACAGTACATTATGGAAATGGGTGAGGAAACAAGCAGGGATTTGCCATGGGGAAACAGACATTATATTTTGTTATCAGTTTTGACAAATACCAGCACTGGCTCATCAATGTTGAAAGGGTAAAATTGAATTCATTAGTCACAATCATAATGGTTAGAATAAGTTATATTTTGTAAGAAGTGTTCGGTTCTGAAATCCTTCCTTTATTGAAGTTTTTCTAGAAAGTACCAGAGGGTGAAAGCAGTTCTATATTGACAATTCTAAGACTAGCTGCAGGACCGATGAGTAAGCAGTCCATGGTTAGACTGAGCAGAATTTTATTAGAATGCCTTTGGTTGATTTGGGTAGAAGTTTAATTTAATAATCATATAGTGGAAGAAGTGTCATATTTTGACTCAGAAAACTTTAAGTCAATCTTGACTCTGCTTCATAGTACCTATGTGACCTTGAATGAGTCGCTTAACTTCTGTGACTTTTCATTTTTTTAAAACAACCAATTGGAAAAAGGTAGTGATAACTGCTCAGCCTACTTCCCAGAGATCCCAGACTTGTATGAGGAGGGGAAAAAATGAGAAAAAATATATATATTAAAGCACCTTGTAAATTTTATTTAAAAAAAATTTTTTTAAAGTAATCTCTACACCCAAGGTGGAGCTCAAACTCACAAGCCTGAGATCAGTAGTCCCATGCTCTACCAACTAAGCCAGCCAGGCACCCTACAGTTTGTAAATTTTAAAGTGTTACTCAGCCATCATGTTTATTATTAATAATAACCTTTGGAATTGTGATATACAGGTTATTTTTTTTAAGGTTTTTCTTCCTTTTGTTTGGCCACAATTTACTTGCATTCATTTGGTCTCTATCTCATGTCTTCAGTTTTAGGGGGAAGTTTTGTTCTGTCCTTAGTCCTACTTTTTCTTTCAAATAGATGTCCCTTTCTTATTTCTGTCCATTAGAAGAGATGACTGTTAATTTCCCCCTAAGGAAAAGATGAGGTTTTTTTTTTTTTTTTTTGTACAGATATTCAGAAGCCTGGCTGAAGTATTAAATAAGCTGCATGTAGATTTTCTTATGTGGCATTGCATTTCTCTTTCTTGTGGTTGAGTTTCCTACACTGCTGCCTTTTTCTCTGGCCTCTTTGCTTCCTTTGGGTGGGTTTAATACCTAATCTGCCTTTACCTTGGTCAATCTGATTTGTTGGTCTGTAAGCGTTCATGATACCTTAACAGAATATGTTTTGTGGACAGAATGGTAGAGTCATATACTTCAGCTCCCCCAGGACTGACAAGAGGAGATTTCATTTGCTGATCTGGCTCTATGTCTGAGATGGAGTTAAGGATCTTTGTCAGTTTTTAGAAACTCTAGATATGGGAAACCGGTGTTTCTTCTCTGTTGGTAAAATGGAAGTGTTTTCCCTTTCTGATACCTAAAGGTGATGAAGTTTTCAATTTTAGTGTTATTTATTTTTCTTCCTGGTTAAGAGGGGGAACATTTTGTACCTGAGGGTTTTCAAAGTCCTTTCCAGTGGCCACTGTCTGTCTTGTCTTATCAACTTCTTTTTATTCAAGTTAATTGAAAAAAATAAACTTGTGTATTTTAAATATTACTGAGATAAAGGGGTATTTGGGGGAATAATCATATCTAGTATACAGTACTGTTTAATTCCTAAGAGATCTATTTATCCTTTTTTGTTAAACTTCATTATTTGGAGTCATGTTTAATTAATCAATTAATATTTTAGATTCTTTGTTTTTTAAGTTTATTTATTTTGAGAGAGAGAGCATGTGCAGGAGGGGCAGAGAGAGGGAGAAAGAGATTATCCCAAGCAGTCTCTATATTGTCAGTGCGAGGAGTCTGATGCGGGGCTCAAACTCCCAAACTCATGAGATCATGACCTGAACTGAAATCAAAAGTCAGATGCTTAACCAACTGAGCCACTCAGGTGCCCATATTTAATTAATTAATTTATTTTTTTTTAATTTTTTTTTCAACGTTTATTTATTTTTGGGACAGAGAGAGACAGAGCATGAACGGGGGAGGGGCAGAGAGAGAGGGAGACACAGAATCGGAAACAGGCTCCAGGCTCTGAGCCATCAGCCCAGAGCCCGATGCGGGGCTCGAACTCACGGGCCGCGAGATCGTGACCTGGCTGAAGTCGGACGCTTAACCGACTGCGCCACCCAGGCGCCCCTAATTTATTTTTTTTTTAATGTTTATTTTGAGAGAGAGGGAGAGCATGCACATCTGAGCTAGGGAGGGGCAGAGAGAGAGAGAGAAAGAGAAAGAGAGAATCCCAAGTAGGCTCCGTACTGCCAGCACAGAGTCTGATGGAGTCATGATTTAAAAATAAGATCTCATTAGAAAGAGGATCTCTTTTGAACTGCTGGTGGGAATGTGAACTGGTGCAGCCACTCTGGAAAACAGTATGGAGGTTCCTCAAAAAAATTAAAAATAGAACTACCCTAGGACCCACCAATTACACTACTAGGTATTTATCCAAGGGATACAGGTATGCTGTTTCGAAGGGGCACAGTGCACCCCAATGTTTATAGCAGCACTATCAACAATAGCCAAAGTATGGAAAGAGCCCAGATGTCCATCAATGGATGAAGGGATAAAGAAGATGTAGTATATATATACAATGGAGTATTACTTGGCAATCAAAAAGAATGAAATCTTGCCATTTGCGATTACGTGGATGGAAGTGGAGGGTATTATGCTAAGTGAAATTAGTCAGAGAAAGACAAAAATAATATGACTTCACTCATATTTGGACTTTAAGAGACAAAACAGATGAACATAAGGGAAGGGAAACAAAAATAATATAAAAACAGGGAAGGGGACAAAACATAAGAGACTCAAATATAGAGAACAAACTTAAGGTTACTGGGGGGGTTGTGGGAGGGGGGATGGGGTAAATGAGTAAGGAGCACTAAGGAATCTACTCCTGAAATCATTATTGCACTGTATGCTAACTAATTTGCATGTAAATTAAAATTAAAAAAAAAAAAAGAAGAAGAAGATGTGGTATATAGGGGTGCCTTGGTGGCTCAGTTGGTTAAGCTTCCGACTTCAGCTCAGGTCATGATCTCGTGGTTTGTGGGTTTGGCCCCGCATTGGGCTATGTGCTGACAGCTTGGAATCTGGAGCCTGCTTTGGATTGTGTCTCCCTCTCTCTCCGCCCCTCCCCTGATCATGCTCTGTCTCTCAAAAATGAATAAATGTTAACAAAATTTTTTAAAGAAGATGTGGTGTATATATATACAATGGAATATTACTTGGCAATTAAAAAGAATGAAATCTTGTCATTTGCAACTACGTAGATGGAACTACAGGGTATTATGCTAAGCGAAATTTGTCAGAGAAAGACAAATATATGACTTCACTCGTATGAGGACTTGAAGATATAAAACAGATGAACATAAGGGAAGGGAAGCAAAATTATAAAAACGGAGGGGAACAAAACATAGGAGACTCTTAAATATGGAGAACAAACAGAGGGTTACTGGAGGAGCTGTGGGAGGGGGGTAGGCTAAATGGGTAAGAGACATTAAAGAACCTACTCCTGAAATTGTTGCACTATATGCTAACTAACTTGGATGTAAATTTAAAAAATAAAATGGTAAAAAAAAGAGAAAAAAAACTTAAAAAACAATGTGAAAAAAATAAAAATAAGATCCCATTTTAAAAAACTAGAGCCTAGTTTTTTTTTTCTTATGTAAGCTCTATGCCAAACGTGGGGCTTGAACCCACCACCCTGATATCAAGAGTCACATGCTTTACTAACTGAGTCAACTGGGGGTCCCTAGAAGCTAGTTTTTAAAAAGTCACTGAATTTAATTCTAAAAGAAAATAAAAATAGCAGTGTGTTTAGAATTTATTTAAAATGACTGTGGGTTATGTTATACTTTTTATTTTAGAAACAAGTAGTTTATGTAGTTAAATAAAAATGATTTATAGGGATACTGTGTTAAAAGCTAGAAGATGGTTATTTAAGGATACTGTCTTCAGTAATGACATTCTAGTAGGGTCATTTTCTTCACAGCAATATTTTATGGGACGGGTGAGAAGACAGAGCCTGGAATGTGGTAGATGAAGGTCCCTGTGCCAGTTGAGTTACTCATCAGGAAATCAAAGGTCAGCATATACTTTAATGATTTATATCTAGGAGAAAATCGTATCTTGGCATAGAAAAATATGATTTCTAAAAATACTACAGGGTTAGCATTCTCACTGTGCATTATTGTACGCTGTGTAGTATTAGTATATTAAAAACAAAAACAAAAATGATGTGTTCCTAAGTATAGCCCTGCAATTATAATTAAAACTTAATATTGAATACTGAATAGACCAGAGGTAGTCCTAACGAGTAAAATTGGGTAGTTTGAACAGCTTAATCAATGATTTGGCTGGAAATATAATGACTTCTTTAAAATACCACTTATCAGATTACTTATGGTGGGGATTATAAAATGGCTTTCATGTTTTTCAGTAATGTATGCATTAAGTCATATACTGCAATTGGCACCATTTTGTGATAACTTAGTGTATTTTGTGTTTAGAAGTCTTACACAAAAATGCACTAACATACTTTGTGTGTGTGTGTGTGTGTGTGTGTGTGTGTGTGTGTGTGTTTAAACATGTCAGCATTGGGGCGCCTGGGTGGCTCAGTCGGTTGGGCGTCCGACTTCAGCTCAGGTCATGATCTCACGGTCCGTGAGTTTGAGCCCCGCGTCGGGCCCTGTGCTGACAGCTCAGAGCCTGGAGCCTGTTTCAGATTCTGTGTCTCCCTCTCTCTGACCCTCCCCCGTTCATGCTGTCTCTCTCTGTCTCAAAAATCAATAAACGTTAAAAAATAAAAAAAATAAACATGTCAGCATGCATAGACATTAGCAGCTAGAGTAATATTATAGGTATATCTTGAGTCACAGAGTAGGTCACTTTAAAAAAGTTGAATATAAATGGAAGTATTTTAAATGAACTACTTCTAAAAATCTATAGAAAATCCTGTTAAATGAAAAAGTTGTATATAAATTACAGTAATACATAATTCAACCTTGAGTTTTCATGTTATTCGTATTGTAGTATAAGCAGCTGGGCAAGGTAGCCCTTCCTGGAGTAGCAGACAGAAGCCAGAGGTTTATCTAAGGGCAGAAGTCCTATCAGAAGTGACCATCAGGGGTTAGAGACCCAACCAGCTGTGTTTGCAAGAGGCTCTGGGCCTAGAAATGCTACTGGGGCCAAAAATAGAGAAATGGTATAAGTGTAAGGATTCTCAATTATAGAAAGGGAAAAATCTTGAGAAAATGGAGATGCCTTTCTGTATTCCGAGATGCCTGAAAATATGAACAATCAGGTGTTTTTTTAAAAAGGTGGGAAAAATAAATTTTGAGAAATCTATATTTGAGAAGAAAACCTTGAAAAATAATATTTGAAAATCAGAAGAAATAGTTCATACACTGATAAAATCTTCTTTCCAAGAATAAAAGGGCATGTAGCTGCTATATACAAGGCAATATGCAAAAGGCTAAGTATTATATTCTACCTCTTTATGTGCTTCAGTAATGAAGTTTTTTTTTTTTTTCTATAACACAGAAAGGAGTTTTGGTAGTACTTTATCTAAATAGGGAAATAGCTGTGGTTACCACATTTTAAAAAATGTTTATTTAGTTAGAGACTGCACACACGAGCGGGGGGGGTGGTGCACAGAGAGAAGAGAAAGAATCCCAAGCAGCCTCCCCGCTGTCAGCGCAGAGCCTGATGTGGGGCTCCATCCTGTGAATTGTGACATGACGACTTCAGCTGAAATCAAGAGTCAGATGCTTAACTGACTGAGCCACGCAGGCACCCCACCACATTTTTTAAAAAGTATATTCAGGGCGCCTGGGTGGCTCAGTTGGTTGAGCGTCTGACTTCGGCTCAGGTCATGATCTCACAGCTCGTGGGTTCGAGCCCCAAAGTCGGGCTCTATGCTGACAGCTCGGAGCCTGGAGCCTGCTTCGGATTCTGTGTCTCTCCATCTCTCCGCCCCTCCCCTGCTCATGCTCTGTGTCTCTCTGTCTCTCAGTAATAAATAAACCTTAAGACAATTAAAAAAAAAAAAAGTATAGGGGCGCCTGGGTGGCTCTGTCGGTTGGGCAACTGACTTTGGCTCAGGTCATGATCTCACGGTTCGTGAGTTCGAGCCCCGCGTCGGGCTCTGTGCTGACAGCTCGGAGCCTGAAGCCCGCTTCAGATTCTCTGTCTCCCTCTCTCTCTACCCCTCCCCTGCTCACATCCTGTGTCTGTCTCTCAATAATAAATAAACGTTAAAAAAAAAATTAAAAAAAAAGTATATTCAGATAGTCTAACTGAATTTAGCATTATAAGAGATTATATAACCATAGCCACCATATATGCTTTAAAAATTCCTCATTTTGTTATTGTGTCTTATTAGAGCTCATATATTTTGGTGAGTGCTGATGAAACAAGAAATATGCTCCTGTCAGGTAAACTCCTATAAAACCAAACCCAGCAGGTCCTGGTGTGGCTTCCCATTCCATCTACATTTACTGGGAAGAGATGTGTACTTGAATATTTTCAGGGTAACTCTGTTCTCAACAGATCTCTGCCAGCACTCCTCTCTTCGATTAACTCTATTTTCTTAGAAACCTCTCTCAACTTACCCCCTCTACCTGATCTTGGGTCGCAGAGATTAAAAAAAATTTTCCCTCCTCAAAATACTTTTTTGGGGATTCCAATTCCACGGGAATCATTTGGTTAAAGTTAACCTTCATGTACGGTCTGGAGGAATGGAGGAGAATCTAGGGGACTGTTTTACATTTTCCTTATGTAGGTGTAGATTAAAGGATGTAGAGCATCCTGAAGGATTATGTGCATGGTGAGAATAAAAGATAATTTAAGCCTTCCAAGAAGCCAGGAGTAAATAGAAGAGAGTAATTCCGAGTGTAATACAGGAGCCAGAAATAAGTGTTTCATTAAGTGCTTAAGTTTTATACTTTCACTCTCTGTTGAGTAAAATTAAAGTTGGCTCACCCAGGGCTCGTGCATTTTCCATGTGAGCTCTCTGAGGCTGGCGATTGCACATGAGCGCAGGAAAGATCAAATAGAGCAATTTGAAGTAGTAAGCAATGGGGAGGAGTAGCCTAGGTGATTCTGCAATGATATCGATCAGGGAACAACGGGGAGAGAAGAAACCTTTGAAGTAAAGGACGCCTGTAGCAGCAGATGAGTAGTACGATGGAATAGCACTTACTTAGCTTGGCAGAAGAGGAATTAGGGCATTCAGATTAGCACCTCAGAGAGTGTCGGAAGAGAAAGAATGGGTAGAGGTGGAGTAAACATAAAATCTGAACTATCAAAATGAATTATCTTAGGGAATTAGTTAACTCCAATTCTTTGCATTGTCCCAGCCTCCAAGTAAAATTGCACCTACAATTTTCAGTCTTAACTCTCAAAAACATTGAAATTGATTCCTGGAGGGGCGCCTGGGTGGCGCAGTCGGTTAAGCGTCCGACTTCAGCCAGGTCACGATCTCGCGGTCCGGGAGTTCGAGTCCCGCGTCAGGCTCTGGGCTGATGGCTCAGAGCCTGGAGCCTGTTTCCGATTCTGTGTCTCCCTCTCTCTCTGCCCCTCCCCCGTTCATGCTCTGTCTCTCTCTCTGTCCCCAAAATAAATAAACATTGAAAAAAAATTAAAAAAAAAAGAAATTGATTCCTGGGTTCTGATTGGGAAATGAAAATATAGTTTATGTTTACTTTCAGATAGTAGAGCTGTTAAAAAAAATTTTTTTTTACACCAGATAACTGTTCTTGTCCTTACCATTATAGTTCAGTTGTGTTTGCCACCAAAAATAAAATTGGCTCTAACACACAAGAATCAAAGACAAGAAGTCTAAAATTCATTTTAATTTGGCAATGAGCAAGTCTATATGCATGATTCTCCCACTAATCCTTGTGGGAACTTAATCAAAAGGGTGATCTTCTATATGAAAGAATTTTAAATTCAGAAGGATCCTCATATGTAGTCTAGTCTGACTTTAAAATTTTAGAGATTAAAAGAAGTTGGTATTAATTGCATCACAAAATCAATTTCCTTTTAATAGGGAAATCACTCAGAAAGCATGAGACTTCTATTTAAGCTGTATAAACTTTGGCAGGGTCTGTTCTGTTGAATGTTTTCATTATCTTGCAACAAGAGTTGTGTTTGTTTGTTTGTTTGTTTAATTAATTAATTTATTTATTTATGAAAGAGTGTGCATGTGAGTGGGAGAGGGCCAGAGGGAGAGGAAGAGAGAGAATCCCAAAGTAGGCTCTGTACTAACAACGCGGGGCTCTCCAAACCACAAGATCATGACCTGAGCCAAAATAGTCTGATGCTTAACTGACTGGCACCCCGAGAGGTATACTTTCTAAATGCAGACAATTTGATTTACTCTAACAGTTTGTCCTACAGTTAAATAAATTATTCTCCCTTTTCAATGAAGAATTGCTTATCTATTAATTGACTGGTCATAGAGTTTCTAGATGCTTTACTTGATTGGAAGATTGTACTGTTAATTGATCTAAAAGCCTCAGTGTGTCTTAGAACAGAGGATAAATAGAATCAATGTCTGCTTTGTTGAACATGGGCTTTCCCTCAGTGGCTCTATTATAAATTTGAAGTTACATTGTATTAATGAAATGCATCATTAAAGTGCTTAGAATGCCTGAGAGAGGGGCCTTGGAATGGACGTCATTCAGTTACCCAAAAAAGCTTTACAGAGTATCTTTTATGTGATAGGCACTAGGCCAAGTACAGAGGGTGAGGAATAAAGTCTTGGCCCCAGGATCCAGGTGCTAGGGAAGAGAGAGCATTGTTGCTGTGCTCTCCTTCCTGGACCATGGTTAGCGGTGTAAGTACTTTTTACTACTGAGCATTTTTCTTAACCCAGGGCTCTGGGGCAATACTAGTTGCTTGGTGGTGGAACCTCTGGGCCCTTTTTTCTACTGTTATTATATTGAAATGTCCAATTGATAAAGACAGATTCATTAGAAAAAAATTTACAAATGAATTAGTTGGATTGAAAGATACTGGAAGAAAGTAAATCTATTGTCATTTGGTTCAGTTGGAATGATTCATTGACGTTCAAAAGTATTGACCAAGTTTAGAGAAGAAACTCAGTAGATGATTTATCACTTTGGATAAACATTAATTTCCAAATAGCAGTAATGAAAGTCACTAGAAGTAACTAGAAGTATTTATGTAATATTTGCATGGGGAGAACTTTCTAAGCATAAAGATGATGGAAGAAATCAAAAAGGAAAAGATCAAAAGATGTATCTGTTACATGAAAATTAAAAATTTCTTCATGGCAAAACATCAAAAACAAAAGCTGGAAGGCAAGCAAAACTTCAGAAGAAAAATTTGCAGATAATATGGCAAAAGATTAATATCCTTAGTAATAATAATGAAAACTCATTATCTAAACCTTAAAAAAAAGAACCCAGTAGCTCAATGGGGAAAAATGCCCCCAAATGGACAATACAATTAGGAGTTACAATTGGCTAATGAACACGTGAAAAATGTTTACTTCACCTTCGTTAGTAAGCAAGAAACTGTAGGTTAAAACGAGATGCCAGGTTTTATGATAGTAGTTAGCGAAAAAAAAATTCTCAGTTATGGTGAGAATACACGGAGTGCATGTTTAAATTGGTATAGTTCTTCTGAAAAGATTGACAACTTCAGGAATTCCTTAGGACTCCCTCCTAGGGAAATGATGAAAAATACAAGAATAATTTTTATACCAAGATGTTCATTAGAACACTATTTATGGGGCGCCTGGGTGGCTCAGTCGGTTAAGCATCCGACTTCAGCCAGGTCACGATCTCGCGGTCCGTGAGTTCGAGCCCCGCGTCAGGCTCTGGGCTGATGGCTCAGAGCCTGGAGCCTGTTTCCGATTCTGTGTCTCCCTCTCTCTCTGCCCCTCCCCCGTTCATGCTCTGTCTCTCTCTGTCTCCAAAATAAATAAACGTTAAAAAAAATTAAAAAAAAAAAGAAAGAAAAAAAAAAGAACACTATTTATAAAAGTGAAAAAAATTGAACATATATAAAATAGAAGAATGGTTACATAAATGTTATATATGGTACATCTGGTATGTTTGTGTTCTCACTAGAGGCTCTCGAGGAGAACCTGTTCCTTGCCTCTAACAGCTTCTCCTGCCTTCAGGCACTCGTTGGCTTGTGGCTGCATCACTCCAATCTGCCTTCTCCTCTTCTGTGTGTAACCTTCCTCTGCCTCTCTTTTGTAAGGATAATTGTGATTGCATTTAGGACCCACTTGAATAATTCAGAATAATCTCCTGGACTTAGTTTATCCTAATCACATATGTAAAGAGCCTTTTCTATAAAAGGTGACATTTACAGATTCCAGGGATTAGACCTGATATAGTTGGAAGCACTTATTCAGCCTATTACAGAAGGTAATACATTAAAATCTTCATGGTGATTATCTTTGGGTATAATGATTATGCAGAATTTTAATTTTATTTCTTATATCCTTCTGTCTTCAAGGAGGACTCAGGGAAATGATATTATTAAGTCCAGGAGCTGCTCTTAAACTATAGTACATATGATTTAAACCTTTTCAAATTTCTTGATTATCAGGTCTCTCTGCTTAAATGTTCAGAAGGGATTTGAAAACATTAAAAAAAGGGATTTTCTCCCCTCCACTTTTATGATGGTTATTTGATTTAGAGGCTGTACACTACAAGGACAGTTAAACAGAACTCCTTTTATTATTTTTCCTCCCATGGGTTGTTTTAAAAGATTTTTTAACCAATATATTTAGCCAAATATATTACTATATTTAGTAATAATTTTCCTATTTTAATGAATGAAGGACATATAAATTTCAATGATAATATCTGTATATTACAAAATAATTGAATACAAAGAAATCCTAACACTCAGTGTAGAATTTCCATTGGGCTCTTCAAAATATTGAAAATACCTCATAGATTATCACTCTTATTCCCTTTGTGGGTAGTTGTTTTAATGGGTGTTTTCAATTCCTAAATGTCTTGAGAACTCTGAGAACACTCTTAGAATTTATTTCTTGAGGGGTGCCTGGGTGGCTAAGTTGATTAAGCATCCTACTGTTGATTTCAGTTCAGGTCATAGTCTCCCAGTTTGTGAGTTCAAGCCCCACTACGGGCTCCATGCTGACAGTGAGGAGCCTGTCTGGGATTCTCTGTCTCTCTCTGTCTCACTCTCTCTCCCTCTCTGACCCTCCCTTGCTCTCTCTCTCAAAATAAATAAACTTAAAAAAAAAGAATTTCTTTCTTGAAATATTTTTAAAAAGATGCTTTATTTCAAGTTATTCTTGTCTTTTTTAGGATGACTTTTTTTTTTTACAAAATTAATAATTGAATCCAAAACTAGACTTGTAGGTTTGTCATCTTTAATAAAATCATTTCTGCTTTTGTCAGGGTCCTTTCACTTTGTACAGCATTCAGAATTTCTGTTTTCGTGTTAGTAACTACCCCAATTTACCTTTCATCTTCAGCTTACTTTCTACCTTGCTTAAACTAGTTTTTAACTTTAGAAAGCAGTAAAGGTCCCATTTCATTCTGCTGGACAGAGAGCAACGTGGTAAACTATTAAGATATAAAGACAGGAGAGTTCAGCTGGGTGTTTGTTACTGCAGGAACAAAGCAGGAGCTCACCCGTTTTCTTCTCGGATATGCTAGTTCTTGAAGTTGTCTTTATTCGTTTCTAGCATCCCTCTGGAGTTTGGATACGTCAGGTTGCTGGAAGGTTGAAATTGTGTTCTTATCCATTTGAGGATTTTGGCCTCTAATTTTGCTACCATTGGCTACTTCTACCAGCCCCTGTTTATCTGTACTCCTTTGAATTCCCCACGTCCTTTCTTAAAGAAGCAAAGCAGATGAGGGGGAACTTGAATATTAAGTTTGGGACTACATAAAAAATGGTTAGCTTGTGGGGTAGGGAGGTAAATTTCAGTTCTCTTGGTTATTTTGTGTTGTTCAAGGTCTGGGTGTTCTTCGGTAAATCACAGTGACTCTTTCCCACACATGTGTTTTATTTTACAGTAGAACTATAGCATAGCAGGAAAAAATTTTGCCTCAAACAACAAATGTGATATGACCAAGTTCATGATTTCATTTCTGAGGTTTATTATATGCTGCAGTATATGGTTCCCTTCTGTTTTATACATATTGGATAATATCTCCATAATTTATCCAGAATAGTATTAGTTCAGTGCTACTAGCTATTTATAAGTGAACTGAATTGACTTTCCTTAGTATGGGTGTAAATATGTACTCTGATTGCCTGAGAATTTTAATATTTTTAACTTTTAATTATAGTTAATTATCATTGTCTTTGACTGGAATCCATGTACTTGGGAAGTATGCTTGTAAAGCGACCACAAAATAGTAGAGTTAAGCAAATCTATTATTTTGAAAATCTCAAAAGCCTTACAATAGGTATTAGAATCTAAGATGTGGCAAGGATGCTTTTTTCAGCATGACCAGAGGAGATGCAGTGGAGATACAGCCTTTATGCCCAAACTCTATCAGTGGAGTTAGGGCTAGAATTCTGTTTTATATAGGAGTGTAAGGATTTTTTTCTGAACCAATATTTCTTCTATATTTTGAAATATGTGTGTTAATGATAGCTCTTTTAATATTCAGAAGCTGAATGGACTGACCGTAACAGCCTTTAGCCATATTGTTTATAAAGCTTGAAACTCATGAAAATAGGTTTGGAGAATGACCTTTCTCCTGTAGGATGAATTACCAAAGGTTTAAAACTGGCCACAGCTTTGGAATTGCTATTGAGTTAGGAACTTAGTTGATTTAAGAGAGAAGGTGGCACTAAGTAGCATTCTGCTTTTTATTGCGTTACACTACAGTGATATTGCTAAACAAAGGAGAAACAATAATGTATGTATATATTGCCTGAGTTATTTTCTCTGAAGAAATTTTCAGGGAAAAGATGGATTTTTCTTATGATTTTCTTGTGTCATTTGGGAAGGATCAATAATGTTGTCTTTATTTTTACTAATGTACCAAAAGGGGATACTGAAAGAAAAATTAAATATATGTATCTCAGTATATAATGGTTTTTAAAATAGAATAAAATGTTTTATGATAGAATACATGATTTCCTTCACATTGTTTAAAAATTCTTACTATTTTAGCTTCCAGAAAGTAGAGTGTAAATATTTTGGTAAATTTCTGTGTTTCAAAAGGTTTCTGTAGGAGACAACCCAAATATCCATCAATTGGTGAAAAGACAAATTGTGGTATGTCCATAAAATGGAATATTACTCATCAATAAAAAGGAGTAAACCACTGATACATGCAACAACATGGATGAGTCTAAAATGCATTATGCTAAGTGAAAGAAGCCAGACACAAAAGAATTACATCAATATAATCCCATTATATGACATTCTGGAAAAAGCAAATCACAGGGACAGAAATCACATTAGTGTTACCAGGAACTATAGATGTGGAGGAGGAATTGATTACAAAAAGACAAAAGGTGAAGCGCCTGGGTGGCTCAGTCAGTTAAGTGTCTGACTTTGGCTCAGGTCGTGATCTCATGGCTCGTGAGTTTGAGCCCTGCATCCGGCTCTGTGCTCCGAGCCGGGAGCCTGCTACAGATTTTGTGTCTCCCTCTCTCTCCCCACCCCTCCCTCACTTGTGCTCTCTCTCTTTCTCTCAAAAATAAACATTAAAAATTAAAAAAAAAAAAGATACAAGGCAACTTTTTTAGGTGACGGAAACATTCTGTATCTTGATTGTGGTAGTGGTTATGTGACTGTAACATTTGTCAAAACACTTTACTTAAAAGGGTGAATTTACTTTTTGTAAATTGTACTCCATTAAATATGACCCTCCCCCAAAAGTTATGGTGTACTGAGTGGGTCCTCAACAAATACTAATTTGCTGGAGTTAGATTAATATCTGCTACCTCCTGGCCACTAGCTCATTGTTTCAGAGTCCTTAGCTGCAAGCAACAGAAACTGACTTTGGCTGACTTAAACAGAAATTTATGGAAAGGACATTGAGTAGCTCAGAAAATTTATAGGAAGAATGTAGAGCAGGCTTGGAAAATGGACAGTAACAACACAGGCTAGGGAACACCCAGAACTCAGAATAACCCTACAGACCCTGTCTGGGGAGGATACTTCTGCCTCTGCCTGTGAACTCTGGATGCCACAGCTTGTCCCATTGTCACCAAGGGTACTGGAAACTAGGCATCTGTGCCACATTGCTGCCAGTTCTGCCCCTGTAACTTGATACTGGTGATGCAACTATCTTCACTGCTTGCATCTGCTACTAGAATGTATTCTCCTTGGTCCTTGCCAGCTTTGGAGTCAATATCTAGGATGGGAATGTCTAATTGGCCAAGCCCAAGTCATACATTAGCTGCAAGGGAGACAGGGAGAGTGCTTGTCTGATATTTTCAGTTTCTATAGTATCTCCCACCAAGACTCATAAAGTATGTAAGGCAGTCCATATACTTGATGGAAAATTTCATTATATGTATGTATCCATCAAAATATGAATGGAGTTTTAAAACTTAATTTCTGTACCCCTTCCTTATCCTATTTGTGAATGGACCAGTGTAGTGTTAATTTTTATTATTGTATGATGCTATTTATGAGTGTGTTACAGTCTAGCTTCATATATGATCTCTGATCTTTAGGCTGATTTTTTAAAGACATTATTTTTCTTCAAGTAGTTTTAGGTTTACAACAAAATTAAGAGGAAGGCAGAGAGATTTCCCATATACATGCATAGCTGCCTCCATTATTTAGGCTGATTTTAGTTTGAAGAATAGTTCTGAATCTGCAAAGAATGACCAATAATATGTGCTTTGTGCATGGTAAGTAGTCAGATGTTGTTAAATTCATAGAAGTTAGGAAAAGTATGTTTTTTAAACACATAAATGTACTTAAAATACAAAAATAAACAGTACACCAGAAGAATGTACTGTGATCAAGTGGGGGAATGTGATTTTCACTGGGAAATGTATTAGTAGACTGTAATATCAAAAAGTCAGATGAGAAAAGCTCAGGCTTGTCTTCTTGGAACCTTCTGAGATGATGATAGGCACTAGTAAGCCAATATTTTCAGGGAGACCAAAGAAAACACCATTGTGTGGAAGGAATTGAGGCTACAGATATAAAAGGTGAGGAGGATAGTAAGAAGCCAGAGAGAAGCCTCTTGTCTTTAGTTTGTCTTTGCTCAATCTGTCTTGCTTTGCCAAGAGGTGGTGCAATGGTTAAAGAGCACCATAAAGGTAGGCACAGATTTGAAAGACTCCCTCTTAATAGTAGAAAGGCGGAGATAGAGAATATGGGGTTAAAAAATGGATGATGATGTCCATCCACATTTAATTTGGCTCATGTGGAATGCAGTGGAAGCACTTGACTGGGTAACATTCAGGGCGCTAGTCAGCTGCACACTGTCCCCATGCAACAAGGAAAGTGGCCTTGTTAAAAATCTTAGCATGGCAAAGAAAGGAGAGGGAGACACGTAGCATCCTTTTACCTTTGCCTGAGACCCAGCAGAAGTTGTTATTCACTAGACACTTTATTCTCTTTCAGATCGATAAAGAATGAACACTTGGGCATTTAGCTTCATGTGGGTTCAGTTTGCAGTCTGATCAGCAAATGGTGGAATATCCATATGCACTGAAGCGAGGTTCATAGCAGCTCAGCTTTGAAGAGTCCAATGAGGATGATGAATAAGTAATAGGACTTTTAATAAGTTACTAAAAAACTATTTGCCCACCTACTCTCTTCCAGGAACTATTCATGTACACACGGTATAGCAAGGAAGGTACATAGGCCTGTTGCCTGCTCTTGAAGAGTTCTCAGTCTACTGAGAAGTAGACACACTGAGTACGATCCAGAAATGCTATGTGCTTTCCCTAATGTCCTGAGAGACTCAAGCATAACTTAAGCCCTGAAGATGCAGAGCTGTGGGGAACATGGGAGTCTTAAGACAAAGGAACATTTTTATTTTTTATTTTTTATTTTTTAAATGTGTATTTACTGGAAGGGAGAATCCCAAGCAGGCTCTGTGTTGATCTCACAAACCGTGAGATCATGACCTGAGCCCATATCAAGAGTCATATGCTTAACTGACTGAGCTACCCAGGTGCCCCAAGAACATCATATTTTTTAGCCTGGAGGCAAGGCACAAAAAACATGGCTTTAAAGAAGAGCACAGAAATCCCAAATTGGCAAACTGTAATAAAAAAGCCGAGAGAAGAAATTCAATGTTAGAAAATGAAATGTAAATATAAAGACCAAGAGGAAGAAAGAATATTAAAAAGAAATTAAGAGGAGGAGGCAAGATGGCGGCTTAGGAGGACGCTGGGCTCACCGCACGTCCTGCTGATCACTTAGATTCCATCTACACCTGCCTAAATAACCCAGAAAACCGCCACAGGATTAGCAGAACGGAGTCGCCGGAGCCAAACGCAGACGAGAGGCCCACGGAAGAGGGTAGGAAGGGCGGCGAGGTGGTGCGCTCCACGGACTGGCGGGAGGGAGCCGGGGCGGAGGGGCGGCTCGCCGGCCAAGCAGAGCCCCTGAATCTGGCTTGCAAAAGCGGAGGGGCCTGACGGACTGTGTTCCCACAACAAGCGCGACTTAGCGTCTGGGAGGTCATAAGTTAACAGCCCTGCTCGGAAAGCGGAAAGGCTGGAGGACAAAGGGAGGGAGAGCTGCTGAGCCCCCTGACAACAGAGCTCAGTTTGGTGGGGAACAAAGGCGCTCGCCAGCGCCATCTCCCCCGCCCATCCCCCAGCCAAAATCCCAAAGAGAACCAGTTCCTGTCAGGGAACTTGCTCGCTCCGCGCAAACACCCAACTCTGCCCTTCTGCAGAGCCAAACCTCCGGCAGCGGATCTGACTCCCTCCCGCTGCCACAGGGCCCCTCCTGAAGTGGATCACCTAAGGAGAAGCGATCTAAGCCTGCCCCTCCTGCCCCCGTGCACCTTGCCTACCCACCCCAGCTAATACGCCAGATCCCCAGCATCACAAGCCTGGCAGGGTGCAAGTAGCCCAGACGAGCCACACCACCCCACAGTGAATCCCACCCCTAGGAGAGGGGAAGAGAAGGCACACACCAGTCTGACTGTGGCCCCAGCGATGGGCTGGGGGCAGACATCAGGTCTGACTGCAGCCCCGCCCACCAACTCCAGTTATACACCACAGCACAGGGGAAGTGCCCTGCAGGTCCTCACCACGCCAGGGACTATCCAAAATGACCAAGCGGAAGAATTCCCCTCAGAAGAATCTCCAGGAAATAACAACAGCTAATGAGCTGATCAAAAAGGATTTAAATAATATAACAGAAAGTGAATTTAGAATAATAGTCATAAAATTAATCGCTGGGCTTGAAAACAGTATACAGGACAGCAGAGAATCTCTTGCTACAGAGATCAAGGGACTAAGGAACAGTCACGAAGAGCTGAAAAACGCTTTAAACGAAATGCATAACAAAATGGAAACCACCACAGCTCGGCTTGAAGAGGCAGAGGAGAGAATAGGTGAACTAGAAGATAAAGTTATGGAAAAAGAGGAAGCTGAGAAAAAGATAAAAAAATCCAGGAGTATGAGGGGAAAATTAGAGAACTAAGTGATACACTAAAAAGAAATAATATATACGCATAATTGGTATCCCAGAGGAGGAAGAGAGAGGGAAAGGTGCTGAAGGGGTACTTGAAGAAATAATAGCTGAGAACTTCCCTGAACTGGGGAAGGAAAAAGGCATTGAAATCCAAGAGGCACAGAGAACTCCCTTCAGACGTAACTTGAATCGATCTTCTGCATGACATATCATAGTGAAACTGGCAAAATACAAGGATAAAGAGAAGATTCTGAAAGCAGCAAGGGGTATACGTGCCCTCACATATAAAGGGAGACCTATAAGACTCGTGACTGATCTCTCTTTTGAAACTTGGCAGGCCAGAAAGAATTGGCACGAGATTTTCAGGGTGCTAGACAGAAAAAATATGCAGCCAAGAATCCTTTATCCAGCAAGTCTGTCATTTAGAATAGAAGGAGAGATAAAGGTCTTCCCAAACAAACAAAAACTGAAGGAATTTCTCACCACTAAACCAGCCCCACAAGAGATCCTAAGGGGGACCCTGTGAGACAAAGTCCCAGAGACATCACTACAAGCATAAAACATACAGACATCACAATGACTCTAAACCCGTATCTTTCTATAATAACACTGAATGTAAATGGATTAAATGTGCCAACCAAAAGACATAAGGTATCAGAATGGATAAAAAAACAAGACCCATCTATTTGCTGTCTACAAGAGACTCATTTTAGACCTGAGGACACCTTTAGATTGAGAGTGAGGGGATGGAGAACTATTTGTCATGCGACTGGAAGCCAAAAGAAAGCTGGAGTAGCCATACTTATATCAGACAAACTAGACTTTAAATTAAAGGCTGTCACAAGAGATGAAGAAGGACATTATATAATAGTTATAGGGTCTATCCATCAGGAAGAGCTAACAATTATCAATGTCTATGCACCAAATACCGGAGCCCCCAAATATATAAAACAATTACTCATAAACATAAGCAACCTTATTGATAAGAATGTGGTAATTGCAGGGGACTTTAACACCCCACTTACAGAAATGGATAGATCATCTAGACACACGGTCAATAAAGAAACAAGGGCCCTGAATGAGACATTGGATCAGATGGACTTGACAGATATATTTAGAACTCTGCATCCCAAAGCAACAGAATATACTTTCTTCTCGAGTGCACATGGAACATTCTCCAAGATAGATCATATACTGGGTCACAAAACAGCCCTTCATAAGTTTACAAGAATTGAAATTTTACCATGCTTACTTTCAGACCACAATGCTATGAAGCTTGAAATCAACCACAGAAAAAAGTCTGGAAAACCTCCAAAAGCATGGAGGTTAAAGAACACCCTACTAACGAATGAGTGGGTCAACCAGGCAATTAGAGAAGAAATAAAAAATATATGGAAACAAACGAAAATGAAAATACAACAATCCAAACGCTATGGGACGCAGCAAAGGCAGTCCTGAGAGGAAAATACATGGCAATCCAGGCCTATCTCAAGAAACAAGAAAAATCCCAAATACAAAATCTAACAGCACACCTAAAGGAACTAGAAGCAGAACAGCAAAGGCAGCCTAAACCCAGCAGAAGAGAAATAATAAAGATCAGAGCAGAAATAAACAATATAGAATCTAAAAAAACTGTAGAGCAGATCAACGAAACCAAGAGTTGGTTTTTTGAAAAAATAAACAAAATTGACAAACCTCTAGCCAGGCTTCTCAAAAAGAAAAGGGAGATGACCCAAATAGATAAAATCATGAATGAAAATGGAATTATTACAACCAATCCCTCAGAGATACAAACAATTATCAGGGAATACTATGAAAAATTATATGCCAACAAATTGGACAACCTGGAAGAAATGGACAAATTCCTGAACACCCACACTCTTCCAAAACTCAATCAGGAGGAAATAGAAAGCTTGAACAGACCCATAACCAGCAAAGAAATTGAATCGGTTATCAAAAATCTCCCAACAAATAAGAGTCCAGGACCAGATGGCTTCCCAGGAGAGTTCTACCAGACGTTTAAAGCAGAGATAATACCTATCCTTCTCAAGCTATTCCAAGAAATAGAAAGGGAAGGAAAACTTCCAGACTCATTCTATGAAGCCAGTATTACTTTGATTCCTAAACCAGACAGAGACCCAGTAAAAAAAGAGAACTACAGGCCAATATCCCTGATGAATATGGATGCAAAAATTCTCAATAAGATACTAGCAAATCGAATTCCACAGCATATAAAAAGAATTATTCACCATGATCAAGTGGGATTCATTCCTGGGATGCAGGGCTGGTTCAACATTCGCAAATCAATCAACGTGATACATCACATTAACAAAAAAAAAGAGAAGAACCATATGATCCTGTCAATCGATGCAGAAAAGGCCTTTGACAAAATCCAGCACCCTTTCTTAATAAAAACCCTTGAGAAAGTCGGGATAGAAGGAACATACTTAAAGATCATAAAAGCCATTTATGAAAAGCCCACAGCTAACATCATCCTCAACGGGGAAAAACTGAGAGCTTTTTCCCTGAGATCAGGAACACGACAAGGATGCCCACTCTCACCGCTGCTGTTTAACATAGTGCTGGAAGTTCTAGCATCAGCAATCAGACAACAAAAGGAAATCAAAGGCATCAAAATTGGCAAAGATGAAGTCAAGCTTTCGCTTTTTGCAGATGACATGATATTATACATGGAAAATCCGATAGACTCCACCAAAAGTCTGCTAGAACTGATACATGAATTCAGCAAAGTTGCAGGATACAAAATCAATGTACAGAAATCAGTTGCATTTTTATACACTAACAATGAAGCAACAGAAAGACAAATAAAGAAACTGATCCCATTCACAATTGCATCAAGAAGCATAAAATACCTAGGAATAAATCTAACCAAAGATGTAAAGGATCTGTATGCTGAAAACTATAGAAAGCTTATGAAGGAAATTGAAGAAGATTTAAAGAAATGGAAAGACATTCCCTGCTCATGGATTGGAAAAATAAATATTGTCAAAATGTCAATACTACCCAAAGCTATCTACACATTCAATGCAATCCCAATCAAAATTGCACCAGCATTCTTCTTGAAACTAGAACAAGCAATCCTAAAATTCATATGGAACCACAAAAGGCCCCGAATAGCCAAAGGAATTTTGAAGAAGAAGACCAAAGCAGGAGGCATCACAATCCCAGACTTTAGCCTCTACTACAAAGCTGTCATCATCAAGACAGCATGGTATTGGCACCAAAACAGACACATAGACCAATGGAATAGAATAGAAACCCCAGAACTAGACCCACAAACGTATGGCCAACTCATCTTTGACAAAGCAGGAAAGAACATCCAATGGAAAAAAGACAGCCTCTTTAACAAATGGTGCTGGGAGAACTGGACAGCAACATGCAGAAGGTTGAAACTAGACCACTTTCTCACACCATTCACAAAAATAAACTCAAAATGGATAAAGGACCTAAATGTGAGACAGGAAACCATCAAAACCTTAGAGGAGAAAGCAGGAAAAGACCTCTCTGACCTCAGCCGTAGCAATCTCTTACTCGACACATCCCCAAAGGCAAGGGAATTAAAAGCAAAAGTGAATTACTGGGACCTTATGAAGATAAAAAGCTTCTGCACAGCCAAGGAAACAACCAACAAAACTAAAAGGCAACCAACGGAATGGGAAAAGATATTCACAAATGACATATCGGACAAAGGGCTAGTATCCAGAATCTATAAAGAGCTCACCAAACTCCACACCCAAAAAACAAATAACCCA
This sequence comes from Prionailurus bengalensis, assembly GCF_016509475.1. Taxonomy (NCBI): domain Eukaryota; kingdom Metazoa; phylum Chordata; class Mammalia; order Carnivora; family Felidae; genus Prionailurus; species Prionailurus bengalensis. The sequence goes on from NC_057355.1 coordinate 59,609,922, forward strand.
GTGAAGAAATGGGCAGAAAACATGAATAGACACTTCTCTAAAGAAGACATCCGGATGGCCAACAGGCACATGAAAAGATGTTCAGCGTCGCTCCTTATCAGGGAAATACAAATGAAAACCACACTCAGGTATCACCTCACGCCAGTCAGAGTGGCCAAAATGAACAAATCAGGAGACTATAGATGCTGGAGAGGATATGGAGAAACGGGAACCCTCTTGCACTGTTGGTGGGAATGCAAATTGGTGCAGCCGCTCTGGAAAGCAGTGTGGAGGTTCCTCAGAAAATTAAAAATAGACCTACCCTATGACCCAGCAATAGCACTGCTAGGAATTTATCCAAGGGATACAGGAGTACTGATGCATAGGGGCACTTGTACCCCAATGTTCATAGCAGCACTCTCAACAATAGCCAAATTATGGAAAGAGCCTAAATGTCCATCAACTGATGAATGGATAAAGAAATTGTGGTTTATATACACAATGGAATATTACGTGGCAACGAGAAAAAATGAAATATGGCCTTTTGTAGCAACGTGGATGGAACTGGAGAGTGTGATGCTAAGTGAAATAAGCCATACAGAGAAAGACAGATACCATATGGTTTCACTCTTATGTGGATCCTGAGAAACTTACCAGGAACCCATGGGGGAGGGGAAGGAAAAAAAAAAAGAGGTTAGAATGGGAGAGAGCCAAAGCATAAGAGACTGTTAAAAACTGAGAACAAACTGAGGGTTGATGGGGGGTGGGAGGGAGGAGAGGGTGGGTGATGGGTATTGAGGAGGGCACCTTTTGGGATGAGCACTGGGTGTTATATGGAAACCAATTTGTCAATAAATTTCATAAAAAAAAATAAATAAAATAAAATAAAATACTGCCTGTGTGTTGTATAAAGAAATTAAAGTTTAATAAGGTTAAGTCGCTTTCTCAGAATCACAGAGCCAGTGATTAGATCCTAGGCCATTTGATTTTCAGAGCCTGATTTCTTAACCATTCATTACACATTACTGCCCCTTTAAATCAATGAGAGGTATAATTCTGCACATTAAAAAAATTCTTGTCAATCTTGTTTGTTTTCTAAGTGATCTGTTTGTTGTTAGTTTCATGATATTAGTTGAGTTTGTGCTTTGTACCTTATTTATGTGGTTTTTTTTTTTGGTATACAAATAGATCAATTATGTAGTTTCTGATTAATCTTGATTTTCTAAACGTTTCTGAAATGTCCCAGGTATATCAGCCGTACTTTGTTTACCAGTATTTGACTTTTAAAAGATAACAGTTTTATTGAGATAATTTACTAACTGTAAATTCACCATTATAAGGAGTATGGTTGACTGGTTTTTAGAGTAATCATTAAGATGTGCAACTATTACCACTCTTTGTTTTAGACCATTTTCACCACCCCACACTACTCATTTTCTCCTCCCACCAGTCTGTGGCAACCACTTAATCTACTTTCTGTGTTGATAAGTTTGCCTGTTTTGGACATTTCATATGGATGGAACTATATTGTATGTAGCCTTTTGTGAATAACTTCTTTCAGTAGCATTGTGTTTCCAAAGTTCATGCATGTTGTAGTATGTATCACTACTTCACTCCTTTTTTAAAAAAAAAATGTGGTAAAACATACTTAAAATACAGGTCTATGGCATTAGATACATTCACATTGTTGTGCTTCATTCCTTTTTATTGCTGAATAGTATTCCATCGTATGGATATACTACCTTTTGTTTATCTAGTCATCATTTGGTAGACAGTGGACTATTTCTACTTTTGGCTATTATGAACAGTTCTCCTAATGAACTTTGACCTATCAGCATTTGTTTTTGTTTTTGTTTTTGTTTTAAGTAGACTTCATGCCCTGCATGGAGCCCAACATGGGGCTTTTTGTTTGTTTGGTTTTTACATTTTTATTTATTTATTTATTTTTTCAATATATGAAATTTATTGTCAAAATGGTTTCCATACAACACCCAGTGCTCATCCCAAAAGGTGCCCTCCTCAATACCCATCACCCACCCTCCCCTCCTTCCCACCCCCCATCAACCCTCAGTTTGTTCTCAGTTTTTTTTTTTAATTTTTTTTTCAACGTTTATTTATTTTTGGGACAGAGAGAGACAGAGCATGAACGGGGGAGGGGCAGAGAGAGAGGGACACACAGAATCGGAAACAGGGTCCAGGGTCTGAGCCATCAGCCCAGAGCCTGATGCGGGGCTCGAACTCACAGACCGCGAGATTGTGACCTGGCTGAAGTCGGACGCTCAACCGACTGCGCCACCCAGGCGCCCCTGTTCTCAGTTTTTAAGAGTCTCTTATGCTTTGGCTCTCTCCCACTCTAACCTCTTTTTTTTTTTTTTTTCCTTCCCCTCCCCCATGGATTTCTGTTAAGTTTCTCAGGATCCACATAAGAGTGAAAGCATATGATATCTGTCTTTCTCTGTATGGCTTATTTCACTTAGCATCACACTCTCCAGTTCCATCCATGTTGCTACAAAGGGCCATATTTCGTTCTTTCTCATTGCCCTGTAGTACTCCTTGAACTCAGACCCTAAGATCAAGACCTGAGCTGAGTCAGATGCTTACACAACTGAGCCATCCAGGCATGCTCCACCCCAGCATTTACTTTAATCTGAAATACCTCAATCATTTTGAGGAAGAAAGAACTTTGGACTTGTATTTTAAGTGCCTCTCTTAGATTAGTGAGGTATTGCTGACATGTTCCTGGACAATCATCTACTTCTCTTGGTCTCTGACAAGGTGGTCTTATCCCCATTTTCAAAACTCTGTAAAGCTCAAACTACTGTGAAAAGGAGTGTGTAACATTTAAGACTAACAAAAGTTAAATGATCTCTTCACATGGCAGGTGTTGGGGACAGAAATTGGCCTTCAGAGAGGAAGGAAAGAAAGGAGGATGCTTGGAGAGCTGTAGATGGAAAGTTGAAGTTTATCTTTGGGCTTCACCTAGTTTCCTTCCTCTTCCAATTGACATTCCTTGTTCTCTCATCAGCAGAGATTTTTTTGTCATCCTATTATAGCAGTTCCACTTGCTCCTTCCCTTCCTCACATTCCCTCAAAACTATCCCTTTGGTATGATTAATTATTGTTACTAAATATAATACAATTACAAACATTAAGTATCATTGCTTTGTACCATCCCAGTGACCAATAAACCTGTCTTGGTTAGTTTGTTTGCTTTTTTTTTGGTGGCAGGAGAGGTGAGTATTTATTAGTTAACCCAAATCAATCTGTAAATGATGGAATGTCTCATAATCTAAGGGTGAGATTTTTGAGGCGGGACATTCATACCATTCAACCTATTGCACCTATTTTAAAAAGACCCTGATGTTGGGAAGGAAAGAGGGGAGTCTGAGGTTCTTATAACCCTTTAAGGAAGTGTCTCTACCTAAAAATCCCAGGAAGAAATGGCAGAATATAAGGCTCATAATAGTAATAGCTCAGTACAAAGGCAGAGAAAGAAATCTCTCAGCTGAACCCCATTTCCTAAGGAAATAGTCATTTCAATATAGAGTGTGGAGAATGAGGGAAAGGTCTGATGGAGTAGGGGACAGTTTGGGGGTTTAGGACATTTAGATAGAAGCAGAGTCAGATGAGGTCAGTATTATTTCTGATGGAGGGAGAAGTTGGTCACTGAATGCCACCCCACTGCATTCCTGGTAGTTACCAATAGTAGTAATTTATACAATTGCTTATTGTTTGTTTAATTACCATGTATCACAACAGTGATTATGCATTGTCAAATTATTGTTATATTTTATTAGAACACTGTACTTAGCTTTCTTAGTTAGGCATGTTGCTTGATTCTCTCAATAGAAAATGTTACTGGTGTCATATGTTTTCACTTGTATGTAGAATTTGAGAAACTTAACAGAAGACCATGGTGGGAGAGAAGGGGAAAAATAGTTTCAGAGATGGAGGAAAACCATGAAAGAGTCTTAAATACAGAGAACAAACTGAAGGTTGATGGGTGGATGTGGGGAAGAAGGGGAAATGGGTGAGGAGCATTGAGGAGGGCACTTGTTGGGTTGAGCACTGGGTGTTGTATGTAAGCGATGAATCATGGGAATCTACTCCTGAAGCAAGAGCACGCTGTATACACTACATGTTAGCTAACGTGACAATAAATTATATTAAAAAAATAAAATAAAAATAAAAATAAATCAATGGAGAATGGAAGCAGGATTAAATAAAACTAGTATTCAAAGAAAACATTACTTGTGATAAGAGTATTGATAAGCAGGTGAGACTTTGTGGCACTTTTTACATCACAGCATTCTTTTTAGTAATCATTTAAAGAAGCAGTGTTCTAGGCCCTGGAGATGTTAAAGTGAAAGCCTCGGTCCCAAACTAAAGAGGCTTATCATTTGGTGGATGAATATCAGATCACCATAATAAACTGTGCTAAGTATTCAGTAGTGTAGGCAGGACATTTTGGGAACACTTAGCTAACGATGAGTGTAATGGGGGGAAATTTTCTGAAACAAGTTAACAGTTGAAGTGTCTTGAATGACAAGTAGGAACTGGTTGGGTAGAGAAATCAGAGGAAGGACATTACAGGTATAAGGAACAGCATGAGCACAGGTAGAGAGAGGCTTGTTTGCTTGACTTTATTGCTAACTGGGAGAGGGACTAATAAGCATCCATGGGACAGGAAAGGATATATAAAATAATACACTTGATCCTGCTGACAGAGAGCACATGGTTCACTTACTGGAGATGCATTTATTCTTGTGTGCCACCAGGGTGTCATATAGCGAATTACCTGCCTCTTTCACTGTACAATATGGTACACTAGTGGCTTTTTAAAATTAATGCACCCCCAACAACAATTTACTTTCTTCTTAAAAAATCAGGGCCAGTAAGTTGCTGTGCATTTGTTTAGTTGGTTATTGAAAAATTAAACATGAAGGGAAATTTATGGGCAAAGAATGTTCAAATAAAATGTTTAGATATTCCTAAGTGTCATTAACCTGTGATTAACTGGTGACAAAATTTGCTTGAAAAGCTCCATTCAAACCAAACTGTCCAATAGGGGATTTGTAGAATAAATTATGGCATATGATCAAATACTATTCCTCTTTAAACATGAAGTTGTAGAAGAATGTTATGACATTAGAAAGATGCTCACTGTGTTGTTAATTGTCAAAAGTAGTCTACAAAATCGTCAGTGAATAACATGATTTCGCTTTTTGCTAAACTGTATAACTGGTAATCTCAGGCCTCAGTAGCCTAGGAGAATAAAATAGGTCCTTTTTATATTCTCCAGATGATAATAACACCTACTCCCCCTCCCCCTCCCCCCTGTCAGATTTTGGTTCATCCTATGAAACTTCTCTAGTTACTTCTGAGAGACCTAAATCTCAACAATCGCCACCATGAAGTGCCAGCTATGTTATTTATTCATCTTTGGCTCATCTTTGTTGAGAGATGCTGTCCTTGATAAGCCACACTGAAGGTACTGTAGACAACCTGAGGGCCTTGCTAGAGAAGCTGCCTCCTGAGTCGATCAAAGTCCTTAATTTGGGGTTGATAGAGAGGTGCTGGGCTCTGTTTAGAAATGGGAAAAAAATGGCTTCCTCCTCAGATCTGGGCCATGCTTTGCTGCCTGGTCCTAGAAATAAGCACCAAGTTCATAGACTGACTGAAAAAGTCCTGCACTTCCTGTTAACTGCTGGTCTTCATTCTTTATTCACAAGGGTTCAGACTTGACCGGTGAAAGCAGAAGTTACCATGTTCCCCAATCCAACTTGAAGATTACCCTGATTTCACCCTAAATGGATGGCACCATCGCTCAGGTGCCATTTGCACAGGCCAAAAGCCTGAGAGAGGCATTCCAGACTCCTCCCGTTAGTTCACATTTAACCTCCATGTTCTCTTTATTCTTCTGTCTTGCTGTCTTGGAAATCTATTCATTCTTTTTGTCTCCACTGTCTCTCAGAATTCAGACCTTCATTTCTCATCTGGATTATGTATAGCCTCCTAATCCTTCCTGAAGCTTCCAGTCCTTCTGAAGCTCCAGTCCCCCTGATTAGCCTCCGTACACTTTAGGCATGGAATACATAGCCCTTTATGTCTAGCCATGGTATATTTCCATTCTTTGTCCTGCCACTTAGTCTTCCTTACAGATACCTTATTTGGTATTTCTGCTGTCTACCACATATCTGTGTTTTTTTGTTTTTCTTGTGGCAAAATATACATTACATAATATTTACCATTTTAAGGTATACAATTCAGTGGCATTAAGCACATTCATAATGTTGTGTAACCATCACCACTCTATTTCCAGAACCTTGCCATCATCTCAAGCCAAACATCTGTGTCTTTTTACATGCTGCTTCCCTCTGAATGGAATGCCCTGCCTCCACATTCCCACCCCTGTTCCTCCTAAGGATCTCTGCAGACTTGATTCTAATGCCATCTTGGCATTAGAGTCTCTGGAACTTTCCCCAATTCTTTTAAACTTGAGTTAGGTGCTTGTTTTTTTGTCCTTCCATGCCACTCTGGACATACTCCTATCATGACACATCTATAATGTTATTGTGATTGTAAATTTATGTGGCTCTCTCTTCCACTAGACTTTGAAGTCTTTGAATGAAGAGTCTGAGTCTTATCTCTGCATCCTTAGCTTCTAGCACTGTGCCTGCTGTGAATAAGTGATTGGACTCAGCTTCCTATCAGCTATGCAAATTAGCACTTGCTCATGTGCTAGCATTGACTGACAATCAGGTAGCAGGTCTAAAAGAAATTGCATAAATGTAGGCTCTCTCCTCTTCTAATTAGATATACTGGAATTTTGTTTCTGCAGATTTGAGTATGTAATTTCTCAGGAAGCTGCCTGAGTCACCTATATTTATGATTTTAGTGAGTGATGGGCTGAGTTAGGAGTGTACAGTAATTGGTGAGGGAGACAAGGATTAGGAAGAGTAAAAATTTAGCAAAATGCTGAAAGTATGTGTGGTCTTAACTATCCAGAGTAGTGAGTTTTCAAGACTCCTTTGTCAGGCTATGAGGTACAAAAGAAAGAAATGAAAGTATCATGTCAGTGCTATTGAATAGAAAATCGGTGAAAAGACACTGGAATGAGTCAAGGTACTAGACAAAGCTTTAAGGGCACAGCAATTTCTTTCCCTTCTGTTACCCAACCCCCCCCCCCCCCCCCCCCCCACTGCCGAGAACAGGAAAATAGATGGGACTAATTCTTAAAAGACAGAGGTGTTACTTAGTCTGTTTTGGAGCCCCTAACTTCTGACAGTAGTGGTTCAATGTTTCACTTCTGGTTTACACTTCACCCTCGTGAGAGATGCTGAATTTGTCAAAAGGGGCGAGACAGAGGCTTTAAAATTCCTAGAGTAAAAATTAGATATGTAGGATCTCTCTTCAATAAACTTTTATTTCACTTCCTTTTGCCTTAAATTAAGTGAACTAAAATCCTAAGCATACCGTTTAAAATCCTGTTCAGCCAGCTGCTCAGCTAGAAAGGTCAATCTTCATCACTCCATTTACACTGAACAAACATTTGTGGCAGCAAGAGATCTGCATCAAGAAAAAAAAACATAGTCCAGTAAAGTGATTCAATTGTCTAATCAGGCATATGACTTGAACATAATTTAAAGGGTCCTTGAAGTTTCTTTTTTTAAAGGCTTGAAATCAGAAATTTGCAATTTACACAACATGAGTCATGCAGATCTGATTGAAGTTCCTGCATTTTCTTTTCATTCATTTTCTTTCCTGTTGGGAGTCTAGTAAAGAAAGGAAGTGAGAGTAATTTAAAGTGAAATTCGATTGTACATTTGCATATTGTGGAGCTAGTGGTATTTTGGATTTACAATTTATGATATAAATGACTTAGCAGTAGTTGTTTTTCACACAACACGTTTAGAAATTTCTGTTTGAACACCTTGGAAAGTAGTAGCGAGGAGTATGATCTACCTGCTTAGGACTTTTAAAGTCATTTCTGTTACTTACATTCTTTTTTTTTTAAATCTTTAAATACTAATAAAACAACGTGATTGTTGTTTTAAGATGCCTCCCTCTAAGATTTTACCCTTGAGTCATCTACTGGTAATTGAGGGCCACATTTGTACATTGATGTAACTGAATGTCTTTTTGCTCCCCAAATATGTCATTTAAAATGTAAGTAGCAACTGGAAAGAAGGATGGTTACCATTTTTTTTTCCTAGCATGCTTAGCAAAAGTATTTAAGGAGGTTCTGTATTTTCTGATCAAAACAGATGTAATCTTGTTGATGGATTTGTCTCAAAGTATGTATACTTTAGGGGAAAATGCTTTTCTTTTTAAAAAATTTTTAACGTTTATTTATTTTAAGAGAGAGTGAAAGCGTGAGAGCCAGGGCGGAGCAGAGAAAGAGGGAGAGAGAATCGCAAGCAGGCTCTGTGCTGTCAGCAGAGCCTGATGCCAGTCTTGATTCAAAGAACCCAAGTTCATGACCTGAACTGAAACCAAGAGTTGGCTGCTTAACCAACTTAGCCACCGAGGTGCCCCAAGGGGAAAATGGTTTTCAAGAAAGCAAGCATGTTAAGCACTGCTACTTGCAGGGTACTGTGGTGATAGTAATAATTTAAACATCTATTAGGTCTTTCATATAATCAAATAATCCACAGTTCTTTAAAGAGGAATAATTCTGAAGCTTTAGCTCTTAATATGAAGGAAATAGATCACAATATAGAACATATCTATATTCATGCTTATGGATTATTCTTGAATGTTTGGTTGGTAGGGAAGATTTTTGCGACATACTTTGGATCCTTTAAGTGTTTTTGACATAAACTACACTTTTTAAGAGGTCGGGGTTCGGGTCTTCTGAAGAAGAAAGGAGGCTTGGTCTAGAGACATAGGAATGAAACATCTGAGGAGATTTGGATTTCAGCTCTCCTTGAAGAGAATTAATGCATGCAAACATTATTCTGTGTGTTTAACATGATATAGAAGATGTAATCATAGTATTTTTTGAAAAGCTTGACTTACAATTTTTAACAGCAGAACGATAAGGTATAGAATGAAAAGTTGATCAATCCCATCCCTGATTTACGGTCTCTGAGCTTGTTCTCTTGGAGGCTACTGTTGGTACTAGTTTCTTGTGTATCTAGAAGGGTCAGTTTAAAATATGTATTTGCAGTGTTTATCATGGTGCCAAATAGTGAATATAAGTCAAGTTGTATATTGAATCCCATTTTCATGCTTCAAAATGGCAGGGAAGAAATGGGATTTAGCTTTAGAAGCAGCAGCCTACCTGGGTCATACAAAACTTGAGGTATTCCTCAATTTTCATACATTATATGTTACTGGAAACATATAAAAGTGAAATGTGTAAACTTCAAATATTAGACTTACGTGTTTTAAGTGAAGTTTAGAGTGCTGAAAGCTACTACAAAATCCTGAAGTTTACTTTTTAAAGCATAATCTTTGACCCCTATTTACAGTTAAAAGACTATTTATGTAAAATACCTTCTTTATTTGGCAATTGGGCATAGAGTTGACTGGCTTATGTCCATTGAGACTAAACGTTAGTCTTTTTCAGTATGCTTACACCTTTGATCTTTGCTTCAGTTGTTCCCCCTTTATGAATCTATGCTGTGTCGTAACTACCAACTTCCCCCCACCCCCGCCTCCTTTTCTCTGGAGAACTTCCTGCATATTTCATTGCACTCCTTATTGCATGTAGCGAATGGTTACTAAAAAAATAAAGGGAGGGGATTAAATGAATGAATAAACAATTGTTAACCTTGTGACACAATAGAAGGTAGCCATTGTGGATTCAGGTTTAGGGGTATTTTAAAATTAAGAAGATAATTCTAGGTCCTAGTTTCCCAAATGTATTGACCATGAAACATGTTAAAATGTAAAATGAAATACATGAGAAGTATAATTAGTTCATGGATTAAAATACAGCAAAAAACGGTTTTACAGAGGAGTTAGTTATTACAAGAATGATCAGAATTTGAATCTTAAAAAAAAAAAAAGAATTTGAATCTTGTTTTTTTAAATGGGTTTTAACCCACAGATAAAAATTTAAGAACAAAAAGAATAAGAAATTGCAAGATAAAAAATGTTTTAAATAATGATTTTTTGGTTTTCAAATACAGAAGTGAAACTACATTAAAAATGAAAACAATAGAGGCACCTGCGTGGCTCAGCGTCCGACTCCCGATTTCTGCTCAGGTCATGATCTCACCTCACAATTTGTGAGTCTGAGCCTATGTCTGGCTCTGCGCTGACAGCACAGAGGCTGCTTGTGGTTCTCTCCTCCCTCTGCCTCTCCCCTGCTCGTTTTTTCTCTCTCTCAAAAATAAATAAATAAATAAAATGAAAGCAATGTTTTGTATGTTGTATATATCTACTATTTTACTATTAGGAACCTTATTGCTCAGTCCCTCTTCATAGCATATGTAGCATCAAATCTGTTCATTTATTTTGTTGGCAGTGTTTTGTTGCAGCATAAGCCCATTTATAAAAGGAAGGCTTTTTGAAACAAAAGGAAGAACATGAACTGCAGCTTTACAATAATCTGCTCTTGATGTAGACACCTCTGAAAATTATAAATTAATGTTCGGCAGCTCACCCTCCAATTTTTTAGAAACCAAGTGCTATGATTATTTTCACATTGAAGGGGCTTGGCTTTTTGCTTGTTTGCGTCATGTATAGATTAGCTCATACTAGCCATAGCTCACCACAACTAAGAGTGGTATCATTATTTCATATTATAAATAAAACATTGCAAATATGTTGAAATAAAATGACAGTATTCATAACATAGACCAGCATGTATTGAACTGGCAATGCATGTTCTGTGTAACAGTGTATCAGTAAATACTCTTGATAAATGACAGATCAGATATTCTTGGCATTGTCAGGTATAGGGCTATTGTGCACTATTTCTTTTTATCTCTTCACTGTTTAAAAATAAAATTTTAAGCTAAAGTATTAAATATATATACAGAGGGACACACCTAGTAAGTGTGCAGCTAGATGAGTTACACAAAATGAATATCCATGTAACTAGCACCTGGATCAAGAAATAAAATACTATTGGGGTGGCTGGGTGGCTGAGTCAGACAAGCGTCCAATTCTTGATTTCGGCTCAGGTCATGATTTCACAGTTTGTGAGTTTGAGTTCCACATTAGGCTCTGTGCTGGCAGTGCAAAGCCTGCTTGGGATTCCCTCTCTCTCCCTCTCTCTCTTTGCCCTTCCTCCACTTGTTCTCTTTCCCTTTCAAAAATAAATAAACATTTTAAAAAAAGAAGTAATGTTAGCACCCCAGAAGCTCCCTCATAACTCACTCCTCTCCCTCATCACTACCTTTTTTTTATGCCCAAAGGTAATCACTATCCTAATTTGTAAGTACACAGATTACTTTTGCCTTATTTGAATATGTATTCTTTTGTGTCAATTTTTTCCTCTCAGCATAGCATTAGTCCAATTTACCCATGTTGTTGTGTGTATCAGTTCATTTCTATTACTCTGTGGTATTCCACTATGTAAATATACCGTAATTCCAAATCCATTTTGTTTTTTACGGAGTTTTGAGATTTTTCTCAATTTAGGGCTATTACAAATAGTGCTGCTATGGATATTCTTACACATGTTTTCAGGTGTGCATATATGATATCTATATATCTATATATATCTGTTTATATATACATATCTATCTCTGTATAATATATCTAGTAGTAGAATTCCCAAATGCTACAGTACATTTATATTCAACTTTAATAGGTACTAGCAAATGGCCTTTTTAAGAGAGAGAGAGCATGCATGAGTAGAGGAGAGGGGCAGTGTGGGGGGTGGGGAGAGAAAGAGAGAATGAATGAATGAATGAATGAATGAATATCTTAGCAGAGTCCATGCTCAGCATGGAGTCCACGCTCAATCCCACAACCCTGAGATCATGACCTGAGCTGAAATCAAGAGTTGGATGCTCAAGTGACTGAGCCACCCAGGTGCCCCTACCAAATAGCTTTCTTTCTTTTTTTTTTTTTAATTTTTTTTTTTTTTTTTTTGAGAGAGAGAGAGACAGAAGGAAAGCTGGGGAGGGGCAGAGAGAGAGGGAGACACAGAATCCAAAGCAGGCTCCAGGCTCTGAGCTGTCAGCACAGAGCCCGATGTGGGACTCGAACTCGTGACTCACGAGATCATGACCTGAGCCGAAGTCAGACGCTCAACCGACTGAGCTACCAGGCGCCCCCCAAATAGCTTTCTAAAGTGCCTGTACAACTTCAGTTCTTATCAATGGTGTATGTACACTATGCTACATCCTCACCAACACATGTTGTTTTCCATCTTTTTAGTTATTATGGTAGTGTGTGATGCTGTCTCATTTTGGTGTTAATTTGTATTTCTCTGATGCCCTAACAAAGTTGAGCATCTTTTCGTATGTTTATTGATGGATTTTTGGATTTTTTTAAAGTGAAGTATCTGTTTAAGTACTTATTTTTCTTTTCAAACATAGTTTTATCAAAGCATAATTCATATACCATAGAATACATTTAAAGCATATAATTAAGTGGCTTTTAGTAGATTCAGAGTTGTGATTCCATCACCACTTCAATTTTAAAATGTGTTCTTTGTACCAAAAATAAACCTTGCACTCTTTAGCTGTCACCACCCAACCCCTCCTTCTCAGTCCCCCACCCACCCCAGGTCCCTGGCAACCTCTGATCTACTTGTTTCTATAGATCTGCCTATTCTGAACATTTCATATAAATGGAATCGTACAATAAGAGATCTTTCATTCACTTAATGTTTTCAAAGTTTATCCATAATTCAGCATGTACCAGTACCTCATTTTTATTGTCGAATAATATTCCATTGTATGGAAATACTATAATTTATTTACATATTTATCAGTTGATGGACATTTGGAATGTTTCCACCTTTTGGCTGTTATGAATAATGCTGCTAAGAACATTTGTGTACAGGTTTTTGTGTGTCAAAATATGTTTTTATTTCTCTTGGGGTTGTGAGTAATTTCTTAAAGATGTGCATACAGTAATAACCCTGTAAAGATTCTTAGTGTTTTTCTTAGATATATTTAAAATAAGTTTTAAAATAAATATTGCTAACATCTTTTGTGTTTTATGATGAACACACATTTTTGTGGAATACCAGTGTTCCAAGGAGCACATTTTGAGAAAGATTTCTAAGTGGTTATGCTCTTCAGTGTGATGTGATATGAAGAGAAGAAAGTCATGAGCCAGCAATCAGTGAGTGATAAGTATTAAGTATTGGATTCTCATTTCACAGAAGGTTTTTCAATTTGCATTTCATTGTTGAAAGAACTGTGGTCAATGCAGTTTGTTAATATTTTCTTGGAAAGGGATAGAGGGCAAATGAGGATTTTATGAGACCAGAAGATCTAAGAAATGGCCTTTTAAAACAATTAGGAGGGAGCTGTGTGATTTCCAGAATATTTCTGTAAAGTATTCAGGACTCTTAATCTTTTAAGATTGTGATAATTGTATAGAATTTGTTTCATAAAGGCACTGTCTACAGTGCATCACAGCATGAATTAGCAGGCCAAATAGAAGAGACATTATATAGTGGTCATAATAAAGACTTCATCCATAAAGTATTGCCTGTTTTGTAATGACAGTAGTTCACTAAAACTTAATTAGCAGTATATATCAAGCAATTTTCACTCAGAAGCATCTTAAAAACGTGCTCTGATTATAAATCATAAATACTCTTTCACACTATTGAGTAGAATTAAAACCCAAATTAATCCCAAAGAAAAAGCTTGAGTTCTTTAAGTAACCAAACAGGTAAGTAGATACAGAAGTAACATGGTAATTAGGGAAAACTAAAAACTTGGGTACTGTATTGGTTAGTCTATTCTTAACACCTGTGTTTTAAGTCATGTTAAAAGACAAAATTCAACTTAAGTTCACGTCAACATGAAAGTTCAATTCCATTTCCACTTGGCGAAACCATCATGCATTAATTTTCTACATGGTAACAGCGTATTACATTTTAAGTTGCTGTTTCCATATGGTAAACTCCTTTAGTATGATGTATTTTTTCATCTAATAAAGATGATTAAAATGAAAGACAAGGGGCCAATTATATTTTATTAGTGGCCAAATGTGCTCACTAAATTACATGTGTTAAATCTTGAACTTTCTCATTCAGTTTGGCAGAATTATTCTTGGTAACCATGTGTCCCTGCTGCATATTAAACATAATTGGACTTCTAGTGTGCAATCAGAATTGTAACCAAAAGTAATATGCTAACAAATCCCAGACTTAATAGCAGTCTAGGGCTGGGTTTCTTAGAGTCCTGTTCAGATAAGTTTTACACTGTAATGGATTTTACTCCAAATTTACTATTTTGTAATGTATATTTCATCTAAGTTTCCATTTACCTTTTAAGAGCCAAAACCCCTAAAATATCTTATTAACACCAGCAACTCATCCCTGGTAGATTAGAGAAAAGTAATACATTAACTGGAACAGTGATTTTAAAGAGATGCTGGACTTCACAGAGTTAAGTGTTAATGCTACACCAAGTTGATGGTGCCCTAACAAATGAGCATTTCCCATTCCCACCTTGGCCTATGGTGAGTAGCAGGTGCATTCAGTTCTGTACAGCTTTACTATCTGCCAGCTCTCTGATGGCCTGGAGTATTAGGTCCGTAGGACAACTGTTTGCAGGAGGCCTTCATAGGTAGGTCTGTCAAACAGAATCAGTAGTGAAGCAGCAGAAATGGGGAAGTAGACTACTACACTTTAAATATCTTCCTGGGTTTCCACACCAGAAATTTCAATTTTAAATCTTAGTAAACTGAGAAGAGTAAGAGCTTTCTACCTCCAGAACAATTTATCAGTATAAATTCAATAATAATTCTGTGATGGTGTGATTCTGGCCAGGTTTCAACCAGGTCTTTTCTGTCCTGCCTCCCATACCAATGCTGCATTGGAAACTAGCTTTCTTCACAGCATGCCACAGTAAGGGAACAAGTATGGGCTTCCTCAGTCTTTTCATAGTTTAGAAGGTTTGGATGTCCTATAGACTTGACTCACTCTGTTGCAAGTTCTACCTTCTAGAAGGATTTTGTTTGGAGAAAATGAATAGAATGTCTTAAATATAACTGGCATATTTATGAGTTGTGTGAGCATTCAAATGTCTGTTATTTATGGGAAGATGTGTTTGAAATAAATAAGCAATATGGTGGTTAGCTTTTCAAGCTAGTACCCAGAAACCATTTAGCTAAAGATGTCTCTGCGAAGAGAAGTTGTTAGAAGTCTAGGATCCTTTGGAATTCTTGAACCACAAAGTCCTCTGGGCCCAGGACACTCTATAGCTTAAAGCCTTGCATCACATGAAGTCCAGTGAGTGAAGTGAGTGAACACACCTAAGCACATTCGTTTCTATGCTCACTGATTCATTGCCAGGCCTTTCCCTGTCCTGTGTCTTGGCCTCAACCGCTGGCCATGTCCAGTGGATGAGAAATAGGCAGGGAGCAGTCAGCCCACAGGCTGATAGAATCAGAGGCAGAGTGGGCCTTATTTATTTATAAGTTCCTTTTCCAGCTGTGTTTTACTGGAAAAAAAGAAATGTTGATAAAAATAACACAGGCATACCTTGTTTTATTGTGCTTCAGAGATAGTGTTTTGTTGTTGTGTTTTAACAAATTGAAGATTGATGGCAACCTCACATCGAACAATTCTATTGGTGCCATTTTTCCAAAAGCATTTGCTCCCTTTGTGTCTTTGCATCACATTTGGGTAACTCTTACAAAAAAAATAAATAAAATAAAAATAAATGTTTCCAAGTTTTTCATTATTAGTGTATTTGTTGTGGTGATCAGTGATTACAGTTCACTTAATATTCAGATGATGCTTAGCACTTTTAAACAATAAAGTATGTTTTAAAGTATGCACATTGCTTTTTTTAATGTTTATTTTTGTGACAGCACAAGCGGGGGAGGGGCAGAGAGAGAGGGGGACAGAGGATTAGAAGCAAGCTCTGTGCTGACAGCAGAGAAAGGCCAATATGGAGCTGAAACTCATGAACCATGAGATGCCTTGGGCCGAAGTCAGATGCTCAATTGCCTGAGCCACCCAGACACCCCAGCACATTGTTTTTTTTAGACATAACATTATAACACACTTATTAGGTCACAGTATAGTGTAAACATAACTTTTATATGCACTGGGAAACCAAAAAATTTATTTGACTCACTTTATTGTGATATTCACTTTGTTATGGTGGTGTGGAACCAAACCTGTGGTACCTCTGGGGTGTACCTGTACCTACTCTACAGATAGCCTCACTTTACAAAATTCTTGTTCTTAAGCAGAAGCTTTTTTTTTTCTTTGTATTTTGTATTTTGTTTCTAGTTTTTTTAGAAAAGAGGAAAAGAGAGCCCTACAATGAAATGTGAAGACCACTGGCAGTCAGTTGTTAATTTTGACTTTGCACTCCACACTGGGAGCTTGTGCAAACCCCTTAAGCTCTGTTTGTTCATGCATAAGATTCAGAGATATGGAGGGATAGTCTCTAAAGACTCTTCCAGTTCCAAAATACTGTTTGATAAAAGCACAATGTATTCTGCACCTTTCTAGAGTTGTAAGGCTTTTGTCAAATGTCATTGCAGTGTCCCATTGATGGTCAATAATGCTTAAACAGGATGAAAATAATACCCTACTCAGAAGAGTGAGACTGGAAGACCAAGATTATACCTGTAAAAGTGGACCCTCATGATCTGGGTTCTAGTTCCACTTCATTACTAACAGATCATGAGACTTTGGGCTCTTGAACTCTTTGGGTCTGTTTTTCCCTCTGTAAAGATTAGGTGGTTACATTAGTTGCCTTCTAGCATGTCTTTCAGCTTTCAGATTCTACTGATAGCTCTAAGAAATATAGGTATCTAATGATAATCATAACATCTGAATGATTCATTTATCTTTGCTTAGCTGCCGATGGAAGGGAACTGGCTACAGAAAAGCAGAGAAAATAAAAAAATTGTCTATTAGACACTACTAGACTCTGGTGAACTTTCATAGTCACACAAAGCAGCTGGTTATAGTTTTTAGCTTTTAGGAATTCTGTACTTCCATTTCTCACTTACAGTCAAGTGAAAGCTTCAGGGCCACCTGGGTGGCTCAGTAGGTTAAGTTTCTAACTCGTGATTTTGGCTCAGGTCATGATTTCCTAGTTCGTGAGCCCCACTATAGGCTCCATGCTGACAGTGTGGAGCCTGCTTGGGTCTCTCTCTCTCTCTCTCTCTCTCTCTCTCTCTGCCCCTCACACACGCCGTCTTTCCCTCTCTCACAATAAATAAACAAACTTAAAAAAAAAAGAGCTTCAGGCAAAGATAATATTGTCTACTATCCAGTATTACAGTCTGATCCCTCTAGTGTAGTTTGTTGGGAAATGCATTTCTTTGTCTCCAGAAATGGTTTTTGTAGTTAATAGCTTTCTAATAATACATCTAATAATAATGTCTTGCTTATTCTCTAATAATTCTCTAATAATATCTTACTAATCAAACCCTTGGAAAGGTGCCTTAAGTAGCAAAATATTTATTCTAGCTCATGGCCCTTTGTGGTTAGTGAAAATTCTTGACCCTGGGTCCATCTCTGTATATACAGTATCTTTACAGGCAGCTGATCTCTCAGTCCCAGAGTGAACAGTCTGCATTTTGGGGACATTAAGAAAGCTATAGATGGAGGTAAATTTCTGAGAGGTTTCATGTGGGAATTGAACAGGAGGATCATATGAGGAAGAGTTTCAAAGCCGGCTCTGTGAGGATGGCAGAATATTTTCTAATCTCCAGTTTCAGTGTTTGGGCTGCACTGCGTGTGGTACATTCTTTGTGTTCAGGTGGGGCACCCCTGTTATCCTGGAGCGGAGTTTTCTAACTCTTATCTGGATCTGGAACTGGAACATGTTGTTTACTCTCCCCTTAGAAAGAAGTACAGAATTTGTCCACTTGTGTCCGGTACTCCTTCTCCTAATTTAAATAGAGTAATTCTTATTAACACAAATTATCCTTATACATTTATCACCCTCTCCAAACTCTTCCCCCACCCCAAGGGGGGGGCCTGTTTCTTAGAGTTACTTGCTCTCTTCTGTGAATGCTAGATATTAAAGAAATTTTCTGGCCTACGCATCATGGAGATAGATTTGTTTTTCATAATTATATATCCCCACAGAGACTATAATAATTATGTTATGAATGTGTGGAGTCGTCATAATTTAGTCTTTGATAATTTATGTTAATTTCTAATATACTTTAAATTATTAATAAGTGATTTTATAACCTTAATAAATTAATAAATGATCTAAAAGTAGAAGCCCAAGTTATTTGAGGCTACCACTGTGGGTTCACTAAATCCAAGTTATGTCACACTCACCTCACTTCTTGGCAGGTTTAGTAGATTGACTGATCATGGAAATGCAATAAGAAGAGCTTAGCCAAAACTCAGGAGGACATTTGACCACATGTCATAGTATTTTTGAAGGCCAGGGGAAAAATAGGGACCAATTACTAATACAGTTAAGTGGATGAGTATTAGTGAATCAATGCAGGAAATTTTGTGTTATACCTCTAGCATTGCCCTGTTAGAATTTCTCCATCAATGTTGTTATTTTTTTTTCAATTCTTGGATGACTCCTGTAGAAGTCATGCTTACTGATTTTGTGAATGACCTAGTGTAGAAAAGGATAATGAATACATTTGATGACATAGGAAGATATTGAAAAAGTCACCACAGACAAAGACACCTGGCCTAGTTTAATGATGTCATTAAACAGATGTAAGAATAAGGCTTTGTACATGGAGGAGACAAAAAAACCCTATACAATTGAGCCCCAAATGTGAGAGACTTGGCTTAAGTGTAGCACATGTAAAAAATGATGTAGGTGTTTAATAGATGGTGAGTGCAGTGTGCATCAGTCCTATTTTGTAGTGAAGAAATAGAGCTAGTGTGGTCTTAGGTAAGCTGTGTTACCAGAAGTCTAATAACAGCACCAAGAAAGTCATGTTCCCACTTTACTCTGCAGCTTGCAGCTTCCAAATTATAAAGAGATTCAGTTCTGAGTACAGGGTGTCCTTGAGGAGAACAGCTAGGATTGTTTGGAATCTAGAAACTAAATCCAGAAAGAAGGTCAAAGGAACCACAATGTTATAATTCTTTTGGAAATTTCTAGTTTTGCTTTTCACATTTAGGGTTTTTTGTTTTTTGTTTTTTGTTTTTGTTTTTTTTTTTTAATAGGGACTTATATATATATATATATTTTTTTCTGAAATTTATTGACAAATTGGTTTCCATACAACACCCAGTGCTCATCCCAAAAGGTGCCCTCCTCAATACCCATCACCCACCCTCTCCTCCCTCCCACCCTCCATCAACTCTCAGTTTGTTCTCAGTTTTTAACAGGCTCTTGTGCTTTGGCTCTCTCCCATTCTAACCTCTTTTTTTTTTTTTTCCTTCCCCTCCCCCATGGGTTCCTGTTAAGTTTCTCAGGATCCTTTTTTTTTTACTTTGGTTCCATCAATTTTGTTTGGCTCTATGGTGGAGATATGATTTGCCATGTGCACAGCCGATTATCCCAACACCTTTTATTAAATACACTATTTCCAGCCTTGATTTGGAATGTCTCCACTGTCTAATATCAATTTTCTGTAGATACACCTGGCTGTCTCTGAGTTCTCTGTTATGCTCCCTTGGTTTGTCTATCCCTGAGCTAAAAATCACACTATTTTAATTATTTTACATTTTTTTCCCCAAAATCATCCTGGCTTCTTTTGGCTCTTTCTTCTTCTATGTGAATTTTAGAATCAGTTTGTTAAGTTCCATAAAAATTCCCTGTAGAACATTTGTTAGCATTGTGTTGGTTTTTTTATAAAGTAATTTGGAGAGAATTGGTACAATTATTCTATCAAGTCTTCCTATTTAAGAACATATTTCTCTCTATTTAGTTCTTCTTTGAGTTTTTAATACAATTTATGCTTTCCTCTGGTAGAGTCTTACACATAATTTATTGGATTTATTTCCAGTTGCCCTATAGTGTTTATTGCTATTGCAAATGGTTTCTTTTGTAAAATTACATTTTCATATTGGTTACTACTGGAATATAAGAATACTGCCAATATTTGTAAGTTGATATTATATTCAGCAACCTTCCTGAATTCTCTGTATTCTAATTATAGGTTCTCTTAGATTTTTTAATGAAAGTAATGATAACATGCAAATGATGTTAATGTTTTGATATTTCCTTTTTATTTTATATGTTTTTTCTTATACCATTCATTGTACTGTCTGGGACCTCTAAAACAGTGTTGACTAGAAGTGCTCATAGTGTACATCATTATTCCATTCTTGCCTATCTCTCTTTACCCTTTTAGTTGCATTTTTACAAGATTTGATAAATGGTACTTTCTTTATTGTTCAGCTCTGGTATTTCATAATTTCTATTTTGATTTTATCTTGAGTTATTTTTGAGTACATTTAAAATTTTCCAAACATAGTTTTGTTGGTTTTATTTTTACTTTTTATTATTGATTTCTAATTGCATTGTGCTTAAAGAATGTGGTTGGATGAGTTTTGGTTTCAGAAATTAGTTGATGCTACCCCTGGGACCTAATATGTAATAAATTTTTATGAATGTCTTTGTGTGCCTAAACCACTGTACGTTCTTTTCTATTTGGTACAGGGTTTTATATGAGAATGTGGTGTGTGTGTGTGTGTGTGTGTGTGTGTGTGTGTGTGTGTTGTGTATAAGATCAAACTTACTATTGTATTCGAATTTGCTATCTCCTTAGGGAATTTTTGTCTGCTTGATCAGCAGTTCTGATATCAGAGTGTTAAAATCTCCTGTAGTTTTACAATCTCACAATTATAGTTTTGTTTGCTTCTCCTTGTTAATTGTATCTGGTTGCGCTTCCTATACAGTTGATAGCCTATATTTATTGTATAAGATTATTATATCTTCTTTGTAGAGTGTTCTTTTTATCATTATGTAATACCATATTTTGCTCCTATTTCTGTTTTATATCCTAAGTTCTGTTTTGTTGTTCATATTGCTTTACCAGCTTTTCTTTGTTTAATTAAAAAAAATTTTTTTAATGTTTATTTTTGAGACAGAGAGAGACAGAGTATGAACGGGGGAGGGTCAGAGAGAGAGAGAGGGAGACACAGAATCTGAAACAGGCTTCGGGCTCCAAGCTGTCAGAGCCCAACGCGGGGCTCGAACCCAGGGGCTGTGAGATCATGAACTGAGCTGAAGTTGGATGCTTAATCGACTGAGCCACCCAGGCACCCCTTAATTTTTAAAAATGTTTATTTATTTTTTTTTAATTTTTTTTTCAACGTTTATTTTTTTGGGGACAGAGAGAGACAGAGCATGAACGGGGGAGGGGCAGAGAGAGAGGGAGACACAGAATCGGAAGCAGGCTCTAGGCTCCGAGCCATCAGCCCAGAGCCCGACGCGGGGCTCGAACTCACAGACCGCGAGATCGTGACCTGGCTGAAGTCGGATGCTTAACCGACTGTGCCACCCAGGTGCCCCTAAAAATGTTTATTTTTGAGAGAGACCGAGAGAGAGTGAGCACGAGTGGGAAAGGGGCAGAGAGAAGGAGAGAGAGAATCCCTAGCAGCCTCCACCCTGTCAGCACAGAGCATGTTGTACAACAGGGCTAGATTTCAAGACTGTGAGTTCATGACCTGAGCCAAAATCAAGAGTTGGATGCCTAACTGACTAAGCCACCCAGGTGCTCCTCTTTGTTTAATTTTGATAAAATATATTTGTTTACTATATTGTCAAATTTTCTGGATCATTTTCTTTATTTTTTTTGAGAGAGGCAGAGAGAGAATCTTAAGTAGGCTCCACGCCCAGTGTGGAGCCCGATGTGGGGGTCCATCTCACAACTGTGAGATCATGACCTGAGCTGAAATCAAGAGTCATATGTTTAACCAACTGAGCCACCCAGGCACCCAGATCATTTTGCTTTAGATGTGTCTCAAGTTGCATTTTGTTAACCTAGTCTTGTTAGACTGTCTTTTAATAGACGTGTGTGTGTGTGTGTGTGTGTGTGTGTATGTAGAGAGAGAGAGAGAGAGAAAGAGATTTGAACTCATTTTTGCCATTTTCTTGTGTATTTTCTCTTCTTGATTTCTTTAATATTACTATTGTGATTTAGATTGACAAAATTATTAGTATCATCTTTTATGTTCCTCTACTGATTTTAGAAGCATAGATAACATTTCTGTTCTTGCAATGGTTATTCCTATGTTTTTAACATTCACACATAACTACAAAATTTTGTATCCAAGTTAAAAGGATTTTAAATGTATACAAACATCTTCTTTCTTTCCAATTCCACTTTTAAAAACTGCTCATTAAGATAGAATTCACATAGCTTACAACTCACCCATTTAAAGTATACAATTGAGTATTTTTTAGTTTATTCACAGGGCTGTGCACCCATCACCCCTCTCTAATTTTAGACACTTTTGTCCCCCTTTAAGGCAATCCTGTACCCAGGATTCTTGTTTGGCCTCCTTCCCATTCCCTCCCGTGTTCCCCAGTCTTAGGCAGTCACAGTTTACTTTCTGTCTCTTTAGATTTGCCTTTTTTGAACATTTCATATAAATGGAATAAACAATATATGGTTTTGTTACTGGCTTCTTTCATGTAGCATATGTTTTCATTTATGTTACCACTTTTAATTATGAAAAATTCATAATTTTTTGTAATCTGCAATTAGGAACATTTGATAATATACTTTATCTATTTGTGGGACCACCAGGATATTTTGCTTTCTTCTTTGGGACCTCCTTTCTAAAGTACCTCCTAAGATATATCAGTTCTTTACTGAGAATCTGTTAGTGGAACACTCATTGTGTCTTTATTTTGTCCTCATTATTTATGATAGCATAGCTGGGCATTGAATTCTGGCTTGGCAGTTCTTTTGTTTCTAACATTTTGTTATATAGCTCCATTATCTTCAAGGCATCTATTATTGCTGATGAAGTGCCTGCTGTCAGTCTTTTCTTTTTTTAAGTAGATAATACTTTTTTTTTTTAATTTGAGAGAGAGAAAGAAAATGAGTGTGTGTGGGGGAGAGGTATGGATGGAGGGAGGGAGAGAATCTTAAGTAGGCTCCACGCTTAGTGTGGAGGTTGACACTTGATCCCATGACCCTGGGATCATGACCTCAGCCAAAATCAAGAGTCGGATGCTCAACTGACTAAACCACCCATGTGCCCCTTTAGGTAGATAATACTTCTTTATGGTGCCTTAATGTTCTGCAGCTTCACAATGACAAGTGCAGGTGTGGATTTATTTGTATTTATCTTGATTAGTACTGAGATTACACTTTGAATGTCTGTGTTTTTATGGCTGTTTTTCCTTTCTTTATCTCTGAGGATTCTAGACATATTTGGTTTGAGGTCACTTTCAGATGGTTCTAATATTTCCATTTTGTCTTGAGTGGGTTAATCTCTCAGTGGTTGATATTGTTGCTCATTGTGGTGTTTATTTTATGTATTTTGGAATTTTGTTTTGAGAGCTTAACTTAAGTGAGAGTCACTATCCATTTCACCTCACCCTACTTTGCCTAGCAGTTTTATGATTGCCTCTATTTGGTTCCACGGGAAATTCAGGATTCCTGATCTTCATGATAATGGTGATAATGTACATCCAGCCATTGATCTAGCAAGTGGCTCGCTTGGGTCCTGGCCTCTCCTGCCTCTTTTGTTGTACAACTTCACATAAACTGCTTTTTTTAGTCTCATTTTTGGAGTTCTGCCCACTCCCTGGTTTAAAGCAATGTGCTGGCTCCAATTACATGCCTTAAGTGAGGCAATTGTAATTCTCATTAACCTACAGAAGCTGAATTCCTGGCCTTCTTTGCTTGCTTCCAGACTTGGAGTCCATTAAGCTTTATTCACTGCTTTGTGTTTCTGTTCTATCTATAGTCCTTGGGAATATTTATTATAACTAATGTATAACAATAGAATTCATATAATTTATTGTCATCTTCCTGGATATGACTGTAGGATAACTCAGCATCTGTTTCAACTTCCTTCTAGTATTCCTTCTCTTACTACATGAAGGTTAATACTAGGGTTCCTGATGTAGTTCAGATTGTAGTAATCACATTCACTTCTATGAGACTTGAATTCAGAACTGAGTTCAGTGGGGATAGGGTTCAGTACACGTGGCATTAGTTTTGCTGGAGCAGGTCCAGTGGCTTAGAGTTTGCAGCTGTTTCTGATCCCCAGGTCGTAGCCTTGGGCTGTGTCCCCTGAAGCCAACAATTCTGGCAGCAACTTCCTGATCTGCAACTGGAGCTAAGACATTGTGTTTTATTTTTATTTTATTTATATTTTGAATGTTTTTATTCATTTTTGAGAGAGAGAGAGCGAGAGCGAGCAAGAGCTAGCAGGGGAGAGGTAGAGAGAGAGGGAAACAGAGGGTCCAGAGTGGGCTCTGCACTGACGGGAGTGAGCTCGATGTGGGGCTTGAACTCACAGACCATAAGACCATGACCTGAGCCTAAGTCAGACACTTAACTGACTGAGCCATCCAGGCATCCCAGACATTGTGTTTTTAGAACCAACAATCACATTGGTGGCTGCCTAATTCCTGAATGTGGCTAAGGAATTATGATTGTGTCCAGCTCTTAGCAGAGCAGTGCTGTGCTTCTTTCACTTTCTGACGGTGGCAGAGGTGGCTGTTCCCTTGGCAGGCCAGTTCTATATGGATTCTGAGACTTGTTCTGAAGGTTTAGCATAGAGCCAGGTCTTCCAACTCTTCCAACTATTTTGTTGGCATCTAAATGTTAGCACTTCAGTGTTATTTCTGATTCCGCTTGAAATACTAGAGGATTTTTATACCTGCAAGTGAATCCTGGCTAATACACCAGCTAGGATTTTCCCTTTTTTCCTTTTTATTTTTTGTCTATCATGATTACATGAGTAGTGCAGGAATAGGGGGAGGGGTGTGGGCTCAAACTGTGAACTTACACAGTCATCTAGAACTGTCACTTATATTGTTACGTTTTTCAATTTCAAATAGTTTCTTTTAGATCCTCAACATGTGAAACTGATGTTGATTTGCACCATTGTCTGGATTGTAAAACAGAAATAAAATGGTATCTGTTACCCCCAAGAAGAAAAAGGATAGTATATATTTAAGATTCCAAAGCAAACTGATTGGTTTAAGAAAATTTAGAAGATGTAATACATTTTTCTAACACTGGAAGTAATGAAGTGTTATGCTCTTTGAAGACTATGATGAATTATATAACTACAAAGTAGAAAACACCAGCTAGCTACAAATAAATCTTATTCTCCCTCTTGTCTTTCTACTTACATTTTATCACAGCTAGTTTGCTAGTTACATATATAAAGAAATAAAGCTCTTTCCTAGAATTTATAGAAGAAAAATATTTTTTCTAGCCATCTTTGTGAAAGGGCTCTCAAATTTCTGATACTGTTTTTATTAAAAGAGATACTGAGGGGTGCTTGGGTGGCTCAGTCGGTTGAGCATCCGACTTCGGCTCAGGACATGATCTCACGGTTCGTGAGTTTGAGCCCCACGTTGGGCTCTGTGCTGATGGCTCAGACCGTGGAGCCTGCTTCAGATTCTGTATCCCCCTCTCCGTCCCACCCCTGCTTGTGCTCTGTCTCTCTTTTTCTTTCCAAAAAAAATGAATAAACATTTAAAAATATTAAAGAGATATTGATAAGAAATGTTCTTTTTCATTATTTTCCTGGCATAACATCATGCCATCCCAAACTTATCTGTACCACATTTGTATTGTGTATTGTGACTCCAGGAAATAAGCAGAAATATCCTGAAATTCCATTCCTCCTCTACAAACTTGTCTTATTGTTTCTTTTCATTTGCAGTTACTTAAAAAATTATGCCAGAATCACAACACAGAATAATGCTTATAATACAGAGCAATCTAAAATAGGTAGCCAATAAAAATGTATCTATGTTATAATTACAACTTTGAAAAATTAAATATGTGGAGAATAAGTACGGGAAAGAAATATGAAAAAATGGAAGTATTTGATGGTTTCTTAGAGGAAATAAAACCAGTCAGGCTTGTTTTTTCATAGGAGGCTTGTTTTGACTCCTAGAGTATGGAATCTGCCTTTCCTCTCCTCCGTTTGTGAAAACTGGGAAAACGCTTATTTCTCGGTTTCTGGCACCACTCTTGTTTTTTGTGAGATATAAAAAATGATTGAGAGTGGTTGTGTGAATAACACATCTGTACATTTTTTAGGTACTCTGAGATGTAGCTTATATAGACTTGGGGACTTCCAACTCTTATAGCCACCATCATCCCTGTCCTGGTGTTGCAAGAGCATCCTAGTTTGTTTACTTTTCATGCTTATTCCTCAATATTCCCTTTCTACAGTGGCCTGAGTGATAATTTCAAAGTACAAGTCAGATCCCATATCTGCTTTGCTCTAACACTCCAAAGGGTTTCCCCCTCAGGCAGCATAAAGTCCTCTATAGTT
The DNA here is from genome assembly GCF_016509475.1 of Prionailurus bengalensis. Classification (NCBI taxonomy): domain Eukaryota; kingdom Metazoa; phylum Chordata; class Mammalia; order Carnivora; family Felidae; genus Prionailurus; species Prionailurus bengalensis. The sequence continues at coordinate 59,636,440 of NC_057355.1, forward strand.
GGTTCATCTTTCCAATTTCATTTCTGGTTGCTCTTTCCCTGTTCCCACCATTCTAGCCACAGTTTCCTTCTTGCTTACCCATCAACTTAAACATTCTGTCCTCTCAGGACCCTGCATTTGTTGTTGCTTTAGCCTGTAGGGCTTTTCTTTCACTGCTTAAAGTCACTGCTTAAATTCCTTCTCACAGGCGCCTTCACTGATTATCTAAATAGTACCTCTCTATCCTTTTATCTTGCTTTATTTTTCTTCTAAGTATTGTCACTAATGAGTATTCTATATTTATTTATTTATTGTCTGTTGACTCCAGTAGAATGGAAGCATGATGAAACCACAGATTTTGTCATCTTTGTTCACTGTTACATGCTCAGGGCCTGGAACAGAACCTGGGACATAGTAGGTGCTCAATAAGTGAATTAATTTAAGTGGTCCCTTACTACATACATGGAATTTATTTCTTTTGTTTGCCTTATTTATTTCTAATCAAGGTTTTTCTGTCCTTGTGAAGTTGAATTTCAATCTGGATAAAGAAAGAGATGAAACAGAAACTGAGTGCTTTTTTCTCTGCCTCATACAGTAGTCCTTGCCTTTCTTGATTCTCCCCACTTCTATTCATCTAAGAAGAGCTCCTACTATTGCCCTCCATGAGTGTGAACATAAGCTCATTTTGCGCCTTTACCTTCCAAACATTCTTTTTATAAATATTTGCCAGTCTTGTGTCTATTTGACCTTGGCCATGTGATTTTTTTTTTCTTGTATGTTTTGAACACGTCCTTTAGTGTTTAGGTGCTTCATAGGGTTTCTTGTTTGAACACGTTCTTTAGTGTTTAGGTGCTTCACAGGGTTTCTTGACAATACATGTCAACTTTGAGATCTCCCCCTTATGTTAGTGATTGTATAGTTGAAACTTTTGCTTGAATTTTGCTGAAAGGTCTTCTGGGACTTCAAAGTTGTTTTTTCTTTTTTTAATTTTTTTTTAATTTTTTTTAACGTTTATTTATTTTTGAGACAAAGAGAGACAGAGCATGAATGGGGGAGGGTCAGAGAGAGGGAGACACAGAATCTGAAACAGGCTCCAGGCTCTGAGCTGTCAGCACAGAGCCCGAAGCAGGGCTCGAACTCACGGACCGCGAGATCATGACCTGAGCCGAAGTTGTCTGCTTAACCGACTGAGCCACCCAGGCGCCCCCGAAGTTGTTCTTTCACGATCTCTGAACATTGGCTTATATCTAATTTACCTCTGAAGTTTTGGTAATCTATTTTCTTTAACTTTAACCTGTATGTCTAATACAACCAGAATTATCTTATTTGGTGATTAGATACTTGACTTTAACATAGATGGCTTCTTTGAAGATTTTTGTCATTTTTTTACATCACCAATCTATTCTTTCTTGTCAGAATTAAGTCCTGTTTAGCAATTCTCTTCTTCCTTTATTTTTTCATTGTCAGCTTCCCTAAAAGCATTATTTTTTTATTAAGTGATTTTAAAGATTCCTTACTAGGATAGTTAATAATTACTCTTTCATATCCATTTGAATGAAAGTAGATAGAACTATCTTGGCAATGTAGTAAGGTTTATAGACTTTATGAATGGTAGTTGAGGGGTTAAATACATAATAGGTTTTTGATTAGACTTCTGACAAAAAATTTGGATACCTAAAAGAGTCAAACTGGCTTGGATTTATCCTTTGGTCAGTAGAGGTCATCCGTGCCAAGGAAACAAAGCCGTGTGTGTGTGTGTGTGTGTGTGTGTGTGTGTGTGTATGTGTATGTATGTATGTATGTATGTATGTATGTTCTGGTCAGTGATATTACTATAACATTTATAGCATAGAAATAAGAATTTCTTATGCTATAAGAATTTTAATGTTAAAACAATTAGTTTATGTCAAGCTGGTTTCTGCTTGCCTAAGTCAGGGTTGTAAGTAAATTTGTAAATCTGTGTATCCAGTGCTTCGAAGTTCTAATAATGAAAAAGTACCCAAGAAATGCTATATTCTCTCCCTATTAGTTCATCCTCAGTTGATCCATATAGCTGTAAATCTGTTGCTCTCTTATAACTTGTGTAGCTATTTAAAGTTTAGAAAAAAATATGTATTTTTCTGAAGTGCTAAGCTTACAAATTTCCCGGACTTCACACTTCTAACAAATAATGCATATTATAGAAAGATTTATTCTAGGGTCATTTTCTAAAACTTTGAACAGGTTTCACTTTGCCTGGACTGTGGTGGACTTATCCTTTTTCTCTTTATTTGCCCAGAGTCACCCAAGAACAGCTTTTCCTTTATAGTATCTAAGTCTCATTTGTAAACTATCTTGGAGTAGCAACTCTGAGGTATAATCTTCTAGCAAAAGAGGTAGTCAGGGCCCTGGGCAAGGGATCTAATCTGCATTGCCCATGTGGGAAAGAAAGCTACCGAGGTGAAGCAGAGCTGTTCCAGTCCAGTGGGCAAGTCCTGTTTCCCCCAGGGATCGATGGGGATGCCAGGCTTTCGTGGGTCTCACCTTGCATGGGGGGGTGGGGCACAGATGTGGTATTGGTGACAAATGGTAGCAACCTGCTGAGGCGTGGTGGGTTTAGAGGGCAGAAGATGCTTCTGGTGGTAGGACAGCCCACCTGGAGGTAGTGTCATTGGCTGTAAAACACAAGCTGGAGTTCCTTGCGGAACACCTATTCTAAGAATTTGCTGAGGGGCACCTGGATGGCTCAGTCATTGAAGTGTCCGACTTCGGCTCAGGTCATGATCTCACAGTTCGTGGGTTCAGGCCCCACATGGGGCTCTTTGCTGACAGCTCAGAGCCTGGAGCCTGCTTCAGATTCTGTGTGTGTGTGTGTCTCTCTGCCCCTCCCCCCACTCATGCTCTGTCTCTCTCTGTCTCTCAAAAATAAACATTAAAAAAATTAAAAAGAAAAAAGAGAGTTTGCTGAGACATTTGTTTTGCCTGTGGCTCATTTGTTCCTTGTCAGAAGTCCACCATGAGAAGTGGCCTAGTCACTAACCTAGGGAAATCTTGTAAGTCAAAGCTTGACCTTCCTCTGCTGGAAGAAGCACAGTGCTGTGAAAATTAGAGAGGAAACCATTCTTCCTTCTGTTCTGGGCTCTGCTTAGGTCTATTTTAGTGGTGTGGATTATTGTGAGGAGCTTCATTCTAAAAGCTTATCCTGCAGTATCTCTTGATGTCCTTGGAAATGATTTTGAGTTGTCTTTCCTTATTTGGAGTTAATGGGATATTGAAGCGGAAATTGAGTTATATCATCATCTAGGGACTGCAGGGAATCTCTAAGGATTACTTCCACTTTTTGTTTATTTTAAATAAAAAAAAGGCTTTGAGGTATGGGTGGCAGGGTAACGACACAATTACAGGAATTGCTTTCACTCCTCACTGGATTCAGTCACAGCACAAAGTTGTTGCTATAGTTCTGTAGCCCTGGGGATAATGTTTGTGATTCCTTTGCTTATTGTATTTTTGGGACAGTGCTTCTTAAAGTTGTAGAGTCTGACTTCTAGTAAATCAGAAAACAGGTTTCAGGTTTATGAAATGCTTATACAAGTGTACAAAAATTGGAGTTTGACTTTAGAGACAAAATTCTTTTTTACTATATGTAGTTTCTTGAACTGACTTTTAAAATGACCTGTAAGCAAGGGAACTCTGTTCATTTTTGACTCAGGAAAAATAAGAGCATCTTACCCATTTTTCTGATATAATTGGCATTGATCCTTAAGGGTTACTTGGATTAAAGTTACCCTCTAGTCTCAGTTTTTGTGTTACTATCTCTTTCAAAATAGGACTTGCCTGAGATTTTTATTTTTATTTTATTTTATTTATTTTTAAGTAAGCTCTATGGCCAACATGAGGCTTGAACTCATGACCTTGAGATCAGGAGTCGCATGCTCAACTGACTGAGCCAGCCAGGGGCCCCTGAGGTTTTATAATGTAGAAATGTTTTGTGGCCATTCCTGTTGACTTCTGTCTCTTTAAAAGCATTAGACCTCCACTAACATTTCGTTTCCACCTGCTGTTTGGTTAACACTACCTCTCTTCTTCAAAAGTAACACATTATGCCTTCAATAAATATGCCTTCTATCCCCATTGGGACTAAGACACTTGTTACCACATTATTTGCTCTGTGTTGCCCTTGCCCTTTTCCTGTTTGTTTGTTTCTTTTTGTTTGTTTTTTTTTTTGTTTTTGTTTTTGTTTTTTTGGCACTCCACATCTCCCTCTCATCACAGTTGTCAAGATCTAAAAAATTCAGTCTTCAGTTAATTCCATTTGATTCCTATTGTTCTCAGTAAAAAGAAAGAATGATGTTGGGAGTAGTAGGAGAGGTCCTAGAGGTAGTCATATTATTTGTTGTACAAGTATTTTCTTTTAAATAGTTGGATAATGATAGCAGTTTGCCTAAGTAAGCACATAGCTAGGAGTCCCTAACCTATTCAATAGTGAATGCCAGTGTTGTAATCCCAGTGATTTGCGCCTAGAATATGTCTTAATCAGCTTCATGATCCTGTTCCTTTTTCAATGGTACTTCTTTTTGAAACTTAGTCTCTTGACTTTATAGTACTAAATAATACAGACATAAAAATAGTTACCTATCTTGGGCATTTTTTGATAATTACCCTTTGTTTCTTGAAGAATCATTAAAATATGATTGCTGGATCCATTTGTACTTTGAGGCGTGAAGTTTTACCTTTTCTTCTACCTTGGCACTGCTACTGAAGAAATTAAATAATTAAAAGTGGAAGTGTAAGTAAAAATGGAGATATAATGGAAAAGCCAGATTCCTCTGGCTGCCTCCTTCATACTACTGAAAGTTTGTTCTCTTAGAATGACAATGACATCTGGTGGGTTGTTTGTATTAATGGAGATCAGTGAAGAAGAAGAGATACAACAACAATGAAGTTGAGATTGTTTGGTAGCCATGGAAATAGGGGTTGGTGATGATTAGTCAGTGTTTTTCAGTTTCTGGAATGAACACTGAACACTCCAGATTGGGATTTGGGTGTGTATCTCTCTTAAGACTTTCATAATAAAAAAGCATTTATTAAATAACTCTGTGTGAAACATGATCTGTTCTTCATATAAGAGAGTGCCCCTCTGTGAATGTTTGTGATGTAAAGTGAACAATCAAAGAATGAAAACTCATTAGGATCAAACAGTTACTTAAAGAATTTTTGATGATGAATGCAGTGGTACCCAATGATTGGTATAAGGTAAGTTTATTAGTTTAACAGTCCAATGGCTGGACTGTTCTCTTTGCTTCCAGTTGCTTGGGAAAGTTTTTGTGAGGAAGACTGATTTCCAAAGTGATTTAAGTGATGGCAAGTTGAAGGATTGGCCAGCTGAGACTGGGAGAGACATAGCATATGAGACCGCTAAGAGACAAGGGTAGGCACCTAAATTTTTTGTGTGTGTGTGTCTTTTTTTTTCTTTCCCCTCCCTCCCACCCCCCCCATCAACCTTCAGTTTACTCTCAATTTTTAAGAGTCTCTTACAGTTTTTCTCCTTCCCTCTCTGTAACTTTTTTTCCCCCTTCCCCTCCCCCATGGTCTTCTGTTAAGTTTCTCAGGATCCACATAAGAGTGAAAACATATGGTATCTGTCTTTCTCTGTATGACTTATTTCACTTAGCTTAACACTCTCCAGTTCCATCCACGTTGCTACAAAAGGCCGTATTTCATTCTTTCTCATTGCCAAGTAGCTTTTGTGTCTTTTTTTAAAAAGTAGGCTTCACACCCAGCGCAGAGCCCACTGTGGGGCTTGAACTCACGACCCTGAGATCATGACTTGAGCTTAGATCAAGAGTCAGGTGCTCAACTGACTCAGCCACCCCCAAGACACAAGTGCCCCAAGGTGCCCCAAGACATAAGGATAGAATGTGATACCCTGGTAAAGAGGATGAGGACGAGATATAGGCTTTTTTTTTTATAAGGGTCTTTTTCCTTTTTTTAAAGGAATCTCTGGACCCACCTGGGGCTCGAACTCATGACCCTAAGATCAAGAGTCGCATGCTCCACTGACTAAGCCAACCAAGTGCCCCAAGGACTAGATACAATCTAATGAGGAAAGAATGTATAGAAGAGAAAGGAGAGGTGAGAGTCCTTGAAGTGCAGTGACAGGAATGTGCAACTCAGAATAAGGAGGTGGTTTCTAGTCAATAGGATGATGCGATGTTCCTGCAAAGGTTTATAAAAGGATCATGTTCATGTAGAGGGAAAAGAAGTTAAGTGTTTTTTAGACCCTCGTCTTTTATTAGGAACTGTATGACACTCATTTAAACCTACCATTGTCTTGAGAACTGTGGTGTTCAGTCTCATCATGTCCTAATATAGACAACATATGAGCTTAGATTATTTTTAAGACCTATTGTATTTATGCATTTTAGTTTTTTATCATAAAGTTTGATTTGAAGTAATTTCTGTGGCAAAGAAGAAGGTTAAATAAAAATTTGTCGAATGTAGTACCACCATAGGGAAATGCCATTATCTCAAGGACTCAGCCTGGATTTCAAAGCTGTCAGTTGGAGCCATATTTCTTGAATTTTTTTTTTCTTCTAACTCAAGCTGGTGTCATTTTTAATATCATAACATACATATCAGAGAAAAGGAGAAAATGATCCTGGTGCTGATTACCACTTGGAAGAAGGTTCGGAGAGGTGAACTTTTAATGAGACTTTGGTGTACTTATGATACATTTGCCCACCAAAATCACTGAAGTGGCTGACCTGACTTATATTGGTTTTTTGATAGCATCTGATTTCAACTCTGTGGGAATTTCTTCAAGTGAAAGGTAATTTATGGAACTTACTGATAAGACTGCTTACATTTAAAAAAGCTTTCTATTGCATTTAGATACACTCGGGAAAGGCCAAGATGTGCTAGGCTTCACTGTTAAGGTTGTGCTTACTCTAAAGTCAATGGTAGTGCAGCTGTGGGTCCATTCTAAATGACAAGAAAAGGATCTCTGTGCTAGGATTGGTGATGGGAGCTTTATTCCACAAAAGAGGTCATAAAAATGATGGTGGAATTTTAAAGATTGATGAGAAAGAGTGAGATTTTATCACCTTCATATTCTTTCTTTTTTTTTTTCTTTAGAAGGAAGAAAAGAGCTTTTATTTCATCTGAATGTCAAGTCAAAAGTAGTTAGTATTCATCAGACCACGTTTTTCCCTTCTTACGTCTAAGAATTTCAAGATCTCAGAAGTTAGAGCTGAAGCTTTATCCTCAATTGCAAAGGCCCAGAGGTAAAGCAAAGAAACGTAAAAATCAGCTTAACCTCAGCATTTAGTAAGAAACTGCAACAAATCATATAACATCTAGCTTGGTATCACTTACAGGAGCACAGGTACTAAGGCAATAATCAAAATGACTCTGAAAATCGGTCTTGTCAGATCCATTTCCTGTTCTGTGAAAGAATGAAAGAGCCAGAGACCAGGATGAAATAGTAAGTTACTCTTTCTTAATTTCATTGAGCTTTAGATTCTGATGCACATTGACATTCTCACTGACAAGCTGAAAAAGTACCCCTTTCACAAATAAGTGGCTTCACAGAAAAGAGAATACAAAAAAATAAAATTTTATTTACATTTTCCCAAATTCATTGCTCTCCTTTGTCACCAGATGTGTTTTTAATTGCTGTGTCAAATCCTGTCTTACTGATATATCATAATTTTAAAACTATTCTTCTACTGAGGAGTACTTGGATGATTTCCAGTTTTCCGCTATTCTAAATAGTACATCTCAGAACATCTCTATATAGATTATTTTCTTACCTTCTTCCCTCCTTTACTCCTAACCTCCCTCTTTTCTTCCTTCCCTCTTTCCCTTTTAGGGTACTGAGTATTTCTTCACATTCATTACATTCTTTACATTCATCCAGCTAGAATTATTGAGTCAAAAAATATGAACCGTTTTATAGTTCTTGTTACATATTACTGCTTATTCTTCAGAAAGACTGAATCAACTAGTAATGTCACTAGGTCGAAGTTCAGCCCAGGCAGTATCAGACTTTATAATTTATGTTTTAAGCAGTAGTACTCGAAACTAAATTTCTTTATTTTTTAACTGTGTATTTTTCCCTATGATTCCTTTCCTATTTGTGTCTCTTTTTTCAGTTTCTCTCCTTTGATGTTGCCCTTACATAATTGTAAACTTCTTTTACATTTTGCACAATGCACCTTTTTATCACTTTCTCCTAATTTGTTGTATTCCTTTTGGTATTTTTTATTGCAGTTTAATAAACTGATACTCTTATTTTTTCTGAGATAATTTTTTAAAGTTCATTTATTTATTTCAAGAGAGACAGGGCGAGCAGGGGAAAGGCAGAGAGAGAGAGAGGGAGAGAGAGAATCCCAAGCAGGCTTCACACTGTCACTGCAGAGCCTGATGCAGGGCTCGAACCCATGAACCGCAAGATCATGACCTTAGCCAAAACCAAGAGTTGGACACTTAACCAACTGAGCCACCCAAGTGCCCCTCATTTTTTCTGAGATAATTTTTTAATTACCACAAAAGATTAATTTTCTGGTTTATTTTCTTTGTCTTTTAAAATATCCGATCATAAAGATACACAGATGTGCTAATAAGCAAGGTGTGGATCCAAATAAATTTTTTATACTAATATTCAGGTATTCTAGCATTTCTTAAGTGGTGATTCCTCAACATTGAATTGCTATTGAATTCGCGCTCATCATATATATTAAATAAGTGATACAAAATTCTTTTTGAGTAAACTACAGTGGCCTCTTACCTAGTCTCCCTGCCTCTAGACAGTCTTTCCTGTTTAACCTGCACAGTGATGCCAGAGAAATCTTTCCAAAACTCAACATGCTCATGCCATTCGTCTTCTTGGACTCCTTTAATGGTTCCATTTTTGTCATGATGAAGCCCAAACTCCTTAGCCTGGTCAGTAAGTCCCTTTATGATTGAAGTCCTCTGTATCTGTCCATAATTATGTTCTGATATTCCTTGATAGGTGTTCTATGCTCCAGCCATGCTGAACTATCTGTACATCTCTGGACCATTGCTACTGTGCATTTGTACATTATGTTCCCTTGAAATGTGCTCCTTCTTTCTTTTTTTAATGTTTATTTACTTATTTTGAGTGAGTGAGAGAGAGAGAGAGAGAGAGAGAGAGAGAGAGAGAGAGAGAATCCCAAGCAGGCTCCATGCTGCCAGCGCAGAGCCCAACACAGGGCTGGAATTCACGAAGTAGGAGGTCATGACCTGAGCTGAAATCAACAGTCGGATGCTTAACTTACTGAGCCACCCAGGCACCCCTGCTCCCTCTTTGTTACTTGATCACTTTCTCTGAGAAGTTCACTCACTCATTTAATAAATATTTTTACATAGTGTGTGCTAAATAATGTTTTAGATGCCAGAAATAGTAATGAAGAAAAAAGATGAGAATCTCTGCCCCTAGAGCTTTGCATTCTATTAGAACCCAGGACTAGGTTGGGTGCTTTTGCCTCTCACAGTACACAGTACCTTACTCTTAACAAAAAACAAAACAAAAAAGAAAAACAAAAAAAACCCCAAAAAACAAAAAACCAGGATGAAGTAGACAAAGTTAGTCTTCGTGATTCTGGCTTTTCTATTAAAGGCCTTTCTCCTCACTTCCTTCCCAGGAGATGGCATCACTGCTAATGCATAAATTGCCCTCTCTCTCATCCATTATCAAAACTTGTCCTCACAAAAGGAGCCGAAACTTACTCCTTTTACAGAAGGTAAAATTGAGAGTTTAAAGTATTAGCTCTCCCAGGGATATTCCATTCCAAAAGGCCAGAGAACCTTAAGCTAGCATCAAATTGCCTAAAATCAAGTTTAAATTTTGGAGCAATTAGCTTTTTTCAATACTGTTAAAACTGGAAAAAAGGAAGAGAAGAAGCAGCTTGAAGTAGAACCAGTTAGGTTATGGTGGATGTTCCTTCTAGGTCTGAAGTCTGTGGCCTTTAGTTTTTAACACAGTAACTGATTTCATGAGAAACTTTGAGCCCATTCATACTACTTATTTATTCCAATTGTCAACTGGGGAGAGAATTACTGTTTACTTCCTTTTCTTGGATCTTAGGAAGATTGGTGAGCCATTTTGGAGAAGTGCCATATAAATCTAATAAATGATAATAACTCAGCAATAATAATTTAAAAAATTTTGAGGACATACTCTATACAAAGCTGTAACACCTTTGTGAATCCCATTGGGGAATCTGGATGAATCTGAGTTTGTGACTGCCTGATTTTTTAAAAAATGTTTATTTATTGAGAGAGCGAAAGAGAGAGAGAGCAGGAGAGGGGCAGAGAGAGAGAGAGAGAATCCCAAGCAAGCTTAACACTGTCAGCACAGAGCCTGATGCAGGGCTCAAACCCATGAAATTATGACCTGAGCTGAAATCAACAGTCAGATGCTCAAGGGACTGAGCCATCCAGGCGCCCCATGACTGCCTAATTTATGAAGATTACATGCTTGAGGCTTGAGTTTGAATTTTGATTTTATTTTTTTAAGTTTATTTATTTTTTAGAGCACAAATGGGAGAGGGGCAGAAAGAGAGGGAGACACAGAATCTGAAGCAGGTTCCAGGCTCTGAGCTGTCCGCACAGAGCCTGATGCAGGGCTCGAACCCATGGACCGTGAGATCGTGACCTGAGCCAAAGTCTGATGCTTAACCGACTGAACCACCCAGGCACCCCAAATTGGATTTTGAATGAGAGAAGTATATGTTCTGATAAATTGAGGTAAGAATTTAGTTCAGTGAAAAAGATAAGATAGGAAATCAAGAAAAGATAGTTTCATGGAAAAGTGAGTATGGAGGAGCAAGAAAGTGACTGAATATTAGAGACAGAATATTGCAGAAATGGTAAATGAGGTATCTATGATAGAAAAATATAGAGTGTTAAGCAAAGTTAATCTTGTAGTGGTGAGAGGAGGCGACCACCAACATATTCTGGATTTTAGGAGCACCAGTAAGACACTTCTGTCTGACTTAAAGTATATTTTCCATTTACCAGTGAAGGCTGAATAATCTTGTAAAGAATGTTTGACCTTGTGCAATATAAATAAGTGAGGAAAGAAAAACACCCTATATTCCCTAAATTAAAATTTGGTCTACTTTGAAGGAAAGGATAGGCCCTGCCAGAGAGTTATGTATTAATATGGAGTTACTTGGGACCTATTAAAGAAGGTTAAGTACCAGAGTTTTCATAATTGCTTCTTTAATTTCTTCATATTTTATTCTAAATCACAAGTGGAGAATTACTAGAATATATGAACCCTCCTCAACTACCATCCCTAGCAAGCTTCATTAATCTTTGAGGTACTTGTTTCTGTTAAAAACAATGACCAAAAAAATGAAATGGAATCCAGAAGAACTAATTTTTATTCCTTCCTCTAATTCTTCAAAGCACGCTTGAAAAGTTTATTTATTTATTTTGAGAGAGAGAGAGAACAGGGGAGGGGGAGAGAGAGAATCCTAAGCAGGCCCCACACTTTGCAGAGCCTGATAAGGGGCTCATACTCATGAATCACGAGTTCAGGACCTGAGCCAAAGTCAGATGCTTAACTGACTGAACCACCCAGGTGCCCCTTCAAAGCACACTTTTAAAGTGGGGTATGTGTATGAGAAAGACGGAAGATTTATTAGTGATCAAGTTGCTGTTTGGGGCGCCTGGGTGGCTCAGTCTGTTAAGCATCCGACTTCGGCTCAGGTCATGACCTCATGGTTCGTGAGTTTGAGCCCTGCATCGGGCTCTGTGCTGATAGCTCAGAACCTGGAGCCTGCTTCGGATTCTGTCTCTTCAGCTGTCTCTGTCCCTTCCCTGTTCATGTTCTGTCTCTCTCTCAAAAATAAATTTAAAAAGTTTTTTTTTAAGCTGTTCTATTTAGAAATGCCTTTTAATTTTAGTATTTGGGACGTAAATATCTTGGACAAGGGAAGAAGTACACATAGGTGCTGGAACTCTTGATTATACCTATACTGTTTTTCCTTTGACGTCTCCTGGTGGCCACAAGTCCCTAACCTTTGTGAATACTAAGGCCCTGCTGGATCATCCCTGCAGAATTGCATACAGAGAAGCACAGTCCAGCGGCCAGAAAGAATTTAAAAGAGATCTCAGTCTTGACTTACTTCTCTCAAAGAATGTTAAATAAAATCTAAGTTATAATTCATAGTAATGCTTCTGACAGTCCTCTTTATTCTTTTCTCCAATTCTTTCACATTAGGGCTGCTTAGCAACCCTTCTCTCTCTAAAAGGTTGAGCTCTTTTTGATACCCCAACCTGATTTTCTTTCTTTCTTTTTTTTTTATTATTAGAGAGCAGGAGAGAGCAGGAGAGAGGAGCAGAGGGAGAGAGAGGAAGAATCTTATGTAGTGACACGGGGCTCGATCCCATGACCCTGGGATCATGACCTGAGCTGAAATCAAGGGTCAGATGCTCAACTGACTGAGCCACCCAGGAGTCCGCTGATTTTCTTTGTGCTCATCTATTTTCCCCAACTCTATTAAATGGGCAGACATAGTATTCCTGGTTTCTTTTCTTATTTTTCTCTATTCCTTTCCCATTACTCAGATTCTCCACAAGAAAGGTGAGTCCAGAAACTGTCATAGCAAGCAGGAATTCTTCCTTCCTTCCTCTCAGCTCTACAGTCTTACCTTTCTTCATTCATTCTCTTGATTCTGAACTACAGTAGGTGTTGGGAAACTGGACAGTGCAAAAGAGAATTTTCCTCAGAGGACTGTGCAGGATGGAGAAGTAAGTTGATTAGGTGAAGACTAAATATATTTTAGTTAGCCCCTCCTTCTCCCAGGATGGGTGCATTCACACTTTAATAAATCATGCTGTGGTTACATAATAAGGTTGCTTTGAGGATTTAAGAATTCTATTTTTTGAGTCCAAGGGAGGAAGTTCTTTTTTTATTTTATTTATTTTTAAAACTTCTTTGCTGGTTAATGGAAGTCTGTTACGTTGGAGCATCTTATCTAATTGGCACATTCAGATCATCTGATTGTTCTATCCCACAGTCCGTGGGCCATTTCTGCCAGTTGTTAAACTAAAGAAATATATTTTGAAACATTGCTCCATATATCCTGTTAAATCATCTCTCCTCCTCTTCCTTATCCCTACTATTTTCCCTGGTTAGCACATATCCTTAGCCACCAACATGTTGAAGAAGGCTAGCAGACAGATACGGGTGATGGGACAAGGCCTGAATTATCAACCAAGAGTATCCTGGACTCCAGTGCTCATAGTAGCTTCTTTGATCCATCATTTACTTATTGACATAATCTAAGGAGGGAAGGACCCTGTCTTGCTGTACTTGGTGCACCTGTGCATTCTGATGGTTGCCTGAGAACCTCCATCTGCTCCTTATTCAACTGACTCTAAGTCTGAAGTTCTCTGAAACTGCACCTGCCTTCACAGCAGTTTTTTCCTGCAAGTGTCTAAAACTGAGCTTTCCTCTAATCTTGTTTTCTGATCTGTTTCCATATGCTTTCTATACTTTGAGAAATCCTCAAAATTTGTGATCTGCTTAATGCTCTTTCTTGCTTTCACTGGAAGTCTGAAATTATTCTTTTACAGTATATTCTTTCATTTCATTGAATTTAAGATACGAAGAGGTTTAGATGTGCATAAAGTCTATCATGTCAATCCAGTCTTAGTTTTTATTATTTTACATATATGTTTCGGTAGTTTTGTGTACTATCACTCTACTTCCATGCATGACTGACTGAATACTGTATTAAATATCTGAGCTTTATTTATAGTTTCCTTCTTCTTGTTTTTTTAATGTTTATTCACTTATTTTTGAGAGACAGAGTATGAACTGGGGAGGGGCAGAGAGAGAATGAGGCACAGAATCCAAAGTGGGCTCTAGGCTCCAAGCTGTGAGCACAGGGCCAGACGCAGAGCAGGAAACCATGAACTGTGAGACCATGACCTGAGCAGAAGTCCGATGCGTAACTGATTCAGCCACCCAGGCGCCCCATTTATAGTTTTCTTTGTGAGGAAGAAACATATTTTCAGCTCAAGTATATTAAAAAGTATAGAATATTTTAAGTTGATTTTGTAAGTCAATCCCAGATTTAAAAGAATTAAAATTCAATGTGACATAAATGTCTGAGTAGTGCAGATGACTATTTTTATGGATATAAAAGCAGACATTGATAACAACCTTCATTCCTGGTTTATATTACACGTGACACATGTATAGTTTTGATAAATCTATGTTTATGAGGAAAGTACATTGCATTTGTATAGTTTGACTTATATTCTAATATTTTGTGTTTTTAGACATTGTAACACAAGCCTTTTTCAAAGTTGGAGAGCAGAGTTCAAACTCTGGACTTTGAGCCAAATCCAGGCTATACTCATGTTTTATTTGACTCTCATATTAGCTTACTTAGTGTATTTTGTTTTTTGGTTTTTTGATTGAATTAATTGCCAATGTGTGAAAGTCGAGATATTTCACAGATCCTAACTTCCAGATTCTTTTGAAAAAATCAGAAGATTAAGCAACATTGGGCCTGCATTGTTCTGTGGCAGTAAATGACTGGAGTTGAGTAGTGGCTACCCTTGTTGGCTAGTATTTCACCTTTCTCATTAATGATGATTCCCATCATTACCTGGTCTTAAACCAGTTTGCTTCTTTCTTTATTGCTTTTACCCTGATCTGGTGGGCATGTGACTTTGTGGGCTCTTGCTATATGTGGTGTTTACAACCATTATTTAAAATTATTGTGAAATATCCATAGAATAGGAATACTATAACCATCAGGGTTTTTTAATGTATAAAATTCTATTATTTTCAACTTTGTTCATGTATTTTTCCACATTGGCATTATAATCTAGAAGAAGTATGGAGTCAGAAGAATGGGAACAGTTATGTGGCTCTTGAATATATGCAAAGTACCTTCACAAATAAAATAGGTAATGTTGAAATTAGATTATAGGTAAAAATAATAGGTAATGTTAATAAAAAATAGGTAATATTGAAATTGAGAAGTCAGAAGAAAGACTTGCTTCACCCACAGTGTCTCATTGTGGGTCATATCAGTTTAGGTCTGGTTTTTACTTTTGTTGAAGAAGATTTCATTATACTGCAGTGAAGACTGGCATATTAAGCTTATTTTAAAATATAGAACATCTTAAAAATAGAACTACCTTATCAGGGTGCTTGGGTGGCTGAGTCGGTTGAGCATTTGACTTAGGCTCAGGTCATGATTTCACAGTTCATGGGTTTGAACCTCGTGTTGGGCTCTGTGCTGTCAGCTCAGAGTCAGGAGCCCTCTTCAGATTCTGTGTCTCCCTCTCTCTCTCTCTCTGCCCATCCCCCACTCACGCTTGCTCCCTCTCGCTCTCTCTCTCTCTCTCAAAAATAAACATTAAAAAAAAAAAAAAACTACCTTATGACCCAGTAATCCTACTACTAGGTATTTACCCAAGAACACAAAAATATTAATTCAAAGGGATACATACACCCCAATGTTTATAGCAGCATTATATTTAATAGCCACAGTACAGAAACAGCCCAAGTGTCCATCAACTGATGAATGGATAAATAAGTTGTGGTATATATACACAATGGAATATTACTCAGCCATAAAAAAGAATGAAATCTTGCCATTTACAATGACATGGATGGAGCTAGAGAGTTTTTTGCTAAGTGAAGTAAGTCAGAGAAAGACAAATACCATATGATTTCACTCATGTAGAATTTAAGAAACAAAACAAATGAGCAAAGGGGAAAATAAAAGAGAGGCAAACCAAGAAACAGACTCATAACCATAGAGAACCATGGTTACCAGAAGGGAAGTAGGTGGGGGATGGGTTAAATAGGTAATGAGGATTAGGAAGTGCACTTGTGATGAGCATGGTGTGATGTATGAAACTAATATTACACTGTGTGTTAACTAACTGGAATTTAAATAAAAACTTTTAAAAAAAGTACACTGACACCAAATAAACAAGCACCCAAAACAAAAAACAACATCTGTCTCTCAAAATCCTAATGTCTGCTGAGTCAGGTTCTGTTTCTGTTGGACACTGCTGGTTAAATATTGCCACATTTTTATTTGTAGCACCTCCCTTCTTTATAAAAAATCCATTTTTAGTGCCATCTTCTTTTAATAAATTCTTCACACAAATTTCAATAACATTAGGTTACAGCTTTATTTTAAATAAATCATTTTTGCTAAGATATCTAATTACCATATTAGACTTGGAGTAGAGGACCCCAAATGGCCTTTCTATAACGGATGACTTCTACAGAGAACTAATGACATTACATGTTTACCCTTTCTAGATTGAGGTTCAGTTATATTTTCCAAGTTCTGGGTATACTTTGTTCTTATGTGCCGATTGAACAGACATTTGTGTGATACTTGATGGTTCTCCAAATAAAGTTCAGTATATTGTTTTATTACATTCTCTCCTGAGTGAGTCCTCTGAGATAGGGTTTCATGACCCCCACTGTTAAAAATGAAGAAGCTGGTGAACAGAGCATATAAGTGACTTACTCAAGGTCAAAAAGCTAATAAGTAATAGGGTTGGGAATTAAACAGATTTTCTGACTTCAGAGTCCATGCTTCTGAAATAAGCAATAGTCTGGAGTCCAGGAGATCAGGTAGAACCAAACAGTGGCCTTAGTGGTCAGAAACTAGGAGGAACCATGACCCTAAGGTGGAATTTGTTCCTTTTGTAGGTCTTTTCCATTTCTACTGAAACTGCAGGGTTACCTGACGCAGTGTAAGTGGTGCAGAACTTGTCAGAAAGTCTTCTTAGGGAGATAGTTGCAGCGTGTTTGTGAGAGTCCTGAAAATTAGGTACCCTCTGATCCTGTGTGGTGTAGCTGCAGGTAGGAGGGCAAAGGATAAAGAGAGGTTTTTTGCAGATACATTCTTGTAAGACCCTCTTTGCATCTGGTTAGATGCAACTTAACTTCTCCCTGAAGCATTTTCATTTGAATAGAGCTTGTATAAATAGAGTATGACAGCAGGGAAAAATCAGTGACAGTAGGCTTATACATGTACATAGGGGATTCCATTCTCATTAAATTTTTTTCCTCTGTATGTTTTTAAACAGTGGAAATACTTAATTATGAATTTTTAAAGAATGAGCAAAATGTTTAATATAAGGAATTTTTATATTCTTTTCAGACTTTTATTTTCTTAAAATGATTTCTAAACCATATAGTAGGAAGATTTTTGTATAAAACTACTTTTAAAGTAAGTTCATGATAATTCTTGTACACATAGGCATTACGGTACAACTTTGAAATATAAAATAAGATATATTTCTGTCTTCAGGGACCTCTGGCATTTTCATATGAAAAGGTAGAAGTATTTAACAAATTGTTTTCCTGGCACTTGGGTTTTCTTTTGTTGACTTTTGAAATATCAGTTGGTGAATGTATTTGCTAGCACTTTATTGCACCCCAAATGGCTAAGAATGGGAAGAGCACAAAAGTAGCATCCATTTCATTTGTAGAGATTAGAAACAAGATGCTTATTGTCCTACTTCTTCAAAGGATTCAGAATGGGTGATTAAAAGCAACTCTAAAAGTTTTGGAGTTAAAAGAAAGTTGGAGCCTAGCTCCTCCAGGCCCGTGACCTTGAAATTTACAAAGAAGCTGAAAGAAATAATATTACATCTTTATTAATGGTATGCATTTTAGCTGAATTAGTATAAATTCATAGTGAATATAAATCATACTTAGAACTCCACTAATCTCTATTGCATATGTTTCTCACCATATGAGACTGCCTTCTAACCTATGGAACTTTTCCACATGCAAGTTATTGTAAGGGGAAAAATCTCCACATGATCTGCAAATGTTATTTAATGCATTTCTAAATGCTTCTTAGACAAACATGTCTTCATACATAAGAAGTATCCTATGGACATTAAAAATTATGTTTTGAGATCTAGAAATCTTCTTTTTGAATTTTTTTTTTAGCCTGAAAATTACTGTCATGGATGCTTACTCAGTATCTGAAGGATGCTGCTAGCAGCTGCATCAAAATATTCTTAGGGATTTTGTTTATAGACAGGATGAAACCTGAAGATCAAGAGAAATAAATTGATCAAGTTCTTGTAGGACCAATTTATCACTCTGCAATACCTTTAGCAAATGCTGAAAATGCATGCTGGTAGGAAGTCTTTAAATTACCAAAGCCATAAGATCATTTGCTTGGTTCTTCTAGAGTCAGTAAAATATATGAGTCTGTCTAAGAAAAAAGGAGCTAAGCACTGTGCCTGGCACTGTCCCTGTTGCAGATGGAAGGCCAGATGAGCAGGAGCAGTTGCCAATCATCAAGCTTGCAGAGGTATAGAAATGCATGACACACACATATACGTCTATGTGTATATGTGAAAGTTAAGAAAGAAAAGATACTTAGTAGTGCATAGAAAGACCTTATATAGTGTATTCCTGGAAAAGGCATTTTAAGTGAAAATGATTTTTAAATTTAATTTGGTTTTCCTTTAAAAGTAGCATTAGATAGGGGTTATATGCTTGACTAGGAGAAAGATACCTTAGTCTTCATACAGTTGGCTATGAATCTAATATTTAATCAGCTATTAATGATAGAAAAGTATAATAATAGGCAAGCACTTTTCAAAGATAATACATTTTCTCATTTAATTTCTCAAACTATTATCTTCATTTTGCAAATGAGGAAACTGAGCTTTAGAGAAGTTCAATAATCTGAGGAAGATCATAGGGCTGGGAAGTGCTAGAGCATCGATTCATTAAAGGGATTAGGAAATGCTTACTCCTTGAGAATTTTGGGACAGAGATATGAAGAGAAATGAAAAAATATTGAGGCTAGAGATGGAGTATAATGGAAAAGAAGAAATGGTCTTTGCTTTTACTGTGTTAAAAACAACTATGAGATGTTGTTGCCACAGGATTGTATAAGTGATTTGTTGAGTGGCAATAAATTAAGAACTGTCTGGACTACAGTTGTAAAATATATGAAGTCCTGCAAAACATAGGTGACAATGAAGAACTTGCTTTGCTTGAGTAACAATGATAGTAACTTAAGTCCAATAGCTTGGACCATCATAATGGATAAGTACCTGTTTATAATTGCTGTGGGATGTGTACTCTATGGTACAAAGTTGTTCTTGGTACATGATGATGTTGGACATGTTATCTTTAGAAGAGTAAATGATATTATGAAAAAACTAAGAGCTGTTTGTAACCAGAGTATTCAAGAATTGTCAGGATGGGACAGATTTACACCTAGTATGTAGAAACCTGGGAAGAGTGTTGCTTTCATACCAACAATAAAAAGTCAGATAATATACAAAACCGTAACTTTTATTGAGCCTATCACAAAGCCAACATTGCAAGGTAGTCAACTAGTTTGACATCTAGGGATATAAAGGCACTTCCAAGGAGGGACAGGTTGAAAGCATTGGCTTACCTGTGGCAGAAAATGGGAGGAAGATGGAACCACCATACCAGTGAATAAGAACTTAGCTATAAAATGTAACAAATTATTAAACATTGAGTGTGGACTATGATGAGGGCATAGATCACCTAGGGGCTGTAGATACAAATGGTGTTTGCACCTACTTACAGTTTTATATCCAAGTCCTCTGCTGGGTATCATTTGGAAGATTGGGAACAGGATGGGGGACAAGAGAAATCCTCCTTTGGTTCTGCAGGACTGGAGAGGGGAGCAGCTGCTGCTATGGGAACTTTACCTGAATCATACTCTAAAGGGGGGAAAGGACTTGATTTATTTGAAGGAGAGGTAACTCCACTGCACCCTAAGGTACAGGTGCACTCTATCTTAGCCACTGTGGCCAGGGATAAAGCAAATACAATATAGTCTACCAATGGGGGAAGAAGTGGAAATGATCTGGGCCCCAGTCCATTAGATGTCTTCTACATGATGTATTAAAAAAAAGATAAGACACACAAAAAAGTGAGAAAAACCAACCCACTGTGGAGAGACAAAGCAATCAACAGAACAAGACTTAGAGATGACTCAGATGTTGGAATAATCAGAGAATTTGAAATAACTAGGATTTGTGTGTTAAAGGATCCAGTGGAAAAGATAAACAACATGCATAAACAGGGAGTTTCAGCAAAGAGATGAGACCTTTAAGAATCAAATGGTGATGGTAAATATGTAAAACATAGTAATAGTTATATAGAATGTCTTTCAGTCTCATCAATAGACTAGCCACAGCTGAGGAAAGAATTAGTTGAAGATAACTGTTGAAAAGTTAACTTGAAGGTGGTTAATAGAAATTACCTAGGGGCGCCTGGGTGGCTCAGTCAGTTAAGCATCTGACTTCAGCTCATGTCACGGTCTCACTGTTCATGGGTTCAAGCCTCATGTTGGGCTCTGTGCTGACAGCTCAGAGCCTGGAGCCTGCTTTGGATTCTGTGCCTCCCTCTCTCTCTGCCCCTACCCCTGGTGCTCTCTCTCTCTTTCTCAAAAATAAACATTAAAGAAATAATAAATAAATTACCCAAATTGGGCATACCTGGGTGGCTCAGTAGGTTAAGCATCTGACTCTTGGTTTCGGCTCAGGTCATGATCTTGTGGTTGGGAGTTCAAGTCCCATGTTGGGTCCTGTGCTGGTGGTGCAGAGCCTGCAGAACAGCGCATCCAAGAGCTCAGGAACAATATCAAATGATCAACCATACTAATGTTGTATAATTGGGATCCCAGAAGAAAAAGAGAGAACGGGCAGAAGTATTAAAAGGCATATAGGTGAGAGTTTCCCATAAATTATGAAATGAAGGACAGCAAGCCACCGATCCAAAAAGCTCAGAGAATCCCAAGTAGGATCAATGCTACACACAATACATACATCCCTACCTAGTCGTATGTTCAAATTTCTGAAAACCAAATGTAAAGTGAAAGCCTTAAAGGCAGTCAAACCAAAAAGGCACATTACATGCAGAGGACTAAAGATATTAATTAGAGCAGACTTTTTTTTAGAAACCCTGCAAGGCAGATAACAATGAATGACATCTTTAAAGTTCTGAAAGGAAATAAATACGTCTACCCAGAATAGACTTTAAGGAAAATACTGTCACAAGAGACAAAGAAGGATAGTGTATTATGATAAGTGGTCAGTCCACTAGGAAAATATAATAATTATAAGTACATATGCAAATAACATCAGAGCACCTAGATATATAAAGCAAACATTGACAGAACTGGAGAGAGAAACAGGCAGCAACACAATGATAGTAGGAGCCTCAAATACTCTATTTCAACAATGGATATAACCTCTAGACAGAAAATCAACAAGCTATGAACAGTGATACATCAATAAACTGGACAACCTGGAAGAAATGGAAAAATTCTTAGAAACACACAACTTACCAAAACTGAATCAGGAAGAAATAGAAAATCTGAATCAACCAGTTACAAGTAAGGAGATTGAATTAGAAATAAAAAAATCTCTCAATGAAGAAAAGCCCAGGTCCGTATGGCTTCCCTGGTGAATTTTATCAAACCTTTAAAGAAGAATTAACACCACTCCTCAAATTCTTCCAAAAAATCAAAGAGGAGGGAACACTCCCAAACTCATTTTATGAGGCCAGCATTATCCTGACATCAAAATTAGAAAAGGACACCACTAGAAAAGAAAACTACAGGCCAATATTCCTGATGACTATAGATGTAAAAATTCTCAGCATACTAGCAAATGGAATTGAGCAGTATATTAAAAGGACCATTTACCATGGTCACATGGAATTTATCCCTGGGATGCAAGGATGGTTCAACATATGCAAATCAGTAATTGTGATACATCATATTAATAGAATGAAAGAAAAGAATAATGTGATCATCTCAATAGGCACAGAAAAAGCATTGAACAAAATTCAACATCTATTCATGTTAAAAACCCTCAACAAATTAGGCACAGAAGGAACATATCTTAACATAATAAAGGCCATATATCACACGCTCACAGCTAACATGTTCAGTATTAGAAGGATAAAAGCTTTTTTTCTAAGATCAGGAAGAAAATAACGGTGCCCACTCTCACTACTCCTCTTCAACATAGTACTGGAGGTCTTACCTAGGGCAATTAGGTAAGAAAAAGAAATAAAATGTATCAGAATTGGAAAAGAAAAAGTAAAATTGTCTTTATTTGCAGGTGATATGATTTTATATATAGAAGGTTCTAAAGACTCAAAACACTATTACACCTAACATAAAATTCAGTGAAGTTGCAGGATTCAAAAGTAACAAAAAATTGATAGCGTTTCTATACACTAACAAAATTTCTGAACAAGAAAGGAAGCAATCCTATGATAGCAACAAAACAAAATACTTAGGAATAAATTTAAGGAGGAGGTGAAAGGTTTCTGCTGAAAACTATAAAACATAGGTGAAAAAAATCAAAGAAGATGCAAATAATGGAAAGGTATCCCATGTCCATGGATTGGAAGAATTAATATGTTAAAATGTCAGTACTACTGAAATCCATCTGTAGATTCAGTGTGATCCTCATTAAATTTCCAATAGAATGTTTTACAGAAGTAGAAAACCACCCCTAAAATTTACATGGAATCACAAAAGACCCTGAATAGCCAAAGAAATCCTGAAAAAGTATGCTCTCTGATTTCAAATACATTATAAAACTACAGTCATGAACCATCTGGTATTAGCATAAAAACAGACAAATAGGCCAAAGGAACAGAATTGAGAGCGCAGAAACAAAGCCAAGCGTACATAGTCAACTAATATTTCACAAGGAAGCTAAGAATATCTAGTGGAGATAAGACAATCTCTTCAGTAGGATAATTGAATATTCCCATGTAAAAGAATGAAACTGGACCTATATCTTACACCACTCAAAAAAAAATAAACTTTACGGGGTGCCTGGCTGGCTCATTTGGAAGAGCATGTGACTCTTGATCTCAGGGTCATGAGTTTAAGCCCCATGTTGGGTACAGAGATTGCTTAAATAAAAATAAAACTTAAGGGGCCCCTGGGTGGCTCAGTCAGTTGACCGTCCGCTTTGGCTCAGGTCATGATCTCGTGGCTCATGGGTTCAAGCCCCGTGTCGGGCTCTGTGCTGATAGCTCAGAGCCTGGAGCCTGCTTTGGATTCTGTGTCTCCCTCCCTCACTGCCCCTCCCCCACTCACACTCTCTTTCGCAAAAATAAATAAACATTTTAAAAAAAACTTAAAGAAAAAAAGTAATACATATCTTTAAGAATTTTAACTTGAAATGGATTAAGGAATTAAATGTAAAGCCTAAAATCATGAAACTCTTAGAAGAAAACACAAAAAGAAAGCTCCATGACATGGTATGACCCCTAAAGCACAAGCAAAAAGACAAAAAATAAACAAGTGGGACTACAAGAAACTAAAAAGCTTCTGTACAGCAAAAGAAAACATCAATAAAGTGAAAAGACAACCTACAGATAGGGAAAGAGTATTTGCAAACTACATATATGATAAGGAGTTAATATCCAAAACATATAAAGAACTCATAAAACCAATAGCAAAAAAAGCAAATACTACGATTTAAAAATAGGCAAAGGATTTCAATGGACATATAAAAAAGGCCAGCAGGTACATGCAGAAATGCTCAATATTAGTCATTATGGAAATGCAAATTGAAACCACAATGAGATATCACCTTATGCTTGTTAGAATGGCAATCATCAAGAAGACTTGTGATAACAAATGCTAACGCAGATATGGAGAAAGGGAACCATTATGCACTGTTGGTGGGATTGTAAATTGGTGTGGCCACTGTGGAAAATGGTATAGAAGGTCCTCAAAAAATTAAAAATAGAACTACCATATGATCTAGCAATTCCACTTCTGGGACTATATCCAGAAGTAACAAAAATACTAACTCAGAAAGGTGACTGACTGCACCTTTGCTATGTTCATAGCATAATTTACATTAGCTAAGTCATGGAAACAACCTAAGTGTCCATCAGTGGATGAACACATAAAGAAGTTGGGAGATAAGTATATATCTATTCAGCCATAAAAAATGAGGAGATCGGGGCGCCTGGGTGGCGCAGTCGGTTAAGCGTCCGACTTCAACTAGGTCACGGTCTCGCGGTCCGTGAGTTCGAGCCCCGCGTCTGTCTCTGGGCTGATGGCTCAGAGCCTGGAGCCTGTTTCCGATTCTGTGTCTCCCTCTCTCTCTGCCCCTCCCCCGTTCATGCTCTGTCTCTCTCTGTCCCAAAAATAAATAAACGTTGAAAAATGAGGAGATCCTACCATTTGCAACAACTTGGATGGACCTTGAAGGTATTATGTTAAGTAAAACAAGTTGAAGAAAAACAAATACTATATGGTCTCACCTACATGTGGAATCTAAAAACAAAACAGAACCCAAACTCATAAAAAATGAGATCAGACTTGGGATTATCAAAGTGTGTGTATGGAGGGGGTGGGTATGGAGACTTGGAGGAAGGTGATCAAAAGGTGCAAACTTCCACTTATAAGTAAGTGCTGAGATGTAATATACAGCATGATGACTGTGGGTAACATTACGATACAGAGGAAAGTTGTAAATCCTAAGACTTCTCATCACAAGGAAAAATTTTTTTCCCTTTTTATTGTATCTTTATGAGAAGATGGATGTCAGCTGAACCTATTGTGGTAATCATTTTAAAGTATGTGTAAATCAAACAATCAGACGAAATCAACAAGGAGATACTGCACATGAACCATACTTTAGACCAAATGGAACCAACAGACATATACAGAACATATCATTCAGTATCAACAGAATACATATTCTTCCCAAGTGCACACAGAATGTTGTTTAGGGTAGATAACAATTCGGTTACAAATCAAGTCTTTAAAAATTTAAGAGATTGAAATCATACCAAATGTTTATTCTGGTCACATTGGAATAAAACTAGAAATCAATAGCAGCAAGAAGGCTAGAAAATTCACCAATATATGGAAATTAAATAACACACTCTGGAACAAGCATTGAGTAAAGAGTAAATAAAAAATGAAATTAGAAAATAGTTGAAGACAAATGAAAATGAAAACAGTGTACCAAAACTTAAGGGATGCCGCAAAAGCAGTACTAAGAGGGAAGTTTACTGCGATAAATGCCTACATTGAAGACTTTAAATAAACTAATTTTATACCTCAAGGAGCTAGAGAAAGAACACGCTAAGCTCAAACATAGCAGAAAGAAGGAAGTTAACACAGATTAGAGTAGAAATAAACAAAATAGAAAACAGAAAAACAAAAGAAAAATTCAACAAGTTGGCTTTTTCAAAATACAGACAAAATTGACAAACTCTTGACTAAAATTTAAAAAGGGAAGACTTAATCAGAAATGAAAAAGGAACTTTTTTTTTTTTTTTACCTTGGAAATAAATGCTTCAGAAATGAAAAGGATCAAAGAGATTGAACAATTATATGAACAATTATATGCCAACAAACCGGATAACCTAGAGTAATTGGATAAATTTCTAGAAACATACAACCCCCAAGACTAAATTTTGAAGACCTAGAAAGTCTGAACAAATTTATCCTTTGTATGGAGATTAAATCAGTAATCAAAAAAACCTCCCGACAAAGAAAATCCCAGGACCAGCTGGTATCACTGATGAATTCCACTAAATATTTAAAGAAGAATTAATTAATGCCAGTCCTTCTCAAACTCTTCCAAAAATTGAAGCCAAGGGAACACTTCTAAATTCATTTTAGGAGGCCAGCATTCCCTGATACCAAAGCCAAGCAAAGACACCAGAACAAAAGAAAATTACAGGTTGATATCTCTGATGAATATAAATGCAAAAATTGTCAACAAAATACCAGCAAACTGAATCCTACAATACATTAAAAGGACCATACAGCATGAGCAAGTGGATATATCCCTGGGACACAAGGATGGTTCAACATAAAAATATGAATGCATTATACCACATTAATAAAATACAGGATAAAAACCATACGATCTTTTTAATAGATGCAGAAAAAGCATTTGACAAACTTCACCCTTATCTTAAACCATATACAAAAACAACTCAAAATGGATTTAAGACCTGAAATTGTGAAACTCCTAGGAGAAAACATAGAGGGAAAAGTTTTGTGACATAGGTCATGGCAGTGGTTTCATGGCTATGACAGCAAAAGCAAAAATAGACAACTGGGACTATATCAAACTAAAAAACCCTTCTGCACAGCAAAAGAAATAACAGAGTGAAAGGCAACCTATGGAATGCAAGGAAATATTTGCAAACAATATATCTGATAGGAAGTTAATCTCCAAAATATATGAGAAACTCCTAGAACTCAATAACAAAAACTCTAATAACTCAATTAAAAAAGCATTAAGGACCTGAATAGACATTTCTTCAAAGACATAAATGGCCAACAGGTATATGAAAAAAATTTCAACATCACTAATCATCAGTGAAATGCAATTATAAAAAACAAAAGGCAGTAAGTGTTGGTGAGAATTTGGAGAAATTGGAACCCTTGTGTACTGTTGGTGGGCATGCAAAATGGCAGAGCCATTTGGAACACAGTATGGAGATTCCTTAAGAAATTTAAAAAAAAACAAAACACTGTATGATTCAACAGTTCTACTTCTGGGTACTTATTCAGAATCAAAATCAGGATCTTGAAGAGATATTAGCACTCCTGTGTTCATTTCCAAAAACTATGATGTGGAAACAATCTAAATGTCCATCAACAGATAATAAAGAAAACATATACTTGGAATAGATTATTATTCAGACTTTAAAAAGAAGGAAATTCTGCAATATGCAACATGCATGAATCTTGAGGACATTATACTCACTGAAATAAGCCATTAAAGCCAATAAAGACATTTGTCTTTATTTCATTTCAATATTTATTGCAGGATTCCACTTATACGAGGTATCTAAAATAGTAAAACTGATAGAATAGCGGGTGGTGGTTGCCAGGGGTGGGGATAAAGGAGAATTGAGGAGTTACTAATCAGTGGTCATAAAGTTGCATTAAGTAGGATGAATAAGTTCTAGAGATCTGATGTACAACATGAACTTAGAGTCAACAGTAACATGTTGTATAGTTATGAATTGAAGAGGGTAAATCTCATGCTCAGTGTTCTTAGCATAGTAAAAGTTTAAAAAAAGGAAAAAAATTGTAACTTGTGTGATGTGTATTTTACCATAGTAAAAGAAAAAAAGGAGAAAGAAAGATTTTTCAAGATTTTTTCAAGAATAGGCAGGATGAGGGACACCTGGGTGGCTCAGCTGGTTAAGTGTCTGACTCTTGATTTCAGCGCACGTCACTCTCTCATGGTTCATGACTTTGAGCCCTGCATCAGGCTCGGCACTGATAGTGAAGAGCCTGTTTGGGATTTTCTCTCTCTCTGCCCCTTTCCAGCTTGTGCTCTCTCTTGCATGCTTGCTCTCTCTCTCTCTCTCTCTCTCTCTCAGAATAAATAAATAAACCTAAAAAAAAAAAGAATAGGCAGGATGTAAAGAATGCAAAGATAAAACAGTGACATCGGTACTTAGTAGTTAATGTGATTAGACAAAGTTCAAGCCATGTCCTCAGAGTTGAGAAGTTAAAACAAAATTATTCAAAGAGCATAATAATTTAGGATAATAAAATACAGAAATAAGAATACCATAATTAATAACAATGGTAGCTAACATATATTTAGTTTGTATTCTGGACCAGACACTATGATGAATGTGTTATGTTTGGCATTGCCAGACTTTTTTGGCAAAGTCCAGGTCGTAAATATTTTTGGTTTTGCAGGCCACGTACAATTTCTTTTGCATATTGTTCTTTGTTTTTGTTTGTTTGATATTTTTGTTTCATTTTTACAACCTTTTAAATGTAAAAGTGAATTTTAGTCTGAGGACTATGCAAAAACAATCCATAGGCTGGGCTTGGCCTGGGCCTCTAATTTGGCTACCATTGGTCTAGACTTTGAGTGTTTGACCTCAGCACATATGAGTACTTAACAATTATATATCCCTGGAAAGTTTGTAAAAATACCAAAGGCAAATGTAAGTTGAGAATTAATTGTATTTCCATGGCTTTTGTCGCTGTAGAAAGGATGATATCACAACGTCAAAGAAATAATTCAACTCATCTACCACCCTAGCACTATAACCAAGGCCACATTACTTTCTAATCCTGGCCTTCAGGCAGCATATTTTAAGGACACTAATTTTTAATGTATTTTTAGCATGTAAAAATAACTTCAGCGTTCTATTTTTAAAATCTCATTATCATTTTTTATAATCTAATAGAATATTAAAAAATTTATCAGTTGGATTCCAATCATGCAGCTTCATCAGAGCCGTGGCTTTTTTTCCCTTCTCTAATCACATAACATCTGAGCAGTATTTTTCAGCCAATGACTACAAAGCAAGAGAGAGTTCCAAAGGAAGAGGGAGGAGAGGAAGGGAGAGCAAAAAAGACCCCATGAGGGTTGAGCAGGATAAAGAGATGGGAGTGGGGTGGGACAGAATTGTAAAAATGGTGCACTTTAGATCTAAAAGATCAATTTCTTTCTTACAGTCACATGCTCTACCAACTGAACCAGCCAGGCACCCCTAAAAGACCAATTTTTTTGAGGTTTTTTATTTTTAAGTAATCTCTATACCCAACATGGGGCTTGAACTTACAACTCTGTGATCAAGAGTCACATGCTCTACTGACTGAGCCAGCCAGGTGCCCTAAAGATCAATTTCTATTTGTGCCATTCTTGGTTGTTTTTGTGCAGAGTTGCCTTTAACTTCTTTATTATTTCTCATAAGACTGGTGCTGTTTGTGCTTTATTACCACTTTGCTTTTTCTTTGCCTCCCTATCTCCAGCAATTTTCTCTAGCTAAGGCTAAAGTTGTATTTCCCTTCCCTTCTTACATATTTTCATTTACCCATTACCCTTCAAAAAAACTTTAACTTTCATATGAATAAAAATGCATTTTATAATTTAAGAAATAAACACCTTCACATGTACCATTTTATTGAGGTCTGGGGTCCTTGAGTCCTCAGAGTCACAGCTATTTTTTTTAATAATGCTGAAAGTTATTTACATTCCTTACTTTCTTGATTCATATTATGTTTTACAGATTTCTCAGTTTTAAGTTCTAATATGGTAGATATTAAATAGATATAATCTGCATAAACAAAAGCTCTTCAAATCCTTGATCATTTTTAGCAGTGTAGAGGAATCCTAAGACCAAGAAGTTTGAGAATGGCTGATGTATCCTCTCCTATCAGCAAACATTGATTAAGCACTTTGTATTTTTAGGCAGAGTTCTAGTCTTGGAAGAAGTGACAGAATTTTTCCTCGAAGATCTCACAGTTTAAATAGAGGTTGATAACAGAGCACAAACTTACAGCTCTAGGATGAATAAGGTATGAGGACCTAATATAAAACATGGTGACTATAGTTGATAGCACTATATTGTATAATTAAAATTTACTAGGAGAGTTGAACTTAAATGTTCCCATCAAAAAAAAAAAGTGAGGTAACAGATATGTGAATTAAGTAGATGGAGTGACTCTCTCACAATGTATATGCATATCAAATCACCACAGCGTACCCTTTAAATATCTTAAATGTTATATGTAAATTATACCTCAGCAAAGCTGAAATTTGAAAAAAGATCTCATAGTTCAGTGGAGAACACAGACTCCTCAAAGCCTAAATATAGTTGGAGGCAATGAATGCAGAGATGTTACATATCATGGGAATCCAGAGGGAAGGAGTCTTCACTAATCATGAGTACAGTGCTGATAGTTGAAGACATCAGTGAGAATTGGGAGTCATATCTGTTAAGAATTCCTAGAGGAGGTGACCACTGAACCACTGATTTTAAAGATCAGAATGAGTTAGCTAGATGATGAACTATGACGGAGGTGTTCTTCAGCAGGAGCAAAGGAATGGAAGCGACAGAATGCAGCATATGCAAACAAGCTGGGCTGTGTGTGTAGCATGAGTCTCAGGGAGAAGTGGAGAAGAGGCTAGAGAGGTGCAGAAGCCAGCTCGTAGCCATTTTTGGCCTGGTAGGAGTTTGGACTTCATCCTTAGAAGGAAAGGAAGTTCTATCTTTTTTTTTTCTTTCTATATTTTTAAGCACATATTCAATTTTATTGCTTTTTTATATACATAAGAGTTTGGTTTATTAAAATAATGTTAGTTAATTGAGTGTCAGATTAGCTTCTGAACATTTCACATGTGTCAACACTTTACATACACAGTCATTTTAGTTATGAGAAAATTAAAGTTCAAAGAGGCTTATGATACAGAGCTACCTGGAGAGTGAAATGATATTTAAGTACAAGCAGCCTTGCTCCATCCAGAATTGGTACCCTTCACTGGTGTGCTATGGCATCTCTCCGTACAAACAAAAGGAGGGGTGTCCAGGTGGCCCAGTCGTTCAGCATCTGGGTTTGGCTTAGGTCATGATCACATGGTTCCTGAGTTCCAGTCCCACATCAGGTGAGCTCAAGCCCTGCTTCGGGTGAGCCCAGCTTCTCTCTAGACCTTTCGCTGTGCCTCTTGTGAGACACACACATTCTCTCTCTCTGCCCCTTGCTCACTTGCACTTCCCCTCTCTCTCTTTAAAAAAAAAAAAAAAAAAAAAAAAAAAAAGGAGAAAAGGTAATGGATGGGGAGATGAGCAGCTAGTTAGAAAGCTATTCTCAAAAAATGAAAACTAGCTCTGTGAAAGCACTAAAAACTACCAAAGTGTGCATTCTGAAGGGGTGAAATTTCTGGTCATGTGTTATATCTCAGTAAAGTAAGATCCTATGTTGAGAAGCGTAGAGCTTTGTAGATACAACTCAGATAATGAAAGTGAGTCTCTGGCTTACTATCTAACAATAAAACCCTTTTATTAACATTTGTTGATAGACATTTAGCAAATGGGATCTTAATAGGCTTCTGTGAAAATGTGAAATTTGAAGCTCCCAAGGGAGCTCCCTCTCTCTCTTCAAATGCAGGTTATGAGGCATATGTGTAAATTGGGTCACAGCCCTCTGCTTGGTTATATGTGGAAATTCAAAGTTTTCTGCAGTGAATGTGTATAAAATAAGCTTCCATATCTTGACTTAACTTTGCCCTTCTGTTTACTTTTCTACCCCTGACCTTCCCGTGGATTCTCTGCTTTGTGTTGTCCATATATGGCTTTATGTATTTGCTTTAAAATCAAGTGCTTAATGTCTTTTAATGTCTGCTTATAAATACTGCTTTCCCCTCTGCTCTGTGATAACCTTGAAAAAATAGGTAGAAAAATAAGTGTTAGTACCTAGTTGTATTACTCCTTATTGAAAAACGTTTTTGCAAGTTTGTGGTCTTTTTGAGGAAAACATTTAACTTTATTTTTCTGTGAGACAGAATTTAACCATAGCCTTTAAAACATAGTCATATGCCTAATGGGAAAGAATTGTGTGGTAAATATTCACCATCCATTTAGTTCTAATGAGCAGTAATGATGATGTGTTTTCTTGTTAAAGCTAATGAATGTAAAAAGTGTTTCCATTTTTTGAAAGGCAAAATTGAGAATTGCTATAACTAAGCAGAATAGCCAGGAAAGAAAGAATGACAGGCAACAAATAAATAGCAGAAAGACCAACAAATCTTTAAACCCTCAACTCAGTAAGAAATGAAAAAACATGTTACCAAATCTGCATTTTTTTTGCAGGCATTTAAATCTGACAGTTTCTTACAACTAGCACGTTTATTTTTAAGAAACTTTGTTTCTAGACCTTTGAAATAACTTGAGTGATAGGCTTCTGACGACGGTATTTGGTACTAATATAAAAGTTTTAGCAGCATTATTCATAACAGCCAAAAAGTGGAAACAACCCAAATGTCCATCAGCTGAGAAATGGGTGAATAAAATGTGGTATATCTATACAATGGAATATTATTTGGCAATAGGAAGAAATATATGTTGCAACATGATGAGCCTTCAAAATACTATGCTAAATGAGATAAACCAGTCACAAAAGACTACATACTATTTGATTTTGTTTGTATGAAATATCCAGTATAGGCAAATTCATAGAGAAAATAGGTTAATGGTTGTCTAGGGCTGAGGGAGAGAGGATTTTGGGAAATGGAGAGTGACTGCTAATGAGTGCAGGACTTCTTTTTGGGATAATAAAAGTGTTCCAATATTGATTGTGGCAAAGGTACAACTCTGTGTGTGCATATACTAAAATCCACTGAATTATATGCTTTAAATAAGTGAATTAGATAGCAGGTGTGTTATACTTAAATAAAGCTGTTTGAGGAATGCCTGCGTGGCTCAGTCAGTCAAGCGTCCAACTTCAGCTCAGGTCATGATCTTGCACTGTGTGAGTTTGAGCCCCACATTGGGCTTTGTCAGAGCCCAGAGCCTGCTTTGGATTCTGTGTCTCCCTCTCTCTCTGCTCCTTCCCTGTTCACACTCTGTCTCTCTCTGTCTCTCAAAAATAAACAAACATTAAAAACATTTTTAAGTAAAGCTGTTTGATCTACATATCCATTTATCTGTATCTCAATAGAGTGATAACTTGAATACTGAAAAATGTGAAAATGCATGTTAGGGGAGGTACAAGGCCAAAGACTATATTGTACAGAATATGTCTAATTAGAGCTATTCCTTAAAACTTCACAATATGAACAGAAGGATTTGGACCTCCCCGCACCTGCACCCCCACAAGGTAAAAATACTCTATATCTTATGGTCATATTATTAATATTTAATTCCTATTTTATCTCTTTCTGGAGAAACTTTGGAATGACTCTGATGGAGCTCATTCTTTTTTTTTTTTCTTTTTTTAAGAGAAAGCACGTGCAAGTTGGGAAGCTGAGGAGAGGGGCAGAGGGAGAGAGAGAATCTTAAGCAGGTTCCATGCTCAGCCCGGAACATGAGTTCAATCCCACAACACTAAGATTGTGACCTGAGCCAAAATCAAGAGTTGGATGCTGAACCGGCTGAGCCACCCAGGCACCCTGACAGAGCTCATTCTATATTGACTTGAGGTCTCCGAGGCTAGCACAGTTATAGCTGATGAGTCCAGTGGACACCCGGGCTGGCTGTGTTCCCAAGGCTATAGTTCGGTTAGAGCAAATGGCATGAGGACAATGCATCCAGTGTATCAGGCACAAAGAGGTTTTTCTTCCTGATTGATCACAGGTGTCTTCTTGTCCTAGTCCCATCTCTCTTTCTTTGGACAACAGAAGGACAACTTCTCAGCCATAACTGTTGGGATTCTTTTCTCCCCATCTCCCACTGCCCCAGGGTATGACAGTAGGCTAAGCTTTTGCTCCAAAGTCGCCCTCTTTTATCTGTTTTCCTTCTTCATTCCTGTTAGGTTTCCAAGTCTTGGACCTAAAGGTTGTGCCTGGTGAGCCTTTCTGATTTGTTCACGCTTAAGAGGCACACATAGTAGAGCTGAGAACATGGCTACTTTCTTTGTCTCATTGCTTGCCTAAGTGATCTCCAAGTGAGTCAGTGAACCCTTAAGTCCAACTCTAACCATCTACTTGGTTAGTGGGGTGGGTAGGCTGTGTGGACAGGAAAACCTTTTGAACCTGTTACAAAGTTACCTTTGAAATACTGTTGTCCACAGTACAGAATGGAAGTCTGCTTGGGAGCTAGTGAAAAGATTCTCACCTTCAACAAAACAAAACAAAACAAAAAAACAAACAACAGCAAACCTACATTTCATTCCAAGCTAGGTCAATTTCTTTGTTTCCTTTTCCTATCAAAGAGTAATCTACTTATGAGATCATCTCTTTACCTTGATTTCTCCATAGCCCTTTCAATTTAGCTCTTGTTTCCACTGATTTGCCAGATCTGTTACCAGAAATAACATTCTTAAAGATTGGAGATCTCCTTCATACCAAGACCCTTATTCCTCATTGTGTTTGACTTCATTGTTAAGACTCCTGACCACTTCCTTCTCAGAATTTTCTCTTCCTTTGCCTGGAACTCAACTATCGCTTATTAGCTTCAACAACATTTTCTCACACTGAAGTATCCAGGTTTACTTCTTACCTTTCAGCTGATGCATCTTTGTTTCCTACAATGCACTGCATATTTCTCTTATCCCCTAATTGGAGCATTTTTTCAAGACTCCATATGTTGGTAAATGACCAACTGTATTGTGTTTATATTTAGAACTTGTGGCCCAGGGTAGTAGGTGTGTCCAAGAAGTTAAAGGTACAGGCACAAAATGCATATTGGTGTCAAGTTGGATGCTTCTGCCATTGAATGTGATGTTGGAATCAGTATAAAAATCATTTAATAAGGCTCTTCAAGAAGTCAGTAGTGCAAAGCTTTTCAGTTCTACAGTACCTTAACCCAGGGTTCTCTAGACTTCAGAGAACTCAGAATTATTAAGGATAATGGTTCAAGTAGATTTCTGTACCCATTCCAAACCTGTGATTCATACTTTCTTTAAGTGGGTCCCGGGAATCTGCATCTAAAAAACAAAACAAAACAAAAAGGCATCCAAGTGATTCTGATGCAGTTGGTCCAGCCGTCATTCCTGGAGGAGACAATGCGATAATACCCTTTCCTTTAGTTGTATGCTACTTTCCTAGAGAATAAGGCAGAACTAATGGTAATTTGCAAAATATTGTAGAAGTGGTCGAGGACCTGGAAATATATCTCTTTCTGAAATAATAGTACTCACCACCTTATATTTTTTCATCGTCACCTTGGGAACAAATATATTCACTGCCATTCCTTTAAAAAACATTTTTTTTAGTTTATTTTTTGAGAGAGAGTGCGAGCAGGGGAAGGGCAGAGAGAAGGAGACAGAGAATCCTGAGCAGAGCCCTGTCACTGTGAGCACATGTGACAGGGCCCTGTACACTGTGCTGTCAGCACAGAGCCCTGTACACTGTGAGATCAAGACCTGAGTTGAATTCGGATGCTTAACTGACTGAGCTACCCAGGCACCCCTCACTGCCATGCTTTATGGTAAAGATCTAAAAGAACCAGGCATACCAATTATCACTATCAGTTTATTTCCACCTTCACAGGAGTTTCAGAATCATCTGTAAGAGGCATGGAATCCAGAAGCACCTGAGGGAATTAGCAACAGGAAATATATAGTAAGTAGGTTAGTTAATGAGGTTATGGTATTAGGTGTTTTGTATTAAGATATTTCACTACACATACATTTTGGAGGAAACATGTGTTTCTTCTAATATTTTGACTTGATTTAGTTTTATGTCATACATTGCCGGCTATTCATAAGCTTTCTCGGTGCTCTTCTTTCTGGGTGGGGTGGCGGGGGGAAGTCCCACAGAATTATGTGAATAGCTACCCAGCCCCAGCTTGGTGTCACAAGCCCTGAAGGACTAGTTTGTTTATAGCTGCGGGAGCTAGTTTTCTTGTCTAGGCCCTTTAGCCTCACAAATAAAAAGAATCCAGAAAAACCAGGATTCTTTTTTTTATAGCAACTTCTTTGGGAGGTAGAATCTTTAGCTCAGAAGTCAAGCTGCCTATGGCTCACATCGGCTTTGGAAGAGATCACTTTCTCACATGATGTCTCATTGATGTGGTTGTCACTTTATTTTGTTACAAGAGATCTTGGTTGCTGTGTGAGGTCACTAAGATTAATAATGTAGGAGTGGTTTTTAGTTCAGAGGAGCAACTTGTCAATAGCTTGTATTTTAAAATGTTGTACTAGAAAAAAGTATATTGTATTCATAGAGTATTTGTTTTATTATTAGTGATTTGAATGTATCCGTGAGTGTTTTGATATACCCTAATTATTTCTGGTACTGTGGGTTCCATTTGCTATGAGGTGACAGTGTGGATGTTGGGATGCAAAATTGTAAGTAAGGAGGCATCAGATATAATTAGGGTGATTGGATTTCAGCTCTAGTGGGTAAAATTTAAACTCTCCCCCTCTGTCCTTTATCTTTTAAAATGAAAGACTTTGAAATATACTCTAATGTTGTGTCCCTAGACTCAGTGTTTAGGACTTCCCTTCAGAGTGTTAACTAAACACTCTAAATCACCTAGAGGCAAAGTCAACACAAATTGCTTAATCAGAATAGTTTGGCTATACTCACACAAGATTATCTTTTTAGATGTTGCAGAACTCTTTGTGATTCTTTATAGAGTATTCAGGGCTGCTTAGATGTGCTTCCAGTGCCGGAGATAGACTTATGACTTCCTCCCTGGTAATCCTGAGACCATACCATGACTGGCCTGTCTATGGTAGTTGCAAGCTGACAACCAAAGGTAATGCTTTTGTACCTTGGATACTGGTAAGCTTTGGCAGCAATCAGTCTCCATCTCTCCTAAGGGAGTTAGCATATCAAGCTAATTTTGAGGAAAGGAGAGTCGAATGATGGGTATGAGTCAGAATGGGGACCAGAGCACCTGGGTGGCTCAGTTGGTTAAGTGTCTGACTTCAGCTCAGGTCATGATCTCACAGTTCGTGAGTCCGAACCCCATGTCAGGCTCTGTGCTGACAGCTCAGAGCCTGGATCCTGCTTCAGATTCTGTGTTTCCCTCTCTCTCTCTGCCCCTCCCCTGCTCATGCTCGCTCGCTCGCTCTCTCTCTCTCTCTCTCTCTCTCTCTCTCTCTCTCGCTCTCTCTCTCTCTCAAGAATAAATAAACATTAAAAATTAAAAAAAATAAGAAAGGCCAAGAATCTCAATGTTGCTTCGTTTCCCCATTCGCTAGAACTGAGGAGTGCACTTTGTCTTTTAACAGTGTCCTTTTTCATAATCATGTGATGGGAATTTCTTAGATGTCAGAGAAATTACTTTGAGCTCCCGAGGGAGATAATGGTAGAAGGCCTTGGTTTGGTATTCAAGATGTTGTCCATGGATCAGCAGCATCTGGAAGCTGGTTAACTCTGTAAACCTGGGCCTCATCCCAGACCTATTGAATAAGAACCTTTATTTTAACAAGATCCCTAGGTGATTTGGATACCTTTTAATTTGAGAAGCACTGACATAGGGAATTACAGCTATTTATTTTTACCTGTCATGACCCCACTATTTTCCAAGCTTTTCTGGTTGTTAAAATGGATGTGAATTTGCCAAAATTTACCAGAACTACAACATACTGGTGTGAGGGAGGTGTTTATATGTGGGGGTTGTAGCCTTCCATGCAGAAGCCATATAACACCCAACATAAACAGTTCTGATGATACTGCTCTTCATCTAGGAACCTGAAGGATAATGTCATGTTTTTGATATCTGACTGTCTTACTCTACTTGGATAGAGACATCAAGAAGGTGGAAAACAGATCACTGCTCTCCATCTGTAAAATAAGCACCTTTACTATAAAGAGCAAATAGTTGATTTTAGAAACACAAAAGATAATTAAAATTTTTAAATTTGAGCATAGTTGACACATAAAAAAGATAAGTTTTAAAGTTTACTTAAAAAAGGTTTTAGTGGGGCGCCTGGGTGGCGCAGTCGGTTAAGCGTTCGACTTCAGCCAGGTCACGATCTCGCGGCCCGTGAGTTCGAGCCCCGCGTCAGGCTCTGGGCTGATGGCTCAGAGCCTGGAGCCTGTTTCCGATTCTGTGTCTCCCTCTCTCTCTGCCCCTCCCCCGTTCATGCTCTGTCTCTCTCTGTCCCAAAAATAAATAAATGTTGAAAAAAAAATTAAAAAAAAAAAAGGTTTTAGTGTTTATTCTTGAAGGAGAAACAGACAGACAGAACATGTGTGGGGGAGGGGCAGAGAGAGGGAGACAGAATCCAAAGCAGGCTCCAGACTCATAGCTGTCAGCACAGAGCACAACATGGGCTTTATTTACTTATTTATTTGATTGAAAGAGAGAGAGACCTACAGACAGACAAGGGCAGAGAGAGAGGGGGGGATGTGCTGACAGCAGAGAGCCCAACGTGGGGCTAGAACTCATGAACTGTGAGATCATGACCTAAGCTGAAGGCAGATTGCTTAACCAACTGAGCCACCTACGCACCCCAAAAAGTATAATTTTTTAATGTTCATTTACTTTTGAGACAGAGAGAGACAGAGCGTGAGTGGGGGAGGGCCAAAGGGAGAGGGAGACACAGAATCCAAAGCAGGCTCCAGGCTCCGAGCTGTCAGACTCAGGCTCTGAGTGCTCAGTTCTAGCGGGTTCTAGAACTCAGTGAAGGGGCTCGAACCCATGAACCATGAGATCATGTCCTGAGTCGAATTCGTATGCTTAACTGTCTGAGCCATCCTGGTGCTCTATCCCAAAAAGGATAATTTTTAAACAGAGTTTTGGGTTTCTTTGCCTGAAGTTTGTAGATTTTGGGGGAAAAGAACTTTGTCTAAGTATGCCTGATACACATGTCTATTCTAATACATCATGTTGAAAGGAGTTAAATGAATGTAAAAAATGCAGACACTAAGGTGTGGAGTAAAGTTTCCTTTAAGGTAGGGTTGTGACAGGATCTCTCTGGAGGCATCAGGAGTGTCACATGACCATTGGTGAGGAAATAGCACACCTGCAGTTGGGGCTTACAGTTGTCCAACTCTTGGGGTAAAGGGAGCCCCATGGCTTTGGCTGAAGCTACCTCCTAGATTGCTTTTCTACTAGTACCTCCTTTTGCTTTCTGTTCAGTGAAGAGTGAAGTGACCCAGGAAGAGTCACATAGGCATTGAAGTCTGGAATTCTTATCTTGTTTTTTTTGCTGCTGAACTTTGGGGAGCATAGCATTTCTTTTTTGGGTGCTCTAGGCATCTGGCTCCTGCTGATGCATACACCACAGGGTCAGGTCAGGTCTGTGCTGCTGCAGGTCCTTTCTCCTGCACTGTAAGAAGATGACATTTAACATCAGAATGCCATACACATGTCACTCAAAGGCCATTCTGCAGCTTCTGGAGCACAAGGAATCACTGAGTTTGCCATGGTTGCAAATATTTGAAAAGTCAAATGCATATATGAAACAGTTTGTTAGGCTGTTGTTGGAGGAAAACAAGAACAAATTGAAATTAGTTGTTTGGGAGGAATATTTTGGCATGGTTTGTCTGAAGTTGGGTAAACATAATTTGTCCGTGTATCCATCTGGGCACACAGTAGCAGTCCTTCTGCTCACAGAAGGAATTTGTACACATCAGACAAGTTACTAGTCTGAATGTTCAGGATGTGGTTAGACTGTTACCATGTGTGTATTTGTTTGTATACACTCTTACATATTCTTTATGTAGTATTGAAGGCAGAGCCTCTCCTGGGCTACCTTGGTTTCTTTGGTAGCTTCCCTTTAGTCTGCTCTGGCAGGACCTTCTGCTTCTTCCACAGGCAGTACATGTGTCGGGCTGAAGGATGTTCTGCTTCTTGTCTGTCTAGCCTGGACACTTCCACAGCCATGGTATTCTAGGGCTTCAAATCTGACCTAGGGTAAATCTTATGGCCTGGACTGTTCACCCAGAGTCTCCCCTGGAGAGTGTGTCTGCAGAGTAAATTGACACCTTAGAATTTTTCACTAAGCCTGCAGTTCCTACCAGGTGAGTGCAGCTATTTCTTTTCTCCCCTTCAGTTTGCTGTATCATTACTCATCAACCCATGGCAAAGTGAATTTTGCCATTAGAAGTATCAGTTTGTGTACTTCAGAGAACAAGGTGGTTTTATTTGACTTCGTATTCTCTCACTAGCTTTTGTGGAGAGAAAAAAATTCTGTGTCCCATAAACTAAAATGATAACATTATAATGTCGCACCATGACCTGATTTGATTAACAATTACGGGCCAATCTGTGAATAAACCCTTCTTGACATCCTTTCTCTGCCTTTTGGCTGTTGATGACTACCATGCTTTTCTTACTTTCCAAAGCAGACCCCATACTTTGCTGTCTGAAGCATCATAAGCATGAGATGTGGTGAGAGTCACTATCATCTCTCATTCTCACTGCCTTTTTTCTTGCTTCTGGCATTTCCCAGTGAGCAGTGGACCTATGTGACAGCTGGAATTCACGGTGATGACTGTCTGCACATTGACCTTAAGTGTATGCTTGTGGTTTATGAAATTGGTTGGCCAAGGACTGCCTCTTGAAAATTTTCTTCCTACAAAATTTATTTCAAAGAAACCTACTACTGGATCTATTCTTCAGTAATACGCTGGGGAATTTGCTTTGATATTTTTAAACATAGGAAAAGCGCTACATATGTGATCAAATAGATCAACTGGAGTTGGAATGATGAACATAATTTCCTCTCACATTTTCGATGGCATGTAGGTCAGCCTTCCTGGAATCTGTTTTGGATTGAGGTGGGATGTCAAGGTCAGGCGATACCCAGCCAGGGCTGTCTTTGAGTGCAGCGTACAGTTGGATAGGGCTAAGGCAAGAAGGGGAAGAAGATATAGGGGCAGTTCATTTATTTCTGGGTTTCCAGTTAGCTATGCCAGGAAGGACAAGGTAGCTGAACTCTGGGAAAGCTCCAGAACCTTGCTGCAGGGGGTGCATTTGGAGAGGAACAAGATAATTTAATGGAAGTCAGAAAATGTGAGCCAGAGAGATGAGGTACAAGTGAATCAAAGCCTGGTTCAGCAATATCTGACAGCGGTTTCCGCTTGGGGGTGGGGCGGGGCGGGGGGGGGGGGGATTGCGGTCATTTTTAATGTTATGCTAAACAGTCTGGGGAAACTGCGAGTCCTCTGGAGTTGTTTGCAAAGCCCTAGGTCTATCTCTTAGAAATTCTGATTCAGTAGGTCTGAGGTGGAGTCTTGGAATCTGTATGTTTACAAGTGCTCCATGTGAGTTTTATGATTGGGTAATTTTGGGAAACACCCTGCTGCTAGACTATATTTATTTTGTTGGATGGAACTCTTGTGTTGGCTGGCTCCCTAGGGGTCCAGTGAGTGATGCATAATGAATCACTGAATCATAGTAATGTTAAATCCATGGATGTAATAATTCCACTGATGCTTTCTAAAGAGGTCATTTCAATGTGTCCTTCAATGAATTCTCCTAGAACAGTTTTTCAGCCCACTTGAAATTTCGTAGATGAACTTGGTCTGATTAAACACAGGAAGCATGGCTTCTCTGAACTCATTGCCTCTTCATCTTCCAAAATGGCTTTCAGAATATTGACATACATATGTTAGCAACTCACAGAGTGACTATTATCTGTGAAATGAAATAGGAATTATAGGCTTTGGGATTTGTATTATAGACATAAACCTTTTAAAAATGTGTAGCCTAAAATAATGTATGCCATGCTGAAAAGAAAATGGAAAATGAAACTTTTAGATTCTTGTACACTGTTGGTGGATAACTTGTGCACGGTGGGAACTTGGGAAACGCTGGAGGATTTCCCATACACACTGGTAAGTGGAAATGTTGTGGTTCAGTACAATGTTTATGTCTTAGTTAGGACTAGCTGGCTATGCAGGTGTTTGAAGGAAACTTCTAGCCTTAGCAGAAAGAGGGGCTTATTATAAGTGTGTAGGGGTTGGGAGACCCAAGAACAAGAGAGCAGCTGGGCCTTAGAGAGATAAGAGAACTAGGGAATAGAGAGGAAGCCAGCAGACCTGACGGATGCTTGTGTTCCATCTCCTCTGCTTTTGTGTGCATATCGGACACTTTCTTATCTGTGTACAGACCTGATTTCTCTGCAGCACCATCCAGTTGACTGAAAAATGTCTACCCAGTAACACCCAACTTGATATTTTACAGTTCTAGCCTCATGGAGACATTGCCTTGGGCATTCTCATGGTTCTTTTTTTTTTTTTTTTTTTTTTTTTTTCTGAAATTTATTGACAAATTGGTTTCCATACAACACCCAGTGCTCATCCCAAAAGGTGCCCTCCTCAATACCCATCACCCACCCTCTCCTCCCTCCCACCCCCCATCAACCCTCAGTTTGTTCTCAGTTTTTTACAGTCTCTTATGCTTTGGCTCTCTCCCATTCTAACCTCTTTTTTTTTTTTTTTCTCCTTCCCCTCCCCCATGGGTTCTTGTTAAGTTTCTCAGGATCCACATAAGAGTGAGACCATATGGTATCTGTCTTTCTCTGTATGGCTTATCTCACTTAGCATCACACTCTCCAGTTCCATCCACGTTGCTACAAAAGGCCATATTTCATTTTTTCTCATTGCCATGTAATATTCCATTGTGTATATAAACCACAATTTCTTTATCCATTCATCAGTTGATGGACATTTAGGCTCTTTCCATAATTTGGCTATTGTTGAGAGTGCTGCTATGAACATTGGTGTACAAGTGGCCCTATGCATCAGTGCTCCTGTATCCCTTGGATAAATTCCCAGCAGTGCTATTGCTGGGTCATAGGGTAGGTCTATTTTTAATTTTCTGAGGAACCTCCACACTGCTTTCCAGAGCGGCTGCACCAATTTGCATTCCCACCAACAGTGCAAGAGGGTTCCCGTTTCTCCACATCCTCTCCAGCATCTATAGTCTCCTGATTTGTTCATTTTGGCCACTCTGACTGGCGTGAGGTGATACCTGAGTGTGGTTTTGATTTGTATTTCCCTGATAAGGAGCGACGCTGAACATCTTTTCATGTGCCTGTTGGCCATCCGGATGTCTTCTTTAGAGAAGTGTCTATTCATGTTTTCTGCCCATTTCTTCACTGGGTTATTTGTTTTTCGGGTGTGGAGTTTGGTGAGCTCTTTATAGATTTTGGATACTAGCCCTTTGTCCGATATGTCATTTGCGAATATCTTTTCCCATTCCGTTGGTTGCCTTTTAGTTTTGTTGGTTGTTTCCTTTGCTGTGCAGAAGCTTTTTATCTTCATAAGGTCCCAGGAATTCACTTTTGCTTTTAATTCCCTTGCCTTTGGGGATGTGTCGAGTAAGAGATTGCTACGGCTGAGGTCAGAGAGGTCTTTTCCTGCTTTCTCCTCTAAGGTTTTGATGGTTTCCTGTCTCACATTTAGGTCCTTTATCCATTTTGAGTTTATTTTTGTGAATGGTGTGAGAAAGTGGTCTAGTTTCAACCTTCTGCATGTTGCTGTCCAGTTCTCCCAGCACCATTTGTTAAAGAGGCTGTCTTTTTTCCATTGGATGTTCTTTCCTGCTTTGTCAAAGATGAGTTGGCCATACGTTTGTGGGTCTAGTTCTGGGGTTTCTATTCTATTCCATTGGTCTATGTGTCTGTTTTGGTGCCAATACCATGCTGTCTTGATGATGACAGCTTTGTAGTAGAGGCTAAAGTCTGGGATTGTGATGCCTCCTGCTTTGGTCTTCTTCTTCAAAATTCCTTTGGCTATTCGGGGCCTTTTGTGGTTCCATATGAATTTTAGGATTGCTTGTTCTAGTTTCGAGAAGAATGCTGGTGCAATTTTGATTGGGATTGCATTGAATGTGTAGATAGCTTTGGGTAGTATTGACATTTTGACAATATTTATTTTTCCAATCCATGAGCAGGGAATGTCTTTCCATTTCTTTAAATCTTCTTCAATTTCCTTCAGAAGCTTTCTATAGTTTTCAGCATACAGATCCTTTACATCTTTGGTTAGATTTATTCCTAGGTATTTTATGCTTCTTGGTGCAATTGTGAATGGGATCAGTTTCTTTATTTGTCTTTCTGTTGCTTCATTGTTAGTGTATAAGAATGCAACTGATTTCTGTACATTGATTTTGTAGCCTGCAACTTTGCTGAATTCCTGTATCAGTTCTAGCAGACTTTTGGTGGAGTCTATCGGATTTTCCATGTATAATATCATGTCATCTGCAAAAAGCGAAAGCTTGACTTCATCTTTGCCAATTTGGATGCCTTTGATTTCCTTTTGTTGTCTGATTGCTGATGCTAGAACTTCCAGCACTATGTTAAACAGCAGCGGTGAGAGTGGGCATCCTTGTCGTGTTCCTGATCTCAGGGAAAAAGCTCTCAGTTTTTCCCCGTTGAGGATGATGTTAGCTGTGGGCTTTTCATAAAT
This sequence comes from Prionailurus bengalensis, assembly GCF_016509475.1. Classification (NCBI taxonomy): domain Eukaryota; kingdom Metazoa; phylum Chordata; class Mammalia; order Carnivora; family Felidae; genus Prionailurus; species Prionailurus bengalensis. The sequence continues at coordinate 59,680,231 of NC_057355.1, forward strand.
GGCTTTTATGATCTTTAAGTATGTTCCTTCTATCCCGACTTTCTCAAGGGTTTTTATTAAGAAAGGGTGCTGGATTTTGTCGAAGGCCTTTTCTGCATCGATTGACAGGATCATATGGTTCTTCTCTTTTTTTTTGTTAATGTGATGTATCACGTTGATTGATTTGCGAATGTTGAACCAGCCCTGCATCCCAGGAATGAATCCCACTTGATCATGGTGAATAATTCTTTTTATATGCCGTTGAATTCGATTTGCTAGTATCTTATTGAGAATTTTTGCATCCATATTCATCAGGGATATTGGCCTGTAGTTCTCTTTTTTGACTGGGTCTCTGTCTGGTTTAGGAATCAAAGTAATACTGGCTTCATAGAATGAGTCTGGAAGTTTTCCTTCCCTTTCTATTTCTTGGAATAGCTTGAGAAGGATAGGTATTATCTCTGCTTTAAACGTCTGGTAGAACTCCCCTGGGAAGCCATCTGGTCCTGGACTCTTATTTGTTGGGAGATTTTTGATAACCGATTCAATTTCTTCGCTGGTTATGGGTCTGTTCAAGCTTTCTATTTCCTCCTGATTGAGTTTTGGAAGCGTGTGGGTGTTCAGGAATTCGTCCATTTCTTCCAGGTTGTCCAATTTGTTGGCATATAAGTTTTCATAGTATTCCCTGATAATTGTTTGTATCTCTGAGGGATTGGTTGTAATAATTCCATTTTCATTCATGATTTTATCTATTTGGGTCATCTCCCTTTTCTTTTTGAGAAGCCTGGCTAGAGGTTTGTCAATTTTGTTTATTTTTTCAAAAAACCAACTCTTGGTTTCGTTGATCTGCTCTACAGTTTTTTTAGATTCTATATTGTTTATTTCTGCTCTGATCTTTATTATTTCTCTTCTTCTGCTGGGCTTAGGCTGCCTTTGCTGTTCTGCTTCTAGTTCCTTTAGGTGTGCTGTTAGATTTTGTATTTGGGATTTTTCTTGTTTCTTGAGATAGGCCTGGATTGCAATGTATTTTCCTCTCAGGACTGCCTTTGCTGCGTCCCAAAGCGTTTGGATTGTTGTATTTTCATTTTCGTTTGTTTCCATATATTTTTTAATTTCTTCTCTAATTGCCTGGTTGACCCAGTCATTCGTTAGTAGGGTGTTCTTTAACCTCCATGCTTTTGGAGGTCTTCCAGACTTTTTTCTGTGGTTGATTTCAAGCTTCATGGCATTGTGGTCTGAAAGTAAGCATGGTATAATTTCAATTCTTGTAAACTTATGAAGGGCTGTTTTGTGACCCAGTATATGATCTATCTTGGAGAATGTTCCATGTGCACTCGAGAAGAAAGTATATTCTGTTGCTTTGGGATGCAGAGTTCTAAATATATCTGTCAAGTCCATCTCATCCAATGTCTCATTCAGGGCCCTTGTTTCTTTATTGACCGTGTGTCTAGATGATCTATCCATTTCTGTAAGTGGAGTGTTAAAGTCCCCTGCAATTACCACATTCTTATCAATAAGGTTGCTTATGTTTATGAGTAATTGTTTTATATATTTGGGGGCTCCGGTATTCGGTGCATAGACATTGATAATTGTTAGCTCTTCCTGATGGATAGACCCTGTAACTATTATATAATGTCCTTCTTCATCTCTTGTTACAGCCTTTAATTTAAAGTCTAGTTTGTCTGATATAAGTATGGCTACTCCAGCTTTCTTTTGGCTTCCAGTCGCATGATAAATAGTTCTCCATCCCCTCACTCTCAATCTAAAGGTGTCCTCAGGTCTAAAATGAGTCTCTTGTAGACAGCAAATAGATGGGTCTTGTTTTTTTATCCATTCTGATACCCTATGTCTTTTGGTTGGCGCATTTAATCCATTTACATTCAGTGTTATTATAGAAAGATACGGGTTTAGAGTCATTGTGATGTCTGTATGTTTTATGCTTATAGTGATGTCTCTGGGACTTTGTCTCACAGGGTCCCCCTTAGGATCTCTTGTAGGGCTGGTTTAGTGGTGACAAATTCCTTCAGTTTTTGTTTGTTTGGGAAGACCTTTATCTCTCCTTCTATTCTAAATGACAGACTTGCTGGATAAAGGATTCTTGGCTGCATATTTTTTCTGTCTAGCACCCTGAAAATCTCGTGCCAATTCTTTCTGGCCTGCCAAGTTTCAAAAGAGAGATCAGTCACGAGTCTTATAGGTCTCCCTTTATATGTGAGGGCACGTTTACCCCTTGCTGCTTTCAGAATTTTCTCTTTATCCTTGTATTTTGCCAGTTTCACTATGATATGTCATGCAGAAGATCGATTCAAGTTACGTCTGAAGGGAGTTCTCTGTGCCTCTTGGATTTCAATGCCTTTTTCCTTCCCCAGTTCAGGGAAGTTCTCAGCTATGATTTCTTCAAGTACCCCTTCAGCCCCTTTCCCTCTCTCTTCCTCCTCTGGGATACCAATTATGCGTATATTATTTCTTTTTAGTGTATCACTTAATTCTCTAATTTTCCCCTCATACTCCTGGATTTTTTTATCTCTCTTTTTCTCAGCTTCCTCTTTTTCCATAACTTTATCTTCTAGTTCACCTATTCTCTCCTCTGCCTCTTCAAGCCGAGCTGTGGTGGTTTCCATTTTGTTATGCATTTCGTTTAAAGCGTTTTTCAGCTCCTCGTGACTGTTCCTTAGTCCCTTGATCTCTGTAGCAAGAGATTCTCTGCTGTCCTGTATACTGTTTTCAAGCCCAGCGATTAATTTTATGACTATTATTCTAAATTCACTTTCTGTTATATTATTTAAATCCTTTTTGATCAGCTCATTAGCTGTTGTTATTTCCTGGAGATTCTTCTGAGGGGAGTTCTTCCGCTTGGTCATTTTGGATAGTCCCTGGCGTGGTGAGGACCTGCAGGGCACTTCCCCTGTGCTGTGGTGTATACCTGGAGTTGGTGGGCGGGGCCGCAGTCAGACCTGATGTCTGCCCCCAGCCCACCGCTGGGGCCACAGTCAGACTGGTGTGTGCCTTCTCTTCCCCTCTCCTAGGGGTGGGATTCACTGTGGAGTGGTGTGGCTCGTCTGGGCTACTTGCACCCTGCCAGGCTTGTGATGCTGGGGATCTGGCGTATTAGCTGGGGTGGGTAGGCAAGGTGCTCGGGGGCAGGAGGGGCAGGCTTAGATCGCTTCTCCTTAGGTGATCCACTTCAGGAGGGGCCCTGTGGCAGCGGGAGGGAGTCAGATCCGCTGCCGGAGGTTTGGCTCCGCAGAAGCGCAGAGTTGGGTGTTTGCGCGGAGCGAGCAAGTTCCCTGGCAGGAACCGGTTCGCTTTGGGATTTCGGCTGGGGGATGGGCGGGGGAAATGGCGCTGGCGAGCGCCTTTGTTCCCCACCAAACTGAGCTCTGTTGTCAGGGGGCTCAGCAGCTCTCCCTCCTTTTGTCCTCCAGCCTTCCCGCTTTCCGAGCAGAGCTGTTAATTTCTGACCTCCCAGACGCTAAGTCGCGCTTGCTGTCGGAACACAGTCCGCCCGGCCCCTCCGCTTTTGCAAGCCCGACTCGGGGGCTCTGCTTGGCCGGCGAGCCGCCCCTCCGCCCCGGCTCCCTCCCGCCAGTCCGTGGAGCGCGCACCGCCTCGCCGCCCTTCCTACCCTCTTCCGTGGGCCTCTCGTCTGCGTTTGGCTCCGGCGACTCTGTTCTGCTAATCCTCTGGCGGTTTTCTGGGTTATTTAGGCAGGTGTAGATGGAATCTAAGTGATCAGCAGGACGTGTGGTGAGCCCAGCGTCCTCCTAAGCCGCCATCTTGCCACCCAACCCTACTCTTTCTCTCATGGTTCTTATTACAAACCCACAGGAGGGGAGATCTGATTGGCCTGTTTTGAGTCAGTGTATATCCCTGGGTTCGTGGTAAACACAAAACTGTCAGACTCCATGTTTCTGGAGGTGCAGAGTGGAACGTGGAGATGTGATCCATGGGAAAGGAGGATCCTTGTGAGCTGATCCGCTTACCCCACAATACAGCTATTACAATATATATCGTTGAAGATTTTTGTTGTTATTTTTTTCAGTGAGGCTAGACTGCATTGCTCCATTAAGGTATTAGCATGGTTGCAGTGTTTTATCAACACGATGCTGTTGCTGCTTCTGTGCTTTCGCATATGCTTAACTGATTTAGTCATTCCATTTAGTCCACCCTTCTTCACCCAAACTTTATTCAGGTTCAAGTTTCAGATTAAATGACTCTTTTCAGGAGAAGAACTCATCGGTCAGTTTTCCTTGTTTCTTTATCTACCCCTCCCCTTCCCCAGTCCATTATCAGATTAAGTTTTTTTGGCCTGAAGGAGGGAAGGAAAGAGAATTTAGAAAATGTGTATATCCTTGAAAGTAAGCCCTAGGCCCTGTACCCCTTACCTAATTTATACAAGTTTCTGTGCTAATTCCTATAAGTAATTAAATAGAACTGGAACAGATACACAATTAGTATAATACAATGTAAGGTAAAAGTTCCAGAAGAATAGCATAGGGAGACAATAATGTTAGGATATGGGGTCATAAAAGACTTTATGAAGGAGATTTCACTTGACACTGGCTATGAAATATAGGTTGAATTTCTGGAGGATGAGATGGTGTTGGGGAGGGGATTCTAGGTACAGAGGTCAGAGTAAATAGGAACATGAATATAGCAAAATTCACGGTGTGCAAAACTCATTTCACCAGAACAGAGGGCAAGGTGCATTAGGAGGTTTATCTACAGAGCATCACCTAGCTCATATCCTCTGATGGGCAGAGTGAAGAAATTTTGCTGAATTCCATTGACATTGGAGAACAATCGACAGATTTTGGACAGAGAAATTATATCATTAGAATGTAAGCTCCATGAGGGGCGCCTGGGTGGCGCAGTCGGTTAAGCCTCCGACTTCAGCCAGGTCACGCTCTCACAGTCCGTGAGTTCGAGCCCCGCGTCAGGCTCTGGGCTGATGGCTCAGAGCCTGGAGCCTGTTTCCAATTCTGTGTCTCCCTCTCTCTCTGCCCCTCCCCCGTTCATGCTCTGTCTCTCTCTGTCCCAAAAATAAATAAACGTTGAAAAAAAAATTAAAAAAAAAAAAAGAATGTAAGCTCCATGAGATAAAAAGTGTGTGTCTTTTTCTTTGAATCATTAGGGTCTAATGTAGCATGTGATGCGGAAAATGTGTGCTTAACAAATATTTGTGACTCAGCAAAGGATCAAAACTATATTTCCGGAACATTAATCTAGCACTACCATATAGAGTGAATTACAGGGGAATATAGGAGTTGTGAAGCCAATTTGGAGGTGAATATAGTAATTCAGATGAGAATTAATGAAAGCTTTTCAGAACAGGAAGGGTGAAAGCTGACTAGAAGATACTGTAAAGTAGCATCTGAAAGGACAGGTAGATACAAGCAAGAGAGGGAAGAGTCCCTTTGAGTCAAGGGACTAGATTCCCAAGAGAATGCAGACCAAACAAGACCTACAAATTACTGTTTTATGAGAGAAAAATATGAAATACTTAGTTCCCCTTGCTTTTTAAATTGGGAACATTAAACCCAAATCAATCAGAAGATGTATATTTATTTCAAGATCAGTTTCTCTTCCGTCCCTGTGTCATACAGAGGCTCACTATTGATATTGCATATATGTTGGCAGGCCTGAGCTTTATCCTAAAATTTTTTCTTTATTTTTTTAATCTTTTTTTTTTAATGTTTCTTCATTTTTTGAGAGAGCGAGAGCGAGCGAGTGAGCTCAAGTGGGACAGGGGCAGAGAGAGAGGGAGACACCGAATCCGAAGCAGGCTCTGGGCTCTGAGCTGTCAGCACAGAGCCCGACGTGGGGCTCGAACTCACAAACCACGAGATCATGACCTGAGCCGAAGTCGGATGCTCAACTGACTGAGCCACCCAGGTGCCCTTATCCTAAAATTCTATTTGTAATTTCCCCCTCCTGTTTTGACTAAAGGGAAATAGGGAGAGAGGATCGTAGAGGCTCAGGTAGTACAGAGTTGTAAAGAAAAAAAAAAACAACCTGGTAACAAACCTTCCTGTGAGCAGAAGGAAATTAAAAGTTAGAACTGGCCTAGAGTTTCCTTTCTCAAAACAAAAAAAAAAAGTTTGTGAAAAAATTAGTAAGGAAACAACCACCATGTTTGTGAAGGGTATAGCTTATATACTTCCTAAAGATAACCTTCATGAACTTTGCACTGTAGGGCTCTTTTTTTCCCCATCGTAAAATCCTGTTCATGTTAATATGCTGTGATTTATCTTCTTCCAAAGTCTCTTGTGCTTAGAAAAGAAGAGCTAAATTAGCCAGGAAAGCACTCATTATAGACTATATCATGAGCCCTTTGCAAGGTACTGATGATGTGGTATCTTTTAAGTTGTTTATGTTTCCTGTGTTTGAGGAATTTATAATCCTGATTGGGGAACCAGGTCATCGGTGTGTGTGTGTATAACACTGCACATGTTATATATACACACACACACACACACACACACACACATAACAAAGCATATGCTAAATGCCAACTAAGCCTGATTTCATAGTGTTTGTTTCATAAATGGATCAAAACCACCAGTCAGGTACACTGCACCACTTAAGTGGATTTAATTTATCATTTCCTTCTCCTTAAGGAAAACACTTAAGGATTTCCTAAAGATCTCATGGAGAGAGAAAATCATGTTTGACAAATTGAATAGAATACAATTATTAATAGCTTACAGTTGCTATAAATTGATCTCAAATTCTTGGTACTTGAATAATGAAACAGGTTCTTTGATTTATGTTGTAACTCCATTGCCAAGTGTTTCCATAGTTACAGTGTTCTTTGTGCAAGGTCCCCAAGCTGGTTTGTTAGATAGTCTCAAATTGCCCATTTTCTCAGATTGCATATTTGCAGTCTTTAGCACTGGGAAGAATTTAGTAGTTGTGGTAAGAATTCATAGTGATCTTTTAAAACATTCAAAACAGGGAAGGTAGAGTGATTAAAATATAGTACATTCTTTGGAAATGAGTACAATAAGACCTAATTTAAACACACACATCTTCAGGAGAAAATTGCAGTTATTCATCTCTCTGGTAATTCAGAGAAGGCTTCTGCAGCATTTTGTCTCTGATAAAAAAGTATCTTGAACTGACTGTTGCAGCTAAATATTGTATATGCTGAAATATAGTTGCACATCAAAATATAAAATCTGGCTATTATGCACATAATTAAAGTTAGTGTAACATATATGGGGCATCTAAAAATAATAGTGCTCACTGAGTATTTTATTTACATCATCTTGATAATTCTATGGGTGAGTGTTCTGAAGCTCGAAGAGATTAAGTAATTTGCTTCTGGCCTGGAAGCTTATACATGGGATCTAAAATTGTACCCTGATGCATCTGACATTAACCATTACCACACATTTTCAGATTCCTGGCATTGTCATAGTCTGCCTTTGGCCTGAACTTCACAACAGCCATGTTTAAAATGGGGATTGGAGTAGAATTTCCCTAAATCACAGATATAGTTCAAGTGAGTGATAAAAGTGAGCATATGTGTGTGTGCACAAACACACGCTCATGACACAGTGCTAAGGGACACAGTGTTGGAAGTTTTTACTATGCACTCACTTTTAAGATAAAAGGAAGGCTGGAAACCAAAATTTTATTAGGCTCTTATGCCTAACCAGTTACTTTTTCATCTCTTCAGCCTTGTGCACTTACGATGTCCTGACTTACCTGGCTTCATGCACTGTGGATTTCACCCAGTGAGATTCTTGTTATTCCTTACTTGCTGATTCTTTTCCTTTTGCTTGCTCTGATTGTTGAAGCACTCAAATAAATTTTTTAAATTTTAAAGAGCGTTGTGAGCTGGGGAGAGGGGCAGAGGGAGAAAGAGAATCCCAAGCAGGCTCCATGCTCAGTACAGAGCCCAACACAGGGCTCAGTCCCATGACCCCTGGGATCATGACCTGAATCAAAATCAAGAGTCACATGCTCAACCAACTGAGCCACCTAGGTGCCCCGAACTGATCACCTTTTTAAAGGAAAGCTGGCATGTCTGTTTATCTCCTGGGATCTTGTATTGACAAGGAGTGGTCAGTTCCACATTATGCATACACTTATAACCTTTGTAATAGTTTTACATAGGGTTTTTTCTTTCTTATTTTACATATAAGAATGGACTCCTGGGTAACGAGTTTCTTTGTGGGGTGATGAAAATATTCTAAAATTGGTTATAGTGATGGTTGCACAATCTTGTGCAATACACCACAAACCATTCAATTGTATACTTTAAATGGGTGAATTTTATCAGGCGAATTATTTCTCAGTGAAGTTGTATTAAAAAGTTGTTGGATTCTTGCCTGTCTTATCAACTAGGGTATATGTAACTTCCTTGAAGAGCAGGTTCTAGGTCTGTCTTTGCCAAATACTCATGATCTCTTACAAAATCTGGCACATAGTGGGGGCCTGGCTGGCTCATTTGGTAGAACGTGTGTCTCTTGATCTCTGGGTTGTGGCTCCAAGCCCCATGTTGGGTGTAGAGATTACTTAAAAATAAAATCTTTTTAAAAAAAACAACTAGCACATAGATGGTCACCAAATGTTGAAGAATGAACGAATCGCCAAGTAAGTGCTCTGTAATGTCCAGGACAATTCTCAAATGATGTGACTCACCATGTAGGAATCACCTCAGTTACAGCCGTGCTTCAATTCCATGTAAATACTGGGCTTCCAGTTTTTGTCTTAATTGAACACTCAAATACGTTTGAAAATTGCTGGCCTGGAATACTGAGTTTTATTCCTAAATATGATTTACTCCTCCTTTAGTGCTTGGGATGCTGATGATGACGTAATGATGATTGAGTACTAATTTGGAGCAGTTTTAGTTGACAACAAAATTGAGTGGAAGGCACAGAGTTCCCATGTTCCATCTCCCCCACTGCACATGCATAGCCTACCCCAATATGGGCATCCTCCAGCAGAGTTGGGCCATTTGTTACAATGATGAAACTCTGTTGACACATCACAGTCACCCAAAGTCCATAGATGACATCAGGGTTCACTCTTGGTGTTGTAGATTCTATGGGTTTGGACAAATCTATAATGACATGTATCCATCATTGTAGTATCATACAGAGTAGTTTCATTACTGTAAATCTCCAATGTGCTCCACCTAAAAACCCAAGCTTTGAACTAGTGCACTAGGTTTTCCCTTAATGTTTATTTCTACACTGCCTTCCCTGTTTTCCCCTCTGAACTCACAGCATATGTTGACTGAACTGCTCTTTAATTTTTATCTTACATTGTTTTTAACTGGTATGCTGTTGAGATTTCTGTGAATCCTACTTATTCTCCTTGATTCTAAAACCTATGAGGGTAGGGACTAGCTCTGTCTCTTTCTAACCCTGACCCTGTGTTGCCTCTTGTATTATCAAGACCATGAATGGTGATACTGTATTGTGAATGGAAATCCTCTCCATAGTAGTGCTCTGTTAAGGCCAGTTTCCCTTTCACAGTGTGAATGTTTTCATAAAATATATAATTATTGTTTTTTTAAAGACAAATGCATCCTTCTCACTCATCCGTAACAGTTCTACCCTTTAAATATCTCCATGGAAGTGTTCCATCAATAGGCCAATCCCCTTTTTAAAAACTGTGGTAAAATACACAGAACATAAAATTTACCATTGTAATTGTTTTAAAACAGAAAATTCAGAGGTATTAAGTATATTTACCATGTTGTTGAACCATCACCACTATCAAGTCCCAGAACATTTTAATCACTGTAAAAGAAAGTGCCACAACTATTGAGGAATCATTTCCTATTCCTCTATCATATCCACAACCCAAGGGAACCACTAATCTGCCTTCTGTCTCTATGGATGTCCCTATTCTGGATATTTTATATAAATGAAATCATGTAATATGTGGTCTTTGGTGTTGGCATCTTAGCATGAATTTTTCAAGGTTCATCCATGTTGTAGCATGTATCCGTACTTCATTCTCTTAATAGATGACTAATATTCTGCTGTATGACTATACCATATTTTGTTTTTCCATTTTTCTCTTGATAGACATTGGGGTTGTCTCCACATTTTGGCTATTGTAAATAAAGCTTCTCTGAGCATTGATGTACAAGTATTTGTTTGATATCTGTTTTTAGTTCTTTTGCATGTATCTCTAGGAGTGGAATTACTGTGTCATGGAATTTTTTATTTAGCTTATTGAGTAACCTCCAATATCCCTTTTATAATGTTATATTGTAAAGCACATACAGATAGTAATTACTACTTGTATTGAAATTAAACACCTCCCTTTCTTGTTTTCCTATAGCTAACTGGTCATCAGGCTCTCTCAATTCTGCCTTCTAAGCCCTTTTTTCAACTTCCACTTAAATCATCAGACTCTTAGTATATCTTAACCTAACTAATTGCTAATTATGTGACTTGAGCAAGTTATTTAACCCAAGTCTCAGTTTCTTTATTGATCAAAATATGGAATAATCTCAGTGTGGAGTTGTTATAATAATTGAGGTAATATGTATAAAGCTCTTAGTTCTTATGTGATGGTACATAAGAACTCAATAAATCTAGTTATTATTAATAGTCTTCTAACCTGTCTCTCTTCCCCAGGTTTGGTTTCCTCAAATCCATTAGCCATACTGCTGCCAGAAAAATTTTTCTAAAATACAAATTTGATCATGTTGCTTCTCTACATTTCTTTTCAGCTTCATTGAGGTATAATTGACAACTACTACTTTACATCCTCTTATAACTCTATGCCTACCGGATAAAGTCCAAACTCCTTAGGTTGATTCAAGACCCTCTTCCTTGGCTTCTCATGTCATATGTAGCCCCTTATATTTTCAAGACCAATTCTGCATCAGGTCATTTGTTCACTGTTTTTTATTTAATTTTCTATTTTGGCCCCTCAAGAGTTCCCTCTTTTCTTGAAAATTTAGCTATGTATTTAAAAGGATGTTTGTATATTGCACTCTGGGTTTGAGTTCTGCTGGGAAAGGCTTTTCAGGTTATTTGGTCCACCCCATTACCACTAATTAATGTATATTAATGAATTAATTAATGAACATTCTTTAGGCTACAATGTTTATTTGGAGTACTTGTTCACTTTTAAAAACTCACAACAAACTGATAGTTACATTTGTTAAATAAGAATCTACATAAATGCCAGCTGCTGAGTGAAGGTTGTGCATATGGGAACATTTCCCAGTGGCCATATTAGATTTCCATGGGTAATTGCTTTGTGCTCAGATCACAGGCATTTATGTACCCTTATACCTGGCTGTGGTTTACGCATGCTGCTTCCCCAGATTGTGTACTATCATCACAATCTTTGAGAAGAATCATAAATAAAATTCCCATGGTGATGATTGTCTCTGAGTTTTATAATTCAGGGAAGTATTCTTAGAGTTGCTGTTGGTTATTCACTAGAGACCTAACAAGTAAATGAATGTCTTACATTTCTATAGTTCTTATATTAAGAAAATATTTTTTAACATTTGTTTATTTATTTATTTATTTTGAGAGAGAGGTGGGGAAGGGGCAGAGAGAGAGGAGAGAGAGAATCCCAAGCAGGCTCTGTGCTGTTAGCACAGATGTAGGGCTCAATCCCAGGAACCATGAGATCATGACCTGAGCTGAAATCGAGTGTTGGACTCTCAACTGACTGAACCACTCAGGCACCTCTCTATAGTTCCTTTAAAAAACAACTTTATTGGGTGCCTGGGTGGCTCAGTCGGTTGAGCGGCCGAGTTCGGCTCAGGTCATGATCTCACAGTCTGTAAATTCAAGCCCCGCGTCGGGCTCTGTGCTGACAGCTCGGAGCCTGGACCCTGCTTCATATCCTGTGTCTCCCTCTCTCTGGCCCTCCCCCATTCATCCTATGTCTCTGTCTGTCTCAAAAATAAATAAACATTAAAAAGAAATTTTAAAAAAAACAAAAAAAAACTTTATTGAGGTATAACACAAACCATACAATATACCTATTTAAAGTGTAAAATTCACTTTTACACTAAAAAGTGTAATACTTTTAGTATACACTTTTAGTATAAAATTCACTTTTAGTGTATTTACTGAGTTGTGTAGCCATCACCACAATCACATTTAAAACATTTTTATTACACCAAAAAGAAACCTTATACCCTTTACCAGTCAATTCTCAGACTGTTCTTCCCTTAACCTGGCAACCACTAATCTCCTTTCTGTCTCTTTATATTTGCCTATTCTGGACATTGCATGTAAATGGGGTCATGCAAAAATCTGTGACCTGTTGTGTCTGTCTTCTTTTAGTTAGCATAATGTATGTAAGATTCATCCACATTGTAGCATGTATCAGTACTTCATTCATTTTTATGGCTGAATAATATCCCATTATGCAGACATACCACATTTTGTTGATCTATTTATCAGTTGATGGTTATTTAAATTGCTTCTACTTTTTGGCTATTATGAATAATGTTGCTATGAACATTGTGTACAAGTGTTTGTGTGGATACATATTTTTATTTCCCTTGAGTATATCCATCCTATGAGTGAAATTATTGAATCATATAGAACCTCTATGTTTAATCATTCAGGAACTATAGCCTGTTTTTCCATAATTCTTTTACCTTAAGGAAGTAATTGTTATATCTGCTAATTTATCTTTATAATATCTTAGATATTTAGAAGAATTGTTCTTTCCATTTTAGAAATGAGAAAACTATAGGGTGCCTTAGTCGGTTAAGCATCCGATTTCGGCCCAGGTCATAATCTTGCAGTCTGTGAGTCGGAGCCCCACGTCAGGCTCTGTGCTGACAGCTCAGAGCCTGGAACCTGCTTCAAATTCTGTCTTCCTCTCTGTCTACCCCTCCCCTACTCACATTCTCTCTCTCTCTCTCTCTCTCTCTCTCTCTCTCTCTCTCAAAAATAAATAAACATTCAAATAATTTTTTAGAAATGAGAAAACCAGGGCACAGGAAATTGAAGTTGTTTGCCCGAAGTCACACAGTTAATAAGAAGTATGTCTCCTAACACCCCTAGTGGCCAACTTTCTATTTTGAGCTTCTAGCCCTCATCTGTATCCACTTATGGATATAAGGTCAGGAAAATATGGCTGAATAGCAGTGCCTTAAAAAGTGTAAATCTCAAAAGTTAATGTGATCTTAGTTGTGTTAATAGAAACATCCAAATGGGTGTTTGGAACAAGGGAGGATATAATTGTTCTATTCTTAGCACTTAACTATCCTCTGGCTAAAGTGTTAGTTTCTGTCTGGGATGATATATTTTCAGACAGGTACTGTCAAGGTGAAGTTTGTTCAGAGAAGAGTAGCCAATGAAATAAATACTATGATACAAGAATAAAGGCTAACTGATGATTAGCCTGGAGAAGGGAGGCAAGTGAGAGGAATGTGATAGCTTCTTCCAGTATTAGGAGATCTATCACATGGAGCATGTAGAAAAAAGATTTAGATCTTCTTCTTCTGTCTTGCCCCAGAGGAAACAAGCAAGAGGTTGCAAGGAGATAGATGTGTTTCAAAATTTATATCCGGATTCATATCAGAATAATTTTTGAAAATTAGAGTTAGTTGAAAATGAATTGGGCTGCCTTGGCACCTCATAAACTTCTCTATCAGTAACAGTATCCAAACAGGATCAAGATGACAGCCAGTAGAGAATTCTGTAATGATGATTCAGGCATCCTAGGGTTGCATTATCTGATGTTTGAGATCTCTTGTAACCACGAAAAGCTAATTCTTTGAAGTCCAGAGAAAACAAAGGTGGAGGAGGTTATGATTTGCAAGACAGTGGGTATGTATAATGTAAGGATGAGTGTATTAACATCCTTTTGAAATTTGGTAGCCAAATCATAAAATTTGAAAGCAGGGAGGGACTTAATTGATTGCTTTTTCTCTGCCCCCTCATTACATAGACAGGGACACTCAGACAGACATTATTCACCTTGCCCAGTGTGAAATACCCAGTTACTGGCAGAGTCTGGATTAGAATACATATTGTTTTAAAACAAGTAAAAGAATTACTCGTTTTAACAATTAAGAAATAATACAAATAACTTACTGGATAGAAATACTGACAAATCCAAGACTAGATTATGACTAGATGCTTAATGTATTATTAATGAAAGCTAGATATTTTCAGGATGTCTTTCTAACCTTTAGAGGACAAAATCAAAGAGCATGAATGACAAGCTTTACCATACAACTTACCCTAGTGCCACTGTCAGAGAGGAGATATTAAACTGAATGAACCATTGATTTGACACAGTATGGCCTTTTAAACTGTTCTGTGTCTTTATGCTTTTGCTTTCTTTGCCTTTTGTCATTGTTTTTGAATGTTCTATTATTTTCACTGTTTGATCCCACGGATCTTGTTTTATTTCAGGTTCACCTTTATCTCAGTGTCTTTAATGTTTAACACAACAAATGCATTAAACAGTAAAACCATTCTAGGCTTCTAACATCAACAACAGGAAAAGCAGTAAAGCATTTAAGAACAATGAAATAAAAGCAGTGGGGGGAAAAATCCTGGGCTCAGTTGAAGCTTGGCTAGAAGTATGTTAGCCAGTCATGATGCCTATGCAGGACTGCTGAGGTGGTCAGGTTGGACACAGATGTGCTAGATTGTGGATGGACAGCAATTCTGTCCTCAAAATTTAGGCACATAGCATGAAAATATTTCAACAGTTGGTAACCATGTAAGCCTGGAATGAGAAATGAAATCTAACCTTGATCATTGTTTTGAATATTTTAAAAGGAGTTTATCAGATAATTTTTTTTTTGGTTGTTTAAAATGGATCTTGATTCACTTCTGCTCTTCTGTGGGATTGCATACCTTAATCTTCCAGAATGCATCCTGAAGAGAGGATGGTTTAGGATAACTTGTATATTTCCAGTTCTTTTGTCAGTTTTATTATTGCAAGAAATACCCTGTGATATTTATATATGCCCACAGAGGCCCAGAGATGAAAAACAGGGCATCTTAATCTGTCTTTTAAAGTATATAATCAGAAAGTGTTTGAGAAGCTTGGCATAAATTATGAGCATTTTCAGTGAGTCATTGACAACGTATCTTCAGCCACAAAATCCTGTGAAATTGAGTTTCATAATTGCATCACACTCCTTTGGTACCGTTGTTGGAGTCAGAATTCACTGGGGGGAAACACTAACTTAATTGCCAAACTTTATCTCTCCTTCCTTCAGCACACCTGCAAAGTGCTTATCATAATGGGAATTATGCGTGTTCCAAGGAGAGGCTATCCTTGTGAATTAGCCAATTAGCCAGTGTTCCCTATCTTATCTTTCATTCCCAAGCCTATAAATTTTCTTTTCCAAGTACTGACACCATTTGTGAGCTTGTAAATTGAAATGTATGTATTTCTTTGCTTGACATCTCACCACTGCATAATATGACCTTCAGCTATGCTCTCAGGAAGTGATTATATATGTCTGGGTTTAAAAAAAAAATCTGCATACTGGATGTGGAAACTGATTTTTTTTTAAACAAATTTAAAAAAACCTCCCATCTCAGTGTTTCTTGGCACATGAAACAAGGTAGTTTTCAACAGAAATAAAAGAACACTGGAATGAAATTTGTACAAAGCATGTTTCTGAAAAGTCAGCACATTTGGCTGTCAATTATGGACAAAATCCATAATTGACCAGAGATAAAACACTGGTTCCTCCAGGGAGGAAGACTGTCGCATAGCAAGAATCCTGGCTGACCTAGAATATTTCAGTATATGGAGTGGAGAGGATCTCACCACCAGAAAAGTCACCTGAGAATATTTTTTTTAAATACATTTGTTTGGTTTTTGCCATTGCAGATTTATTCTTGATTCATGGGTAAGAGTGTATTTGAAGATTTGTTGCAACCTTGAAACTCACTTTTCGTCTGTGTTCTGATGTGGGCTAGTGGAGGATGGGGCGACTTTATTTTATAGAGTTAACCTGAGCAAGAAGAAACATTGTGTGAAACTTTGGTCTTAAGAATGACCATTTATGAAGTTAAATTGTTATATTTTCCCCAAAGTGCCAAGAAACTAAAGAATTTATGAGAAAAGCAGATTTCAGAGTAATTTTAAAATCTGTTGCCATTTTGGTGCACCTGGGTGGCTCAGTCTGTTAAGCTTCTGACTTCAGCTCCGGTCATGATCTCATGGATCATGAGTTTGAGCCCTGCGTATGGCTCTGTGCTGACAGTTCAGAGCCTG
Source organism: Prionailurus bengalensis (assembly GCF_016509475.1). Taxonomy (NCBI): domain Eukaryota; kingdom Metazoa; phylum Chordata; class Mammalia; order Carnivora; family Felidae; genus Prionailurus; species Prionailurus bengalensis. The sequence goes on from NC_057355.1 coordinate 59,696,413, forward strand.
GAGTCTGCTTCAGATTCTGTGTCTCTCTCTGCCCCTCCCCCACTTGCACTCTGTGTCTCTTTCTCAAAAATAAATAAACGTTAAAAAAAATTTGAAAAGGGGCATCTGGGTGGCTTAGTTGGTTAAGCGTCTGACTTTGGCTCAGGTCATGATCTCACAGTTGGTGGGTTTGAGCCCCGCGTCAGGCTCTGTGCTGACAGCTCAGAGCCTGGAGCCTGCTTTGGATTCTGTGTCTCCCTCTCTTTCTGCCCCTCCCTGCTCATGATCTGTCTCTCTCTCTCTCTCAAAAATAAATAAACATTAAAAAAAAAAGTCTAATGCCATTTCTTGAATCATGAAACGCTTTAGGATATTGGTGTTGACGTTTTGGGTTCACTTTCCTTCCTCCTTGTCCTCTGAGGCTGTGCATATGCAGCAGATGGACCAGATTGCGGCACAGCTGACCCATTAATTTTGACCATATTCATTATTAGAAACTTCCATTGGTTGTGCGGCAATTCACATCAGCCACAAAGATGGCCACAGTGAATGCATTTTCAGTACCTTATAGGCTATTCATTTATGGCACAAGAAACAAAGGTAAAATGTCAGTTAAGAATTCTGTTGGAGGAGGGATATAAATCAGCTTGAGCATAATTTTTGCACATCTAGTAATTTTTTTCATTAATCCTCTGGGTTCTTAAGCTCAGAGAAACAATCTCAAAGGATCTTAGTAAATGTGAAATGTATTATAAATAAAGGAATGGACCAGAGTTCATTCTTGTATGTGAAAGAATATAACTAATGACTTCTTTGTGTTTATTATTACTGGCTTGTTGATGGATTCCACCTAACAGTTTCTTTGTTTTCTGGAACAGACAAGTGAAGATCTCTTAAAAAATCAGAGTGCTTTTTGTTGTATTAGTATAGTGATCTTTGTGGTAACACATACTTTCCTAAGTTTGTATTTGAGGATTTTAAGCAGTCAATAAAGCCAGAAATTAAAGGAGAGAAAATCCAGAACAAGCTGTTCAAAACTAATCAGTAGGAAATTATGTAAACTTAATTAACTAGGGCACCCAGGGAAAGGCTATAGAGTATAATGAAATATTTTTGAAATGAGGCAAAGCAGCCAAACTAAAACAGGGTTAGTTGAAGTGTTTCCAAAAGGAAGGGAGGGAATATCCTCCCTGCCTAGGGAGCACTGCTTGACCTTGTGCCTTATTTTTGGCTGTGAAACTATGTGCCAGGATTCTCAGGAGGGGGTGGGTATACAAGGAGAGTGTGGAGTTGAGTAAACCAAAAAAGTAGCAAGTTCTGGCTTCCACTTTTTTTTTTTAATGTATTTATTTATTTTGAGAGAGAGCAAACAATCTGGGGAGGGGCAGAGAGAGAAAGAAGCCCAAGCAGGTTCTGCGCTGTCAGTGCAGAGCCAGACAAGGGATTAAACTCATGAACCGTGAGATCATGACCTGAGCCAAAATCGAGAGTCGGATGTTTAACTGACTGAGCCACCCTGACGCCCCTGGCTTGCACTTTTTATTGGATGATGTTCATGTAGTAAAATGGATTCTGAAATACAGACATTATGGTCTAGCTGCAAACCTCTGACCTCTCATTTACAAATGAGCCAAAATGATTAGCCAGGATTTAGAATAAATCTATAAATGTCAGGTCTAGGTACACCAGATGGAAAAACACTGAAGGTTCTCTGTCTTGTGCTCAGATTCAGTTCAATTTTTTAAATTCCTACTTACATACTTTATTTTTTTTAACTTTTAAGATTTTAATTATAGCTAGTTAATATAATAAACTAAACATTGGTTTCAGGTATACAATATAGTGATTCAATACTTCCATACAATGCCTGGTGCTCATCACAAGTGCACTCCTTAATCCCCATCACCTATTTAAGCCATTCCCCCACCCACCTCCTGTCTGGTAGCCATCAGTTTGTTCTCTATAGTTAAGAGTCAGTTTTTGGGCACCTGGGTGGCTCAGTTGGTTAAGAGTCCGACTTTAGCTCATGGTACATGGGTTCAGGCCCTGCGTCGGGCTCTGTGCTGACAGCTCAGAGGCTGGAGCCTGTTTCAGATTCTGTGTCTCCCTCTCTCTGCCCCTCCCCTGCCCTCTCTCTCTTCCAATAAATAAATAAATGAATGAATGAATGAATGAATGAATGAATGAATAAATAAATAAATAAAATTTAGTTAAGAATCCGTTTCTTAATTTGTCTCTTTTTCTCACCTTTTTCTCCCTTTGCTCATTTGTTTCTTAAATTCCACATAAGAGTGAAATTATATGGTACAGTAAAACCTTGTTTTGTGAGCATAATTCTTTCCTGAAACATGTATAATCCAAAGCACTTGTATATCAAGGCAAATTTCTCCATAAGAAATACTGGAAACTCAAATGATTCGTTCCGCTATTCGTATAAATATGATTACAATACTGTAATATAATACAAAATACTAAAGAAAAGACAAAATGTAAAGAAAAATAAATTAACCTGCACTTACCTTTGGAAACCTCCTTCATGTGAGGGAGACAAGAGAGAGGAGGGTTATTGTATAGGATGACTTTCACTGTCACTCACAGAATCACTGCTATCTACTGGCTCAATGGAATCTTTTTCTTTTTTTTTTCAACATTTTATTTTATTTTTGGGACAGAGAGAGACAGAGCATGAACGGGGGAGGGGCAGAGAGAGAGGGAGACACAGAATCGGAAACAGGCTCCAGGCTCTGAGCCATCAGCCCAGAGCCCGACGGGGGGCTCGAACTCACAGACCGCGAGATCGCGATCTGGCTGAAGTCGGACGCTTAACTGACTGCGCCACCCAGGCGCCCCTGGAATCTTTTTCTTTTTGTGCAACTTTAACAAGGAACCTATCCAATGACACTTGTTTTTGCCTTCTTTTGAGGATTTGTGGAAATGTGACATTGCATTTTCGTTAAAGAGATTCATTGCTCGCACTGCTACAGCCTTATTTGGGTGACTCTTTTCTACAAAATTTTGCACTGTTTCCCACATTTTACACATCTCCCTAATCTCATTTGAAGTGAGGGATTCCTCTGCCTTTTTCTCATCCTCTGTAGTCCAGATGCAGATGTAGACTTCTAATAAAATCTTGCAATTTTGGCCACTTATATACCTCATTCATACTTCTCATTGTTTTCCTTCTTAACTTCCACTGGAATCATCTCCTTTTTCTTACTGCCTTTATTTTTAACCCTTTTTGCATGGGGGCCATTGTCTACACTCCCTTGGATGTTGACTATAGTACAGTATTAATAAACTCTTGTCATATACTGAATTTAATATAAATGGCAATAAGGCAGCAGAGGAAAGGGTCTATATCTGCAGGCAGCCTGACCTAGAATGAAGCAAAGCAATCACCCACAATCCTGTAGCATGCACACATGAGAGAAGAATCATTGGCTCAGTTGTGATCATGTGACGTTTGGCATCATGTACTACTCGTGTTGCAAGACATCACTCATTTATTAGTCAAAATTTGTTAGAAACATTTGCTTGTCTTGTGGAACACTCACAGAACAAGTTACTTGCAATCCAAGGTTTTACTGTATTTGTCCTTCTCTGATTGACTTATTTTGCTTAGAATTGTACTCTCTAGCTCTATCCCTATTGTTGTAAATGGCAAGATTTCATTTTTATGGATGAATAATACTCCATTGTGTGTACACACACACACACACACACACACACACACCCCGCATCTTCTTTATCCATTCATCAATCAATGGATACTTGGGCTCCTTCTATAATTTGACTATTGTAAATGATACATAGAGATGCATGTATCCCTTTGAATTAGTGTTTTTATATTCCTTGATTAAATACCCAATAGTATGTATGATTGCTGGATCATTTTTTTAACTTTCTGAGGAACCTCCATACTGTTGCCACAGTAGCTGTATCAATTTGCATTCCAACCAACAGTGCACAAAGATTCTTTTTTCTCCATATCCTTACCAACACTTGTTTCTTGTGTTGTTGATTTTAGCCATTCTAACAGGTATGAGGTGATATTGTAGTTTTGATTTGCATTTCCCTGATGATGAGTGATGTTGAACATCTTTGCGTGTGTCTATTGGCCATCTGGATGTCTTCTGTGTAGAAATGTCTGTTCATATCTTCTGCCCATTTTTTTTAAATTTTTTTTTTCAACGTTTATCCATTTTTGGGACAGAGAGAGACAGAGCATGAACGGGGGAGGGGCAGAGAGAGAGGGAGACACAGAATCGGAAACAGGCTCCAGGCTCTGAGCCATCAGCCCAGAGCCTGACGCGGGGCTCAAACTCACGGACCGCGAGATCGTGACCTGGCTGAAGTCGGACGCTTAACCCACTGCGCCACCCAGGCGCCCCCTTCTGCCCATTTTTTAATTGTATTATTTGTTTTTGGGGTGTTGAGTTGTATGAGTTCTTTATATATTTTGGATACTGATCTTTTATTGGATCCATCATTTGCAAATATCTTCTGTCACCCTGGGACATGCTCTGAGATGAGGGAATAAGCTCCCCACTGTGTGTCCCAGGTGCTCTTCAGATTGCTGTTTCCACACTGTATGTCCACACATTGTTTACCTTTCTTTTCTCTAAGATCAGGGCAATGCCCTCCTGGCTCTGTCCCAGCCATACCCACTGACATTTAAAACACCAGGCTTTGGGGCGCCTGGGTGGCTCAGTCGGTTAGGTGTCCCACTTCGGCTCAGGTCATGATCTCACAGTTCTCGTGGGTTCGAGCCCTGCATTGCACTCTGCTTCCGATTCTGTGTCTCCCTCTCTCTCTGCCCCTCCCCCACTTGTGCTCTGTCTCTCTGTGTCTCTCAAAAATAAATAAATGTAAAAATTAAAAAAAAATTTTTTTAACACCAGGCTTTAAGGTGCACCTGGGTGGCTCAGTTGGTGACTTCGGCTCAGGTCATGATCTCACAGTTCCTGAGTTCAAGTCCTGCATTGGGCTCTGTGCTGACAGCTCAGAGCATAGAGCCTGCTTCCGATTCTGTGTCTCCCTCTCTCTCTGCCCCTCCCCTACTTGCACTCTGTCTCTCTCAAAAATAAATAAACATTAAAACAACAGGCTTTAAGCCCTGCTGGTTGCAAGAAGTCATGAAATTTGGGCCCTCTCACTTTCCAAGCCAACTGCTATGGGGATTCTTTTTCCTGTGTACTCCCCTGTGTGTCAGTCTGTCTCTTGCCCTTCTCTATGACCACAGCTCCCTCCCCACCACAGCAGCCATGGTCTGTTTCCCCCAAACTGTGTCTCCACACTTGCTACCTTCTTCATTGTGGCCTCTTTTCTACCTCTACTTGTGGAGTTTGTTCTGCCACTCTTCAAGTCAATTTCTGGGGTATTTAGGATATGATACTTACCTAGATATATTTGTGTGGGAGGTGAACCTAGGGTCCTCCTACTCCACCATCAATCTTTCCCAGTTCAATTTTTATAAATACCTGTTAGAGACCTATTAGAGGTGTTGTCCTAATGCTGCATAGGACACATAGATGAGTAAGGTATTCATTCCATTGCCCTTTAAAAGCTTACGATCTGGGGGCATCTGGCTTGGCTCAGTCAGTAAAGCATGTGACTCTGCATCTCAGGGTTGTAAATTAGAGCACCATAACCATGCCAGGCAGTGATGCAAAATAATACTCCTATGTACAAAGCTCTTAAATGTCTATCACTAGTCCTATCTTCTGTCTTGAACCCCAGATCTGAGTCGTCCACTGCTTGTTGGACCTCTCTCATCAACTCTTTTCCCTAATTTTAAAATTCGTGATAAAATACATGTAACATAAAACTTAACAACCTTGCCCATTAAAAAAAATTATTTTAGGGAGAGAGCATGTGTGTGGGGGAGAAGGGCGGAGGGAAGGAGGGATGGAGGGAGGGAGGGAGGGAGGGAGGGAGGGAGAGAGAGAGAGAGAGAGAGAGAATATCAAGCAGTCTCCACACTCCATGCAGAGCCCAACGGAGGACTCAGTCCCTCTATAGGGCTTGATCCCATGACCCTGTAATCATGACCTGAGCCAAAATCAAGAGTTGGACGCTCAACTGATGGAGCCACCCAGGCGCCCCCCCCCCACCTTGACCATTTTTCAGTGCATGGTTCATTAATATTAAATACATTCATAATGTTGTACAACCATCACCACTGTCAATCTCTATGTGAATTTTAGGACACCGACATGCCATTACTTACAATCACTGAACTGTTTTATAGTAAGCCCTCTTTGATATTTTTATACAAAATCTTTTTTTGAGATAATCCTCTCCAGCTTATTTGAATTTTAGGTAAATGGTAGGGTCTGATCATTTAAGCCAATGTAAGGCTACACGGTGTTCTTTAAACCCTTAGGGAAAAAACAGTTACAGGATATAGGTTTTGGAAAATATAGTTCCTTTCTAGAGTAAAAGGGAGAAAAACCACATCCAAAAAGCCAGTTACCATGCCTTTTGACTTAAAAAAAAAAAAAAAAAAAACCTAGTTGGAAAATAATCACCATTTGCCCTTAGAAAATAAAAGATTTTAAATCTGCTCTTGCCCCTCTGCCCCTGCCATTCTGCTCCTGTTTTTTCAATAATCTTATTTTTTGCTTTGCAAATGGATAGCTTAGGGGATTTTCTACCATAGTATATAACATATGCATGTAATATATAAGCTAGAAAATTAACCTAAATCTTCACTGGCTACCTTTTTTTGTTTAAGGATACATAAATCATGATAACTTTAAAACTTTCTCATCTTCATAACCTTCATGAAACCTAGCATAGGCTTACTTTCCATAACAGATGTTTTATAATTATTTCCTAATGAAATTTAAAAATTTCCATGCCCACTTTTCCGTGTCCAGTAATAGGCAGTATTTGAAGAAACCTTTTTTCACTTAGTTACTTTAATACATCTAGCCACTTAGTTTTCCCCCTTCTCTGTTCAAAGGAAGAGTACTTACTATATTTGTTAGTGATGATCACATTTTAAAATTTTCTAGACTCTGTTGAGTCATTTTGGTTAAAAAGTGAGAAGTTAATATTTTCCTATCAATATTTTCACTTATTTGAATCATCAAATGCCTTTAGGCCTTGAACTTGAGCTTGCTGCACTGTCTTTTTTTTTTTTAATCTTGCAGTTACTTATCTGAGCATTTACTTTGTGATACAGTATATGTAAGAAGTGATTTGCATCCCCTCTAGCAGGTAGAGTAAAATCAGATCTATCCTGGGAAAATGGTAGAGTGTTAGAGTCCAGCAATGGTGTCTTCCTTTGGGTTAAGCCTGACTACCCACAGACTTCACACTCACAGTTAGACAAGGTAAATCTTCATAGGGTTTGATGTGAAAGTTTAATCTTGCCAGCTTTCTCCTGAAGTTAGTCACTAATCTACTACAGAATATCATTTGCTCATAAAAGGCGACAACCACATCAGTTTTACATGATTAGTTTCCAGTAAGTTCCAAATTATGTGGATATTTACTACTATCTAATTGATATATTTAAGACAGTCTGTTAGCTATGAAGTCCAATTTGGCCATTTGAATTTTTTATTATAAGTTATTGCAAAATAGTTGATGGGCTCACTGCATGGTTGATCTAGTTTGGCTACAATAGCAGTGAGAAAAGGCAAAAATGAATGAGAAATTATTCATTTTTACCATGTTATAGAGCTCAGTACAAGAAACATACAATACCTCATTTTTTTGAAAGAACACATTTAAATACTTCCCATGAATATATTTAAGGTTATTCCTTAACATTCAAATAGAGATCATGTGTAGGTTGTTTTTCAAAGATGTGAATGACTCCTTTAAAATATGTGTGATGGTTCCTCATGTAAGTGTCCAAGAATGGCTCATCCATGTGAAAACATGTTCTTGCCCCAAAATCAGAGGACTGAGGGACTTGCTGAGTGCATACTGACTGGGCGATCATTGCTTAAAGATTGATTAAATCCTCTGGATCATAGAAAATCTCCAATTTTAGCAAAACCCAAGTGAATGAGGTTTTTGTCACTGAAGTTTGCTTTATCATGATTGCCACCAAGTATCACTTAACATCAATAACTTGTGACAGTGTAAGAGAACTAAGTGTGTAGAAACTCTGTGCTGTAGAGATTTGAGGCCACTCCTCCAATTTGCTTGATGAATTTAGACATGTGTCACTCTTATCATAGGCTTATAGAAACAGTACCCTACCCAAATTCAAGCTATGTGTAGAGTCGTAAAGGATTCCTTGTCCTTTTAGCATGGAATAATTACAAACTCTTTATTTGCTATTTTTCTCTTTCCATATGAAATTGGATGTGTTAGTGCTTCTTGGAAAACTTGGTTCCAAGAAAAGTAACTCAGAAATGTGATAGCTCTTAGTGGTTAAAAGTGGTCAACGGCACAAGCTTTGGAATTAGATCTGTGTTCAAGTCCCAACTCTGTCACTTCTGTAGTTTCAAATGGTGCTAATCATAGTACCCACCCTCATAAGATTATGGTAAAGATTAAATGAGATACTTACTGAAAAAACGCTTATCTGTTCAATCTGGCACAAAGTGAGTACTCAAGGCAGTTGTTACTGTTATAAATCATTGTTTCTTCATATAAAAACAGTATGCTTTTGCAAATTTTCAAAAATTTTGGAAATATTATAAAGAAACTCTTAATTGTTCCTATCACACTATGCCAGAGATAGTAATTGATATAGGATATGGCAGAATGTGTCCTTTTTAGAAAATAGCTACATAGTATTCTCTCATGGATACACCACAATTTATTTAACCAAATCCCTATGTTGGACTATTATTTCTATAAAAAAATAGATTTTCCTATTATTTGAAGATTAACATTTGTGTTTATAAGTCTTTATATATATATTTGATTATTGCTTTAAAATAAATGCCCTTAAAGTAGAATTACTGAGTCAGTTGTTACAAGCATTGTAAAATTTTTGGCACAAATAGCCAAAATGCCCAATATAAAAGTTGTGCCAAAAACAGTATTGCCTTTCTAAACTTTGCCAATTTAATATATCAGAAATGGCCTTTTGTCATTTTTTTGCAGCCTTGTATAGTTTTGATTAATATTTTTGACGATTAATGCAATTGAATGTTTTCCTCCTATATTTAAGAATGTGTAAAGAAATTCCCATTTCTCTGTAATGATTTTTCTCAAACAGAACCTCAGCCATTCTAGTAATATTTCCTGTCCCAGAATAGTACACCATAGTTCCTAGGAAGAAAAGGGAAAATAGTTGTGTGTGTGTTCTAAGTAGAGGGCACCTTCTTTGATTGACTTGAATGTTAAGCCATGATAGGTAATGACAGTTGACTCCTAAACTGTGTTCAGTTACCCATTGACATGGATATGCTGTAACCTGTCATCTTTGGCTTATACATCTCCCCAGGAATAATGTTCCGGGACAGTGAGCAAAAGAAATGTTTTCTGGGGAAAGAATCAGGACAAGAATGTTGTGATTTCAGACATCACAACTTTTCTCTACAGCAGTCTATATCCAAGAGCAAATATGTGCCAGCCATGTAGATGAGTTGGGTATTTCTAGGAGTATATGTAACGGCTAGAATTGAGATTTCTGGTAACAAGCATGGGCTACTCTCAGATACCCATTTCTGGGCATCTCAGACTGAGAGATGACTTGATGAGGGATTGTTTCACACCCAGAGACTGGGAAACCTTTGTACTGGTTCATAGAGCTTTTCATTTTTCAGATTATTTCCTTCTGCCTGTTGGGACTTGTGTTTTCACAAGTTCCTACTCTCGTACCAGGGGAGTGAATAATTGAATTTAGACAGTTGGTTTTTGAGTTAGCTCACTCCTTTCCGTATGGAGTTTCTATGGAAGAAATGGGTCTAAAAGGGAACATGCAGGGGAGACAACTCTGAATGCTTACATGGATGCATATATACTTGTTTCCTTCGATACAGTGGAACCTATGTAAAAGGAAAGTACTGTCTAAAGAGGATAGTGTTCTGTATTTATACCATCATCTAGGTATATTTGCCATTGAATGTTTTTTATTACAGGTGTCAAAAAAGCAGGTTGGGTCAGAGCTCACTTAAATTAATAGGAGAAATACTTGTTCTTTTATAATACTTAAACTATGTGCTTGGAAATGGAGGCTTAAGAACTTAGATCCTTTAATATCTGTGATAAACTATGGCTATTCAAGGGTTAAGATGCATCTTGTTGGAAGTGATTTATTTATTTTCCATTAAAATTGACACCACTTTAGAATTTGCAATTTGAGGTCTATTTGGTTAAGACCTCATTTCCCATCCGATACTTTAAAATTGTTACTCTCTAAGCCAGGGAGATGACATTTTCTGGGCTGACGAATGATGGCTCTGTATCAAACCAGCAATGTCTAGTAACCTTCCAAGGGCTGTGTGGTTTTTAAGAGATTTATTATGCAGAGACAAGAAGCAAACATGTTCTATTTTATACTATGCAGGACCTAAGAATCATACTTTCCCATCAGGATTCGCTTGTACTGAGGCCTGGACAGAGAAGCTGGCTATTCATCATCCTGAGCTTTTCCAACCCTTGCTATGACCTTAGCCTCAAGAAAGACCCCGATACTCCCATCTCCTGGTTGCTTATGGTATAAGTTCTAGACCTCTGATATGTAGACCTAGGTAGGAATGGTTGGTGATGGCATAAAAACTGACATTATTATGAAAAGCAGGCAGGGAGTTTTGTGCCCTTTGTGAGGAAATTTTAAAAGTTTCTTATAGCCTAACTACAGTTGAGGGGAAAATCATAAATTAAAATAGCACTACCAACAACAAACAACGTTCCCCTTAACATATAGGTAGACCTTCCATATTGCAGATGGAAGGCACCCTAAGAGATCATCCCCTTCATTGGACTGTACCATGGACCTCTCAATGTTATCCCTATAACCCTCAGACCTAGAGGAAAACCTTTCACAGGTAAGTACACAGTAATTATTAGCTGAAAATATAACTCCGTGATCTAGCTCTGTGATTACCATTTTTTCTTTGCCAAAGATCCTTTTAATAATTTTGTTTCCCATGGCCTCCAAATTTTGAAAGATTTACTATTCTACATTGATTAAGTAATAATGCATTTGTTTCCTAATTTTATTAAAGCCGAGCAGGACTTCTGGTCAACATGAGAAAAATCATGGTTAGGACCATAACTCCAGCTCAGAAAAAAAAAAAAGAAGATATGACATTTTATTTAGATGATGTAGCAAATAAGCTTTTTGAAATAAAATTAACATGTAGCCCAATATTACTTTCATAGGTGGGGGTTCCTATGAGTCTGAGCAGACAGAAAATCAGTAATTTAGTCTCATCAACTCATTTTACAGATATACTTGGTAATGCTTCAGGACTAAGGATGCAGTGACTTGTCTGCCAAGCATACGAATTGTTTCCCATTTTCCAGTTTAGACAATCTTGTTACAATGGATATATAGCCCAGACTTGAAAAAGATATTCTAGAATGAGGCCTTAGGTTCTTGTCTCTTTTTAAAGAATAGATACCATTTGGATTAGTGCTGACTGGAATAGGTTACAGATAGAATCCCATTTTAACAGATACTGTGTTATGTATTACATATCCCCATGGTCTAGCTCACAGTTCATACTAATGTTTTATTTTTATGGACCACAAAATTCTACCAGGTTAAAAAAGTTTCATATGAATTGGCATCAGAGAGGACCCATTTTGTCTGTTAAAGGATATGGGTCCCAGAGGAGGGAATGCTTGAAAGGGGATGTGTCATCAACTTGAGATTAGCCAAGTGCAGCCATCATGGAGTGACTCTTGTGAACAGTGGGGTCAGTCTGTAAAACCTACAGAGAAAACCAGGAGTGAAACTGTGCAGTGAGATAAGGTCAAGGTTTGAGGTGGGTCAAGATTCTAATGTCCATGTTTTGCTTTTTTGCTCTTGTGAACATGTCAGTATGGTAATAGGTGGTCAATAAAGTTTGACTGTCAAAATAATAATATTAATCAAAACTCCCTACGCATTTAGAGAATATAGAGGAAATCATGCAACAGGGAGAGAAATACCAAGATTTACCTGAAAGAGGAAATTTTTACTGTTTTTTTATTTTGATTTTTAATGTTTTTTAAAATGTTTATTTTGAGAGAGAGAGAGAGAAGCAGGGAAAGGGCAGAGAGAGAAGGAGAGAGAGAATCCCTTCTGTGCTGTCAGTGCAGAGCCTCACATGGGGCTCAACCTTGAAAACTGAGACATCATGACCTCAGCCAAAATCAAGAGTCAGGTACTTAACTGATTGAGCCACCCAGGCACTGCTATTTTTGTCATTTTAAAGATTTTATCAAGGTATAATTTATAGATAATAAGCACAGACTATTTTTTTGTTAACAAAAATTTGGGACAATTTTAGCTTTGAAAGGGACAGTATCTGACATTTACAATCATAATCCAGTTAGTGAAATGAACTTCTTAGAACTTGAACACAGTCATATGGATGTTAATTAGTATGACATAAAGGAATGTAACATGGTAAATTCTGGAGTCCTACAAAAGGAAAACCACTGAGCTTTTCAATGGAAGTTTTTATAATGGAGACAAGCAGTAACTAATTCTAAAGCTTTTTAAAACTTGTTAAATTGTCTATGACAGTAAATTTCCATAATAATCTTTACCTTCTTCACCTCAGGAGGACAGGTAGTTTAGCTATGTTTAAAATACCCTATTTAGCTATCTACACATTCAATGCAATCCCAATCAAAATTACACTAGCATTCTTCTTGAAGCTAGAACAAGCAATCCTAAAATTTGTGTGGAACCACAAAAGACCCCGAATAGCCAAAGTAATATTGAAGAAAAAGACCAAAGTGGGAGGCATCACAATCCCAGACTTTAGCCTCTACTACAAAGCTGTCATCATCAAGACAGCATGGTATTGGCACAAAAACAGACACATAGACTAATGGAATAGAATAGAGACTCCAGAATTGGACCCACAAAAGTATGGCCAACTCACCTTTGACAAAGCAGGAAAGAATATCCAACGGAAAAAAGACAGTCTCTTTAACAAATGGTGCTGGGAGAACTGGACAGCAACATGCAGAAGAATGAAACTAGACCACTTTCTTACACCATTCACAAAAATAAACTCAAAATGGATAAAGGAGCTGAATGTGAGACAGGAAACCATCAAAACTCTAGAGGAGAAAGCAGGGAAAAACCTCTCTGACCTCAGCCGCAGCAACTTCTTACTCGACACATCTCCGAAGGCAAGGGAATTAAAAGCAAAAATGAACTACTGGGACCTCATGAAGACAAAAAACTTCTGCACTGCAAAGGAAACAATCAACAAAGTAAAAGGCAACCAACAGAATAGGAAAAGATATTTGCAAATAACATATGGGACAAAGGGCTAGTATCCAAAATCTATAAAGCGCTCACCAAACTCCACACCCGAAAAACAAATAACCCAGTGAAGAAATGGGCAGAAAACATGAATAGACACTTCTCTAAAGAAGACATCCGGATGGCCAACAGGTACATGAAAAGATGTTCAGCGTCACTCCTCATCAGGGAAATACAAATCAAAACCACGCTCAGATACTACCTCACACCAGAGTGGCTAAAATGAACAAATCAGGAGACTATAGATGCTGGAGAGGATGTGGAGAAACAGGAACCCTCTTGCCACTGTTGGTGGGAATGCAAACTGGTGCAGCCTGTCTGGAAAACAATGTGGAGGTTCCTCAAAAAATTAAAAATAGATCTACCCTATGACCCAGCAATAGCACTGCTAGGAATTTACCCAAGGGATACAGGAGTGCTGATGTATAGGGGCACTTGTACCCCAATGTTTATAGCAGCACTTTCAACAATAGCCAAATTATGGAAAGAGCCTAAATGTCCATCAACTGATGAATGAATAAAGAAATTGTGGTTTGTATACACAAGGGAATACTACATGGCAATGAGAAAGAATGAAATATGGCCTTTTGTAACAACGTGGATGGAACTGGAGAGTGTTGTGCTAAGTGAAATAAGTCACGCAGAGAAAGACAGATACCATATGGTTTCACTCTTATGTGGATCCTCAGAAACTTAAGACCATAGGGGAGGGGAAGGGAAAAAAAAGTTAAAGAGGGAGGAAGGCAAACCATAAGAGACTCTCAAAAACTGAGAATAAACTGAGGGTCGATGGGGGGTGGGAGGGAGGGGAAAGTGGGTGATGGGCATTGAGGAGGGCACCTGTTGGGATGAGCACTGGGTGTTGTATGGAAACCAATTTGACAATAAATTTCATATTAAAAGAAAATAAAATCTCCTATTTAATTAACAAAGAAAAGGCATTCATTACTTGTTGTAAATAGAAGAAGGTGCAAATGTTTGCAGAGTGGTATGGATCAGTTCCTCTCCCATCAGGCAGTCCCAACACAGTGAGAGGCATACACTGCTCTTTGTTTTGACTACTTTATGTCCTGGTTTTAAGATCAGTAAAAGAGAACTAATGAAGTTGAAAGAATCAAAACATGTTTTCAGTTGGTTTGTACATCAGAACTCTTAAGAAATATCTTTAAAAACAATCCAACATTAGGGGTCCCTGGGTGGCTCGGTGAATTAAGCATCTCGACTCCTGATTTAAGCTCAGGTCATGACCTCACCCTCTGTGAGTTTCAGCCCCACATCAGGCTCTGCCCTGACAGTGCAGGGCCTGCTTGGGATTCTCTGTCTCCTTCTTTCTCTGCCTCTCTCTCACTGTCTCAAAAATAAATAAACATTAAAAAATAAAACAAAATTAAATTAAAAAAATTATGTTGGCATACATGGTTTTCCTAAAAAAAAAAAAATCTAACATTAACAGTAAGGAAGCACATTTTTCACAGAGCTAGAACAAACAATCCTAAAATTTGTATGGAATCAGAAAAGACCCCAAATAGCCAAAGCAATCTTGAAAAAGAAAACCAAAGCAGGAGGCATCACAATCCTAGACTTCAAGCTGTATTACAAAGCCATAATCATCAAGATAGTATGGTACTGGCACAAAAACAGATACTCAGATCAATGGAACAGAAGAGAGAACCCAGACATGGACCCACAAATGTATGGCCAACTAATCTTTGACAAAGCAGGAAAGAATATCCAATGGAATAAAGACAGTCTCTTCAGCAAGTGGTGCTGGGAAAACTGGACAGCGATATGCAGAAAAATGAACCTGGACCACTTTATTACACCATACACAAAAATAAATTAAAAATGGATGAAAGACCTCAATGTAAGACAGTAAGCCATCAAAGTCCTCAAGGAGAAAGCAGGCAAAAACCTTTCTGACTTTGGCCCCAGCAACTTTTTACTCAACACGTCTCCAGAGGCAGGGGAAACAAAACAAAAATGAAATATTGGGACCTCATCAAAATAAAAAGCTGCACAGCAAAGGAAACAATCAGTAAAACTAAAAGACAACTGATGGAATGGGAGACAATATTTGCAAATGACATATCGGATAAAGGGTTAGTATCCAAAATCTATAAAGAATTTATCAAACTCAACACCCAAAAAACAAATAAGCCAGTGAAGAAATGGGCAAAAGACATGAATAGACACTTCTCCAAAGAAGACATCCAGATGGCAAACAGACACGTGAAAAAATGCTTATCAGTCATCATCAGGGAAATACAAATCAAAACCACGATGAGATACCACCTCATACCTGTCAGAATGGCTAACATTAACAACTCAGGCAACAACAGATGTTGGCAAGGATGCAGAGAAAGAGGATCTCTTTTGCACTGCTGTTGGGAATGCAAACGGGTGCAGCCAGTTTTCCATACTGGAAAACAGTATGGAGGTTACTCAAAAAATTAAAAACAGAACTACCCTATGACCCAGCAATTGCACTACTAGGTATTTATTCAAGGGATACAGGTATGCTGTTTTGAAGGAGCACATGCACCCCAATGTTTATAGCAGCACTACCAACAATAGCCAAAGTATGGAAAGAGCCCAAATGTCCATTGATGGATGAATGGATAAAGTGGTGTGTGTGTGTGTGTGTGTGTATACACACACACACACACACACACACACACACACACACACACACACGCAATGGAGTATTACTCAGCAATCAAAAAGAACGAAATCTTGCCATTTGCAGCTATGTGGATAGAACTAGAGGGTATTATGCTAAGCGAAATTAGTCAGAGAAAGACAAATATCATATAACTTCACTCATATGAGGACTTTAAGATACAAAACAGATGAACATAAGGGAAGGGAAGCAAAAATAATATAAAAACAGGGAGAGAGAAAAACATAAGAGACTCTTAAATATGGAGAACAAACAGAGGGTTGCTGGAGGGGTTGTGGGGGGGGTGGGCTAAATGGGTAAGGGGCATTAAGAAATCTCCTTAAATCATTGTTGCATTATATGCTAAGTTGGATATAAATTTAAAAAAATAAAATGGTAAAAAAAACAGTGAGGAAGCAGTTTTTACATATAAGCAATTAATATGTGGTGAAATATTAAAAGATATTTTTAATGTTTCCCTGATAAGAATATGATCGATGTACCTTCATTAATACAATGAATGACTGACACAGTTAAAATTAAAACAAAGCTTCATGAGCTGATATGATGGGACAGAGCTTCAAAAGCTGACATTAAACAGAAATAAATATAATAATCCTGATTATGGATTCCAAAGATCGATTCTGGATAAAGAAGATAGCATTTTATGGCAAAAGGATCCAGGAAATTTTTTTAGCTATAAGCTCACCACAAAGCAAAGTGGTAGGATGTTAACCCCAAATACTTCTATTAAGTTGCATTAAATAGGACTAGAACTTCAGTTTTGTGTTCCATTCAGGGGATTACATTTTAAGGAGGACGTTAACCAACTGCAACATACTCAAAGGAAGGCAGCAAGGTGATGGGGAGACTGAAAAGGATAATATTTCCTTCCTGGGAGGAAAAACCTTAGAGATTATTTAATCTGGGACTCCAACTTTTGAGATGAGGAAACAGGCTCAGAGAGATGTGTCCTGAGTCACAGGACTAGAGAGGAGCAGACTAGTTTCCAAAAGCACCACATGATGAGATAGCAGGTGCCAGATTGTGACAGGCTTGTGTGGAAGAGGGCCCAGACATTTTTCATAGCTTGAAAAGGCAGAACCAAGACTAATGTTTGGAAGTTAAAGATTTGGATTAAAAATAGAAGGAGAAACTTTCTAGCGATTGCAGCTGCCTAAAATTGGAATAGCTTGCCTTGAAAAGCAGTGAGCTACCCATCACCAGATATGTTTAAGTAAGGGTTGGATAAGGTGTTAGGAACATTCAAGTGATTCCTTCTGTGCAGGAAATGTTGGACCACACTAATTAATTATTATATAGCCTTGTTTAATTGCTAATAACAGCTAACATTTATTGGGTACTTATAGAGCACTATGCAGAGATAATGTATATGTATTATGTCTTTGATTCTTATAATACATGAGGAAGCTGAGGCCCAGAGAACCCCTTGTTTTGACTAAGGTCACATGGTTAGTAATGGATGAGGTGAGATTCAAATCCAGGCAGTCTGACTCCAGACTTGCAAACTTCTGTGCTATAGCTGATGCTTACATGCAGATCTCTGACTCATGTAAATATTAGATCTATTTAGATCCATTCTTTTATGACTGCTAGTATTCTTGAACAGAAGAAGTCTCTCAGTGAGAGGACCCAGTTTGCACTAGGAGGGGAGGTCTGGTTTTTTTATGGGTTTTAGGCATCATGAATATGCCTTTCAAGGACTTAACAAATATGAAGTTCTTGATAATAAATCCTCTGGACATTGCCAGCCATTTGCAGTTGCTGAGCCATTTCAGTAATGGTAGATGGTACATTAAACTACCATTTATCCTTAAGAAACCTTGTGTTTCAGAAGCTATTCACTTTACATATATATTTTTTTAATTCCCCTTAGTAGGCATTATATTCGTCATATTATAGATGTGAAAGCTGCATGTCACATTTTGGGTTGGTTTGCCTTCAGCCCAACCTGAACTCTTTTTTAATTAAACTTTATTTTAAGATAATTGTAGATTCACGTGCAGTTGTAAGATATAATACAGAGAGATCCAATGTACCCTTTACCCAGTTTCCCCAATAATAACATCTTGCAAAAGTATAGTGCAATATCTCAACTGGGTATTGACATTAATACGTTCAAGATAAGCGCCTTTCCATCACCATAAGGATCCATCTTCTTGCTCTTTTATAACCACCTTCTTCTTTCCTATTCTCCGTCTCTCTTCCCTGGCAACCACTAATCCATTCTCTACTTTTATAACTTTTGCCATTTTAAGAACCTCCTACAAATGGAATCACACCCTACGTAACCTTTTGGTATTGGTGTTTTTCACTCAGTGTAATTCCTTGGATGTTCATCCAGGTTGTTGTATGTACCAACAGTTTTCTTATTGCCCAGTAATATTCCATGGTATAATACAACTTGTTTAACCACTACCTGTTAAAGGATATCTGGGCTGTTTTCAGTTTCCGGTTGCTACAAATAAAGCTTTGTAAACATTTGTGTAAAGGTTTTTGTGTGAACATAGGTTTTCATTTTTCTGGGGTAAATGCCCAGAAGTACAATTGGTAGGTTGTATGGTAGGGTTGTGTGTCGTTTTATAAGAAACTGCCTGTTTTCCAGAGTGTTGATACCATTTTACATTCTCATCAACAATGGATAAATAATCCAGTTTTTTTGCATCTTTGACAGCATTTAGTGTTGTTGTTTTCTATGTTAGTTCTTTTGAGAGATGTGTAGTGATACCTCACTGTGGTTTTAATTTACATTTCCCTAATGGCTCATGATGTTGAATGTCCTTTTATGTGCTTAAATGCCACCTGTGTATCCTCTTTGGTGAAATGTCTGTTCATATTTGTGCATTTGTTTTTTACCGTTAGGTTTTGAAAGAGCCTGGACCTTTATAGGCCAACAATGTGCTGTTCATTCCTTTCACTTTCTGTCATTCATGTCTTGCCAGTACTCTGCTCTGGGAAACTCCTATAATCTGACTTGTGTGAGACTTCTCGTAGCCTGAGAAAGCCATGATTCCATCCTAAATAGGTATAGAACAAAATACAGGTAATCTAAACTCACTGCTGCCTAGAAATCTTTATATATATTTCACATGTCATAAAATTAATTTATTTAAAGTGTACAGTTCAGTGATTTTTAGCATATTCACCAAATTATACACTGTGTAATTCCATAAAATTTTCATCACAGCAAAAAAGAAATCTTGTACCCGTTAGCAATCACTCCAGATTTCCCTATTGTCCCATACCCCCAGTCCCTGGAAACCCTAACCTACTTTCTGTCTCTGTAGATTTGCCTGTTCTGGACATTTCATATAAATGGAATCATGGAATGTGTAGCCTTTTCTGTCTAGCTACTTTTAATTAGCGTAATGTTTGTAAGATTCATCCATGTTGTAGCATATATCAATGCTTCATTTTTATGGCTGAATAATATTCCATTTTATCAATATCCCACATTTTTTTAATCCATTCATCATTTGGTGGCTACTTAAATCGTTTCTCCTTTTTGGCTATTATGAATAATGATGCTGTGAACATTATGTTCAAGTTTTTGTGCAGATATATGTTTTCACTGAGTTATACCTAGAAATGAAATTGCTGGATCATATGGTAACTCTGTGTTTAACTGTTTGAGGAACTATCAAACTGTTTTACATTTCCATCAGCAGTATGAGAGTTTGAATTGCTTCACACCCTCACCACCTCTTGTTATTTTTAATTATGACCGCTTGTTCTTGATTATTATCATTTTAATGGATGTGAGGTGGTCTGAAATTGTGGTTTTGATTTTCATTTCGCTAGTGACTAATGATGTTGAGCATTTTTACATGTGTGTATTGGCTATTTGTGTTTCTTTGGAGAAATATCTAATTCCAATCCTTTGCCCATTTTTAAATTGTATTTTCATTTATATATTCAGGATGTTAGACCATCTATCAGATAGATGATTTGCAAATATTTTCTCTTGTTCTGTGGATTGTATTATGACTTTCGTAATGGTGTCCTTTGAAGCACAAACATTAATTTTGAATAAGACCATTCTAACTATTTTTCCTTTGTATTAGGTATCTTAGCAGCTTTTAAATCAGTACTTTTTTACTCTTCAGTATTTTCTAAATGCCCCACGCTCACAGCAAGCACCCACTCTCTTCCTATTTCCTTTACGCAGAGATGAACTTCTTCCTACTTTCTGAGAAGGCTGAGATTATTTGCCATAAATTCCTCAACTATCGAAGTGTCTATGTATCTACATTCTTCCTCCTGTCACCCCATTTGAAGTACAAATGTTTTGTTTTGGTTTTTTAAGATGAGTACCTCCACCTGGGCCATTCCATTCTCTCCTCTAGGACTTTGATTCAGTGGTTGGCCTCTCTTTCCCTCCAAGTATCAGTAATCTCTCCTCTGCTTTTCTTTTTCTACCCTCATGCAATCTCAGGTCTCTGTTTCCTCTTTAAAGAAAAATATTAGGGGCAGAAACTTTCCCCAGTTTTAGTTTTCCTTTACCTACCAACCTCTTTGATTTTTTCCCTTACTTTTAATCTTGAGAGAGCTGTTTCACCTCATCTAAAATATTGCAGTAATTTTGTCAGTGATCTCTGTGTCCCTGGTCTCCCACTTTGACTCATCATATACACTTTTCATGAGTAAATCTTCTCAAAATGAAGTTCTTACCATCTAACTCTCTGGCCCCAAAACTTATGATGAGTCATTTAATACTGAGTTATCTATAAGACTCCCTAGCCTAATATGGCCTTTTGTAGCAACGTGGATGGAACTGGAGAGTGTGATGCTAAGTGAAATAAGCCATACAGAGAAAGACAGATACCACATGGTTTCACTCTTATGTGGATCCTGAGAAACTTAACAGGAACCCATGGGGGAGGGGAAGGAAAAAAAAAAAAGAGGTTAGAATGGGAGAGAGCTAAAGCATAAGAGACTGTTAAAAACTGAGAACAAACTGAGGGTTGATGGGGGGTGGGAGGGAGGAGAGGGTGGGTGATGGGTATTGAGGAGGGCACCTTTTGGGATGAGCACTGGGTGTTGTATGGAAACCAATTTGTCAATAAATTTCATAAAAAAAAAAAAAAAGACTCCCTAGCCTAATATTCAAAGTTCTTTGTAACATGTTTTCTCAACCGTGTCAGATCTGGACAACCCACTCATCCCTGAACACTGCTCCCCAGTCCTGCCTGGTGCCTGTTCTTCCAGAATGCCTGTCTTCCTTTGTCTTTTCCTATGAAAATTCTGTCTTTGCTCAAATGAGTTGAAGTTTATGGCACTCTCCAATCTTTAAATGCCTATCACATTGCAAACTGCTATGTGGACCTTATTATGCTGTATTTGTATTACAGCTTTCCAAAGTAGATTGTAAGCTCTTCGAAGGCAGAGACTAGTAGCTAGTCCATCTCTGGACCCTCTCCAGCAACTAGACAGGGCTTTAGATCTAGTAGGTACTGAGTAAGTATCTCTAACTTGATTTGATTTCAAAACAAGAACCTTGGCACACATATCCCTGGAGAAAATTCTAGAAAAGATAAAGCAGAAAACATGAAGTATACAGAGATTGGTGAAGCTGAATAAGTAATTTATACTTCAGTTTTACAGTGAATCGGAACACAAGCTCAAAACTTCATTTTTTCTGAATGTCACTTTTGGCTTTTAAAACTAATTCGTGCACTGCAGATTGTATTCTTTATTTTCAAAACACTAAAGGTAAAAAAAAAAAAGTAGAACTAGTTGAGTAAAATTATGTAGAGTCACCTTATGTGACAAATTGTATCATCTGTACTGAATGAAGGCCCTAAAATTGTTATGAAGGATGTCATGTTCATCTCCCAATTTTGGAGAAAAGGAAGTAGCAAGTTGCAGGAACTTTGTGAACTGTAAAGTACTGCATATAAGTTGGCCTTTAAATTTAAAAACATTTCCTACAAAATATGGGTCAACTTATATGCTACTAGTTGATGGGCAGTAATGGTCTCTTAGCTGCCTCTTGAAGCCACTCTTAATAGATTTGTGGGTCATGAGATCAACATCATAATCAAACAATATGTAATCAAAGATAAGCCCAATCTCATATTTATATTAGAAAGCTTTATTAGGTTAACCTATATACTAGATTGTATTCATACCTCCATTATATGTGTAGTGTTATTATCTCTATTAGGTATTTAGATAAGGTAAACTGATTAAACATTTACATGTTTGGGTAAGGTGACTGAGAAGTGATTTTGTTTTAATTTTTAGTCTCAATAGGAATGTGATATTCTTCTTTATTTTTATCTTTCCATTTTGGGATATTCAAATTGATTTCTAAACTGTAAGCTATTGAAAACTGGGAAACTGTTCCACATTTTTTGTACAATCTAGTCCTAACAGAACTCCTTTAGTATTGTAATTATTCAGTAGTGCTAATAATGACAATCCCTATTATCTCTCTTGAGTGCTTAGGAAGGGCTAGACACTTTCCTCAATACTGCATGTTCATCATTTCTTTTAATTCTCAAAGCAGGCTTGTGAGATATTTTATTCGCTTTTCAGAGGAGAAAATGAGGCTTCACTATTTTCTCAAGGTCATTGTATTACTAAGTGACTGAGCCAAGATTGGAACCCAGGCAGTCCGACTCCAGGGTCTAGGCTCCTAACTACACCATCTTCTTCAATAAATATGTATTCATTATGATGCTGATTAGAACCAAGCTGTGTACGTGGCATATTTGCAGTGACATCCTGTCTATGTTTTTATTGTGTAATGTACCCAGGATACTATGAGCCCACAGCTGGTGTCCATTAATGATAGCGGTGTGAGAATAAAAAATAATTTCCAGAGCATCTTGGTTAAGAGGCATTACATAATTTTCATTATCCAGTGATCTTTAAATTATTGGGCTTAAAAGAGAGCTGTTATTTGGATATCTAAAGTAGTTTTTTCTGTTTCTAAAAGTTGTGTTTGAAATAGAAGGTAGTGGAAGTGCTTTCTGATACTTCAGTAGGTGTTTTTAAATTTTCATTTCTATTAAGTAGTTTCTCTATTTACGTCCATCTAAAGGGAGAGATAGAGGCAATGTTCCAATTTTCTTTATATCATCACTAAATTTATTAAATGATAAAATAAATATAATTTTAAAGTATTTGAAGGAAACTTTGTTTTATCTTCAGGTAAAAGTACTCCAATTTTCTAATGCTACTTGCACTTTTTTCCTTCTCCCTGCTGCCCCCCCCCCTGCTTTTTTTTTCTTTTTTTTTTTTTTTTTTTTGAGAGAGGTGGGGAGGAGCAGAGGGAGAGAGAGAATCTTAAGCAGGCTCCATACCTAGCATGAAACCAACGCAGGGCTGGGTCTCAGGACGGTGAGATCATGACTTGAGCCAGAATCAAGAGTCAGAAGTTTAACAGACTGAGCCACCCAGGTCCCCCTTAATGCTACTTTTAAACACATTATGAGTATCAACACAAGGGAATACTATGTAGCTATTGAAAAGAATGAGCTAGATAAATATGTTCTGACAAGGAAAGATGTCTGTGATATATTGTTAAGTAAAAAGAGCAAGCCCTAGACACATGTTCATTATTCTCTCTTAAGAGCCTATGGATATATAGAAATTACATATTTGGAAATTGATACAAACTTGATTGGAATGATGTACACCAAGCTGTCAACTATGGTTAACTCTGGGGGAAAAAACCTGAGATTGAGGGAAGCAGGAAAGTAGGACTTTTTATTCTGTATATTTGTTTCATTTGAAATTATATGTACATTTATTCCTATTTTGGTTAGATTGGGTTTTTCTTGCAAAACCTCTTCCCAAATACAAAAGTGCAAAGATAATAAGGCAGTCCCATACACCCAGTCACCCAAAATGAAGAAATGTAAACTTTTTTTTCATATTTTAGAAAATTTTAAAAATTAGAATCATAATAATTGATGTCTCCTATGTTTTCTTCCCAGTTCTATTCCTTTCTTTTCCTCCCGAAGCCACCAACTGTCATCAATATCTAGCCATGTCAGTGTTTTTAGATCTAGTAAAACATTTTACTACCATATTACATTCCATAATAGAAATATATCACAGCTGGGGTGCCTGAGTGGCTCAGTCGGTTAAGTGTCTGACTTTGTGTCAGGCTCTATGCTTACAGCTCAGAACCTGGAGCCTGCTTCAGATTCTGTGTCTCCCTCTCTCTCTCCCCCTCCCGGACTTGTGCTCTGTCTCTCTCTCAAAAATAAACATTAAAAAAAAAAAAGAAATATACCACAAGTTATCTCACCTTCTACTGATGGATGTTTGTGTTGTTTCCATATTTTTTTTTCTTATAGGTTGTTCTTCAGTGGTCACCCCTGTACATGTCTCACTGTGTATTTTGTGAGAGGTTTTCTCCAGCAGGGCTTCTCAAACTTTTTTTTCTGTCACAACAGACAGAAATGGATTTTTGCATGGCATTCTGTGGTAAATAGTTTAGAAGTAAATGGTAGGGTCTTCTGGCTAGCTCAGACCAACTGCCATCCCTAAGGGCTGAAGGACTCTTTTTTTTTTTTTTTTTTTTTGGTATACCTGTAGTATCTTGCCACATCAAACCTGCTGAGAAATTCTGCTCTAGGACATTGTCTCTCAGACTTTTTAATATTTGGGGCTCCTGGGTGGCCCAATCGGTTGAGTGTCTGGCTTCAGCTCAGGTCACAATCTCACAGTTGACGAGTTTGAGTCCCACGTCGGGCTCTGTGCTGACAGCTCAGAGCCCGGAGCCTACTTCGGATTCTGTGTCTCCCTCTCTCTGCACCACCCCCCCCCCCATCCCCACTCATGCTCTGTCTCTGTCTCAAAAATAAACATTGAAAAAGAAAATTTTTAAAATATTTATATGAATCACCTGGTGATCTTGTTAAACTACAGGTTTCTATTCTGCAGGTCTGGCATGTGGCCTGAGACTCTGTGTTTCTAATAAATATCTAGGTAGTACTGATGCTTTGATTAACAAGGCTCTAGTTCTTTGCTATCCAGTACAATAGCCACTAGTCACACACATGGCTACTGAGTCCTTGAAATGAGGTCTGTCCAAATTGAGAAGTGCTCTAAGTATAAAATGCATACAGGATTTAGTGTGAAAAAGTAATATAAAATATCTCATCTATACTTTTATAATATACATTGTTAATCACATGTTGAAATTATTGTGAATATATTAGATTAAATAAAATATATTATTAAAATTAATTTTCCCCATTTGTTTTACTTGAACTTGGCAACTAAAACATTTAAAACTACATATGTGGTTTGCTTTACGTTTCTGTCAACAGTGCTGCTTTGTAATTCTGTACCTAGATTTGAAATTACTAGGTCATAGGATGTGGTCATTTGCAGCTTTACTAGATATAGCTGTAACTCTTCAAAATGATTATACTAGTTTATACTTCCACCAAGAATGTATAGCGATTCCCTTTATCTCTACTGCCTCACTTAAAATTGTCAAACTTTTAAAATGTCTGCCTGTCTGGTGGTTTTAATTTATAATTCGCTAATTACTAATGAGGTTGATCATCTTTTCATGTTCATTGGCCACAGGAGTTTCATCTTCCATGAATAACTATTTCCCTGCTTATTTTTGGTGGTTCATCACAAAGTTTGGATATTCTTTGTAATATATATTGCAAATAATTTTTCCCAATCTGTTATTTATTTTTTAAACTTTGTTTTTGATATATTTGGTTGTAAAAAATTTATAATTTCATTGCAATCAACTTTATCAGTCTTTTAAAATACGCCTACTTGAGAAATCTATTAAGGAATCCATGCTGAGTAAAGATATTCTTCTAAATAAAAAAGGGGGGGCAGGCACCTGGGTGGCTCAGTCAGTTGGGTGCCCAACTTTTCTTTTTCTAAGTTTATTTATTTATTTTGAGAGAGAACGTATGCAGGGGAGGGGCAGAGAGTGAGGGAGAGAGAGAATCCCAAGCAGGCTCTGTGCTCTGAGTGCAGAGCCTAACACAGGGCTCAATACCATGAACCGTGAGATAATGACCTGAGCCAAAATCAAGAGCCAGATGTTCAACCAACTGAGCTACCCAGGCACCCCCAGCTCAGTGGTTTTTAATTTAAAAAGTGCCACAAGGGAGGCACCTGGGTGGCTCAGTCGGTTGAGCATCCAACTCTTGATTTCACTTCAGGTCATGATTCCAGTGTCCAGGGATCGAGCCCCATATCAGGCTCTGCACTGAGTGTGGAACCTGCATAAGATTCTGTCTCTCTGCCCCTCTCCCTCACTCACACTGTCTTTCTCTCTAAAATAAAAATAAAATAAAATAATATTAAATTAAATTAAATTTTAAAAGATTTTCTTCTTCTGGTTTTAAAGTTTTACACCTTGATTTTGGGTCTTCTATTTGGTGTTTATTTGGGAGTCAAATGTAAGGTAGGGATCTGATTATAATACATATAATTTTGTATATGTGTGTGTTTCCAGAAGAAAATCCTGTTATCCATTTATCAAACAATTCAAACATATCCTGCTTATTGGAAATCCTTCTTCCATCATATGACAAAGACCATTCCTGTTTCTGCATTAGTTTTATTCAGAATTATTGAAGATTACTTTTAAGATCAGTAAAATCGTAGGAAAATCTTAGGAAGTCTTCATAATACTGATCTGAGGCACTGGGTTATACCTAACTTGATAAGATAATTTATCATCCTAATTCACTTTTGAGAATGAAAGAGGATTCTTTTTTTTTTTTTTAGTTTATTTATTTTGAGAGAGAGAGAGAGAGAGAGAGAGAGAGCGAGCGAGCGAGCAGGGGAGGGCCAGAGAGTGAGGGCTAGGGACAGAACCTCAAATAGGCTGTGTACCAGCAGCACAGAGTCCAACAGGGGGCTCGAACTCATGTACCATGATATCATGGTCTGAGCCTAAATCGAGAGTCAGGTGTTTAACCAACTGAGCCACTTAGGCACTCTATGAAAGAGGATTCTTAAGATAATTAAAATTACATAATTTTCAATATATTTATTTCTTGACTGAAAAATGGTTTAATTATGTTGGTGGACT
Organism: Prionailurus bengalensis; assembly: GCF_016509475.1. Taxonomy (NCBI): domain Eukaryota; kingdom Metazoa; phylum Chordata; class Mammalia; order Carnivora; family Felidae; genus Prionailurus; species Prionailurus bengalensis. The sequence continues at coordinate 59,723,515 of NC_057355.1, forward strand.
ATAAAATAGCTTATTCAAAACCTATTTCCCAAAAATATTTTTTTCTAAAACACATTAAAGCAATGTTTTATATAAACTTTATATTGATTATCTGCACATTCAAAAGTAACAAAGTATTCTTGGCATAATCACATAATTTAGTTTTTTCTTTTTTCTTTTTTTAATTTATTTTCAAGTTAACATACAGTGTAGTCTTGGCTTCAGGAGTAGAACCCAGTGATTCCTGTCTTACATATGACACCCAGTGCTCATCCCAAAAATTGCCCTCCTTAATGCCTATCACCCATTTAACCCCACCCCCACCCCCAGTTTGTTCTCTGTCTTTAAGAGTCTCTTTTGGTTTGCCTCCCTGTTTTTAACTTATTTTTTTCCTTCCCTTCCCCTATGTTAATCTTTTAAGTTTCTCAAATTCCACATGTAAGTGAAATCATATATCTTTCTCTGACTTATTTCGCTTAGCATCATACCCTTCATTTCCATCCATGTTGTTGCAAATGGCAAGATTTCATTCTTTTTCATTGCTGAGTAGTATTCCACTGTGTGTGTGTGTGTGTGTGTGTGTGTGTGTGTGTGTGTGTGTGTACACACTACATCTTCTTAATCCATTCATCACTTGATGGACATTTGGGCTCTTTCCATAATTTGGCTATTGTTGATAATGCTGCTGTAAACATTGGCTTGCATGTGTCCCTTCAAATCAGCATTTTTGTATCCTTTGGATAAATTCCTAGTAGTGGAATTGCTGGGTCATAGGTTAGGTCTATTTTTAATTTTTTGAAGAATCTCCACACTGTTTTCCAGAGTGGCTAGACCAGTTTACATTCCCACCAACAGTGCAAGAGGGTTCCTTTTTCTGCACATTCTTGCCAATACCTGTTGTTTCTTATGTTGTTTATTTTAGCCATGCTGACTGGTGAAGTGATATCTTATTGTAGTTTTGATTTACATTTACTTAACGATGGGTGATGTAGAGCATCTTTTCATGTGTCTGTTGGCCATCTGGATGTCTTCTTTGGAAAAGGGTCTGTTCATGTCCTTTTCCCATTTCTTCACTAGATGATGTGTTTTTGGGTGTTGAGTTTGGTAAGTTCTTTATAGATTTTGGATACTAAACTTTTATCCAATATGTAGTATGCATGTATCTTCCAAATAGCCAAAGCAATATTGAAAAAGAAAACGAAAGCTGGAGACATCACAATCATGGACTTTAATCTGTATTACAAAGCTGTTACCATAAAAACATTATGGCATTGTCCCCAAAACAGATACATAGATCAATGGAATAGAATAGAGAACCCAGAAATGGACCCACAAATATATGGCCAACTAATCTTCAACAAAGCAGGAAAGAGTATCCAGTGGAAAAGAGACAGTACCTTTAGCAAATGGTGCTGGGAGAACTGGACAGCAACATGAAGAAGAATGAAACTGGACCACTTTCTTGCACCATACACAAAAATAAATTCAAAATGGATGAAAGACCTAAATGTGAGACAGAAAAGCATCAAAAATCCTACAGGAGAAAACAGGCAGCAACCTCTTTGACCTCAGCTGCAGCAACTTCTTACTAGACATGTCTCTGGAGGCGAGGGAAATAAAAGCAAAAATGAACTATTGAGACCTCATCAAGATAAAAAGCTTCTAAACAGCAAAGAAAACAATCAACAAAACTAAAAGACAACCGACAGAATGGGAGAACATATTTGAAAATGACATATTGGATAATCTTTTTCTTAACTGCATCGATATCTATTATCATTTCACTGGTATTTTTCTGAAGAATATATTTCAAAATGAACTTATTATTTTTAGCATTTTTACAAAGTTGCTCATGATCATCTTCATAGTTGCATTTTATGGCTCATAAATGTGACATTATTGACTCTTCTATTTAAACCACAGTATTATTAATTGAAAAAAATACTTCCGCTAAGGTGCTGAAGTACTTGATAAACTCAGAACAGACTGTATTAAATGGAGAATATTTTAAATTTTGCTTTCACATTAAAATATATAAGTATATGTATAAGTAAATGCCAATAAGTTTGACAACTTAGATGAAGTGACACAGTTTGAAAGACACAACCAAAGCTCAACAGAGAGAAACAGGCTACTAGAGTAGCCCTATGTCTTTTAAAGAAATTTAACTGATAGTTAAAAATCTTGAAACCGAAAAGAAAACTCTAGTCCTAGATGGAAATATTGATAAATTTTATAGTTCTGTACAAACTCTTCCCAGATGACTTTTTTTAGATTAAAAAAATTTTTAAGATTAAAAAAAGTGTTATATTTATTTTATGTGTACAATATAGTGATTCAGTAATTCTATATATTTCTCGGTGCTCATCAAGACAAGTATACTTTTAATCCTTTTCACCTACTTCACCCATCCCCTCACCCACTTCCCCTCTGATAGTCATTTTGTTACTCTCTTTTCTTCGTTTGTTTTGTTTCTTAAATTCCACATATGAGTTAAATCATATGGTATTTGTCTTTGTGTGACTGGTTTATTTTGCTTAGCATTATACTCTTTAGATCCATCCGTGTTGTTGCAAATGGCAAGATTTTGGGTTTTTTATGGCTGAATAATAGTCCATTGTATATATATAAACCACATCTTTATCCATTCATCTATCGAGGTCACTGGGCTGCTTCCATAATTTGGCTATTGTAAATAATGCTGCAGTAAACATAAAGATGAATGTATCTCCTTGAATTACTGTTTCTGTATTCTTTGGTTAAATACCCAGTAGTGTAATTAATTACTGGATTAAATGGTAGTTCTATTTTTAATTTTTTTTTAATTTTTTTTTCAACGCTTATTTATTTTTGGGACAGAGAGAGGCACAGCATGAATGGGGGAGGGGCAGAGAGAGAGGGAGACACAGAATCGGAAACAGGCTCCAGGCTCTGAGCCATCAGCCCAGAGCCTGACGCGGGGCTCGAACTCCCGGACTGCGAGATCGTGACCTGGCTGAAGTCGGCTGCTTAACCGACTGCGCCACCCAGGCGCCCCTCTATTTTTAATTTTTTGAGGAACCTCTATACTGTCTTCCACAGTGGCTGCACCAGTTTGCATTTCCACCAACAGTGTATGAGGATTCCTTTGTTTCCACATCCTCACCAATGCCTGTTGTTTCTTGTGTTTTTGATTTTAACAGTTCTGACAGGTGCAAGGTGATATCTCATTGTGGTTCTAATTTTCATTTCCCTGGTAACGAGTGATGTTGAGCATCTGTATGTTTCTGTTGGCCACCTTGATGTCTTCTTTGGAGAAATGTCTGTTCATTTCTTCTGCCCATTTTTAAATTGGATTATTTGGTTTTGGGTATTGAGTTGTATAAGTTCTTTATATATTTTGGATACTAACCCTTTATTGGACATGTCATTGGTGAATATCTTCTCTCATTCTGTAGGTTGTCTTTTAGTTTTGTTGGTTTTTCCCTTTGCTGTGCAGAAGCTTTTTATTTTGAAGCAGTCCCAAAAGTTTATTTTTGCTTTTGTTTCCCTTGCCTCGGGAGACTGTCTAGAAAGATGTTGTTATGGACGATGTCACAGAAATTACTGCTTGTGCTCTCTTCAAGGATTTTTATAGTTCCAGGTCTCACATTTAGGTCCTTAGTCCATTTTGAGTTTATTTTTGTGTATGGTGTAAGAAAGTGGTCCAGTTTCACTCTTTTGCATGTAGCTGTCCAGTTTTCCCAACACTATTTGTTGAAGAGACTTTCTCTCATTGCATATTCTTGCCTTCCAGATGACTTTTTAAAAAAGAAACTGACACCTACAAACTGATGCTAAAAATCACATGGAAATTCAGTGAATCTAGAATAGCCAAACCAATTTGGAAAAAGAACAACAGAGGTGGAGGTCTTATGCTATTTGATTTTAAGAGTTGACATAAAGCTACAGTTAATCAAGATGGTATAGTTTAGGCTTAAGGATAGATATGTGCATCCTTGGAACAGAATAGAGAGCCCAGAAATAGACCCACATATACAATCATCTTTTTAACAAATGTACAAAGGAACAATTGGATATCCAAGTGCAATAAATGTAACCATGATCGTTATCAGACTCCTTATACAAAAATTAGTTCAAAATGGATCATAGACCTAAATGTAAGAGCTAAAACTTCTAGAAGAAAATATAGGAGAAAATATTCATGACTTTGTATTAGGCAAAGAAATCTTTGAGAGGAACCAAAAGGCACATATCATAAAAAGAAAAAATTGATAAATTGGACTTAATTAAAATTTGAATTTTTACCCTTTGAAAGACATGGCTAAGAAAATGAGAAGACAAATCACAGGCAGAGAAAATTTTTTAAAAGACTGATAAACTCGGTTTTTAGAATAGGCAGAAGCTTTAAACACCTCACCAGTGACAATATACAAATGGCCAATAATCACTTGAAAAGATGCTCAACATCATTAGTCATCAGGAAAATGCAAATTAAAACCAAAATGGCCTAACACTATACACCCACCAGAATGACTACAATTAAAGATTTATAATATCAAGTGTTGTTGAAAATCTGGAGCAAGTAGAATTATCATATATTACTGGCAGGAATGCAGTGTGGTACACCCACTTTGGAAAACAGTTTGACTGTTTATTATAGAGTTAAACATACACTAAGCATATGACTCTGCAATCCCACTCTTAACATATGCCCACACAAAGACTTATACATAAATGTTCATAGCAGCTTTATTCATGATAGCACCAACGTGGAAATAACCTAAATGTTTTTTGGCAGGTGAACTGTGGTACATTCATGTAATGGAATACTACTCAGCAATACAAAGGGAAAACCTTCTGATCAGTTAATAGTATGGATAAATTGCAAAAGCATTTTGCTAAGTGAAAAAAGCCAGAAACAAAGGACCATATATTGTACTATTTAATTTATGAAATTCTGGAAAAGGCACAGAAAACATATCACATCAATGGGGTTGCCAAGGGCTGGAGAGAGGTGGAGGGATTGACAGCAAAGATATAAGGGAACTTTTTGGTGTGATGGAAATGTTCTATATCTCAATTGTAGTGATTATTATATGACTGCATACAGTGAGTCAAAATTCATTTAACCGTACACTCAACATTAATGAAGTGTGAATATTATAAATTATACCTCAAAAAATATAACCTGCAAATATTTCAGCCCAAATATTTTCATAAACACTGTCTTTTTGCCTCCATTCAGAATACCTTTTTGAAAATATTTTTACAAGACAAAATAAATAAGTGATCTCTATGATTGTATTTAATGTTCATTTACAGATACTGTAAAATCATAGGACTTTTCAATTTCATTCTATTCTAGTATAGAATATAAATTTATCCAATTAAAATTAGGTGTTTTGGGGCACCTGGGTGGCTGTCAGGTGAGTGTCCAACTTCAGCTCAGGTCATGATCTCATGGATCATGGGTTCATGCCCTGCGTTGAGTTCTGTGCTAACAGCTCAGAGCCTGGAGTCTGCTTTGGATTCTGTGTCTCTCTTTCTCTGCTCCTCCACCACTCAAACTCTGTCTTTCTCTCTCAAAAATAAATAAACATTAAAAAATAAAATTAGGTGTTTTGATGATTCTTCGCACAAATTGAGATATTTCAAAGCACACTGGAGAACAACTTCCAATATTGGAATTTACTAAATTCCTATTGGGATCTTAAATGAATGAAAATAATTTAATATTGAAAAATAATGAAGGTATTTTAGAATTCATTTGATCTAAATGAAAAGGCATGATTCCCAGAGTGTTATATAAACATATCTTGTGTAGCTGCAATTGTTTAATTATATTTTTTCAGGTGTAGTTGTGGTTTTTTTTAATAAGAGTAACTTTTTAAAAAATAAAGTTTTTTTTATTTAAAAAAAAGTTTTTTAAAAGGTCTGATTATTATTTTAACCAGACTTCTTTCAGATTTTCCTTGTTTTTCTACTAATGTCCTTTTTCTGTTCAAGGGTCCACTTCAGGGTTCTATGTTGCATCATGTTTCCTTAGTTTCTTCTGGTCTATGGCAGTTGCTCAGTCTTTCCTTGATTTTCATAACCTTGATGGTTCTGAAGAATATTGGTCAGGTATTTTGTATGATGGCCCAATATTTGGGTTTGTCTGATGGTTTTCTTATGATTAGACTGGAAATTATGGCTTTGGGGAATAATACCAGACATGTATTCAGTCATGAAAAAAGAAGGGAATTCTGCCTTTTGCAACAATATGAGTGGATATAGAGGGCATTATGCTAAGTGAAATACGTCAAACACAGAAAGACACATACTGTATGTTCTCTCTTATATGTAGAATCTAAAAAATCAAGCTTGTAAAAACAGAAGGCCAAGGACTGGGGAGTGAGGGAATTGGGGAGATGCTAAGTGTTGGTCAACATCTAGCTGCTTGTATTCCTGCATATTTCATTTTATCAGCAAGCACCTTATATGATGTGTCTTTAAAAGGGTGGTGTTAATTATTTACATCAGGAAATTATGATTGAAAGTGATTGCTAGTCATCTTGCAGATTTAGCAACATATCAGAAATGTAAATGCATCTCACCACTATACAAGACCATGGCACAGGTTGAAATTTCAAAGCAGAGTGGTTAAAGGCGTCCCACCCCTATCATAGCTTATTTTTTATTAAAAAAACTTTTTTCAACATTCATTTATTTGAGAGACAGGGAACAAGCAGGGGAGGAGCAGAGAGAGAGGGAGACACAGAATCTGAAGCAGGTTCCAGGCTCTAAGCTGTCAGCACAGAGCCTGACGTGGGGCTTGAACTCACAAACCATGAGATCATAACCTAAGCCAAAGTCAGACGCTTAACCGACTGGGCCACCCAGGCGCCCCTATCACAGCTTATTTTATTGCAGTGAATGATAGTATACTTTGAAAAGTGGATACTCTGATCCAAATGTTAGTATATGGAATTCCCTGATGGCAGCTGTACACTGGAATGGATAACAGGCTAGGATGAATGATCACACCTTTATGGTTTACCAGAAGTCTTAATGCAAAATTCAAAGGATAATTATAACAATGTAGCCAAAGGCTCAGGCTAACAATGGGGGAACATTGGCACCCTTTGCTACTTTTTATCTTGGTGAAGCCTGGGATTACCCCACAACTTTTTAGAACTGAGCCTCTGAGATCATACATTACATTTTGTCTGCTTTAAGCCCAGAATGAAACCATCTTCTCTTCCAAATGTCTTGAAATTTGTCCCAGAAATCAGCCCCTAGATTTTGACTGGGAGAGAGTCAGGGTTAAGTAAGTATGATATTGAGAGAAGCTGGCAGGTCTGGGTTGTAAGAACTAGGAGAAAAGAAAATGTAATGATAAAATCACATCCATAAATCACGGGGAGTAGAGAGGTGGGAAGGACATAGGATTTCTCCATTGATGTATCTTTGTGTCAAGAATTGAAAAATGTAGGAGGTTACTGCTGTACTCTTCTGAGCTAATCAAAAGCAGTTGTTAGTACATAGTGAAAGTTTTCATTGTTAAATGACAGGGAAATTTATACAGCATGCGTGACATGTCTAAGTACTGTGGAGGATAGAAACATGGGACAGTTCCTTCCTTCACTGAGCTTATATTTTTAAAAGGATGTAAAATAGTTGCACATAGGGTCCTGTCTCAGTTCCTTTCGTAGAGCACAGGCCCTTAATCCAAGTCTTCTCAGATTCAGATTTAGAGAATAAGTATGCCAGGGATCTTCTTTTGTTTTTCCTTTTTATTCTTTCGTGTAATTAAATGGCTTCTGACCTTGTCTTTTTTTAGATTGCCCTCGTAGAATTATGATTTCTATCTTTGAGCGGCCTTCTTGCTCCATTATGGAATGAAATTTCTATTGTCCTAGGTCATTAGGGAATAAATCGTTTGGGGAATAAAAGAATCACTTTGTCATATAGTTGAGGATTTGATGATTTATGGCCCAAATATTTTGACTTTAATTTTGAATGAAAACATTTCTTAGACGTGTCTTTTTTTTTACTTTTTTTTTTTTTTTTTTTTTGAGACAGGGAGAGACAGAGCATGAACAGGGGAGGGTCAGAGAGAGGGAGACACAGAATCTGAAACAGGCTCCAGGCTCTGAGCTGTCAGCACAGAGCCCGACGCAGGGCTCAAACTCACAGACCGCGAGATCATGACCTGAGCTGAAGTTGGCTGCTTAACCGACTGAGCCACCCAGGCGCCCCTTAGATGTGTCTTTTAAAACAGAAATTGTTTATCTTGACTTGAGCTTTTCTTGATTCAAGTTCATGTTTAGGGACATCAGTGTTTTGTGATGTGAATATTTATGGTGTTGGGCATAAAGCCGAATGATTTGGTTTGTCACTGTATAGCTCTGCACCATGGATAACCCCTATCCCCAGGAGCCCTTGAACTGCCTTGCTTGGCAGGCTTCTGGGTGGATGCATGTGTCCTTAGGTGCTCTTTGATTTCTTTCTCCCCTGCCTGTTTATGAGCTGATAATTCTTTGTTGGCTTAAGCTGTAGAAGGAGTGTCTTGTCTCCCTCTTTTGTAACTGGCTTTCTTCTGTACCAGCGTCTGCCACTTGCAACCTTGCACCTACCCTGTCATTGTTTCCAGCCTCTCCTTCCACTCTCTGTTGCTGCCTGACAGCTCTCTCCCCTTGCTTTCTTTTCCTTCTCCTTTGTGCTCATAGATGTTGTCAGCAAATCAGAGGAAAGCTTTTCCTACAAAGAGCTATCTGATCTGCCTGTAGCTCATTAGCACTTTGGCTGTTTTTGTAGCCACATGTTCAGGGGCTAACTCTGAACCTTAAATACTTCAAGAAGAAAGCACATCTGAATGTTAAGCCAAGGACTTGTCGGGAGACTTGTCTCTCTATAAATGAAGCCTTACTCTATTCCTCATGAAGTGTAGTGATTCATACTAAGAGTATTTTTTGTTTTATTTTTTTTTTAAGTTTATTTATTTATTTTGAGAAAGAGAGAGGGAGGGAGAGTGGGAGAATCGCAAGCAGGCTCCACGCTGTCAGTGCACAGCCCGATGTGGTCACGAAAGGTAAGGTCAGGGCCTGAGCCAAAATTGAGAGTCAGACACTTAACTGACCAAGCTCCCCAGGCACCTTGTTTTTTGTTTTAAATAAGGTAGAATAATTTAGTGTATTTCTTATCTTCTTTGAATAACTATTATTTTTGATTGGTTTTCCAGGGAATAGCAGCATATTGGATTGATATTCTCAAATGTTTGAGGCTCATAGAAAATGCCAGGTCTTCTATGAAGCCTTCTTTAACCCTTTCAGTACCTTTTCAGGTTGTGTCATAGCATTTATTCACCTGGCCTTTCAGTGCATGTTTTCTCTTTCTTAGCAGATTAGAAGAAGTTCTTGGAAGTACAAGAGGGAGTGGGAATCTATTCATGTCATTTTTGTATCCCCTCTTTACCTCTGCTCTTAACAGCAGTACCTTGTATATAATAGCTGTCCCCAACATGTTCTGTTGAGTTGAATAACCCCCTCTCTCATCCAGGTCCCTTTTGTAGTTGGTGATGATGCTAGTTGAGGGTCACTCTACTTGTGTCATCTTGCATTTGCTCACATGGAAACTCCTCTGCCAGTTGCACGAATTCCTGAGTTCTTCCTGTAGTCTGCCCCCAAAGAGCTTGGCTCTTTGCTGCTTGGGGGAATTTAGTGTCAGACAGAAACCAGCTAAAGTTATTGTGTAGGTCCTCTTCAGTACCTTCTTTTTTTAAAATTTTTATTCACTACCTTCTTAAAGGTACAAATAAGTAAAATTCTTTACAGTTCTCTGACCTTAGAGACAAATGCTTGTTTTTTTCCTCATATATATTTTTGGTCTCTGAGCCAGTTCATTCCATACAGTAAAAGAGCGCTCTTACTTTTTTAATAGCTTTATTGATATGTAATTCACATATCATACAATTCGCCCATTTAAAGTATATAATTCAGTGTTATTCAGTGTGTTCAGAGTTGTGCAACTATCACCATAATCTAATTTTAGAACATTCTAATTATCTCCAGAAGAAACCCTGTGCCCTTTAGTAGTCACTCTCCATTTCCCCACTCCCTGTCCCAGGCAACCATGAATTACTTTCTGTCTTTATAGATTTGCCTGTGTTGGCCATTTCATATAAATAGAATTATACCTTATGTGGACTTTTGTGACTGGCCTCTTTCACTTGATACTACTGATTTTTAAAAATACTCTTATATTTATAACTTTTCCACAGAACAGATGTGGTCTTATAATTCTCATAAGTCCTTCTGTGGCCTGGTTTTATTGGATTTGTGATATTTGGTTAAGTTGCAAAATATACTGTCACACATCAAATATCATTGGATGCTGATGGTAAGGCAAATGACCCTGTTTCAGAACTAAGAGAATTTTGCCCAAGATTCAGTTATAGTTATATTTCATAGGGCTGATCCAAACTATTGCCATGGTCAAATGAATTGGGATGTAATAGAACTCCATGGTTTTCACACTGACCCATCTTCTAATGGGTTATTAGAGGCTTTGGGTTGTATAATTCCTAAGGATTATAAAGTGTTGGACCTGGAAGCAACACACTGACAGTCACTTAGCCTAGGCTTTCTTTCTCCAATTCCTATCCCATTTTATGGATCTCAGAAAATTACTTATTTCAGATCAAATAGCTAATTAATAGAGCCAGTCACAGCAAGATTAAGACCAGTGTGTCTCATTACTGACCCAGTGTTCTTTCCTTCACCTCTTTCTGGCCTTGTTGCTGTTTTGGCCTGGGTTCTCTAGAAACCATAGCCTGAGGAAGGAATTCAAAGGTCACCCTGTGAAGAGTTAACTTCTGGTTTTAAGTTCTGCATCCTGTCCACTTACAGCCAGTTGGAAAGCCACATTCCATGCTCTGGTGTGGATTTTGTCCAAGTTTGGAAGTGTTGGAAGAATCCAGAAAGTCAGGGTATATAACTAATTAGTAATGGGGAGCATCTCCCATTCACCCACAGTGTCCCTGGTTGACCTAAGGAGGCACCAAGGAATTAAAGTCATTTCTGGGGATGATGGCATCTTCATCTAATGTATTTGAAGGATTTACTTAGATCAGTATTCTTTCTTCTAACAAGATATTTTTTCACAATGCTGTGGTTAAGACTCTTCAGGTATTGAATAGAAACCCATAACTAAAACTTTTGGTTAGGAAAGTTCTCTTGATCATCTCTTCTCTCTACAATAAAGAAAACACCTAGAAAGGCTTTTCAGACTGCTCAGTACCTGAGTTTCTGTGTATTGTTGTCCAACACAGATTTCCTCTAACAATTCAACTCTTATTCTTTGCTCAAGATGAACCAGTGCCTACCTGTATTGAGATTTCTCCTGCTGTGACTTCTTTTTTTTATTAATATTTTAAATGTTTATTTATTTTTGAGAGACAGAGAGAGACAGTATGAGCAGGAGAGGGGCAGAGAGACAGGGAGACCCAGAATATGAAGCAGGCTCCAGGCTCTGAGCTGTCAGCACAGAGCCCGACAACAAGGCTTGAACTCACGAGCTGTGAGATCATGACTTGAGCCGAAGTCGGACGCTCAACCGACTGAGCCACCCAGGCGCCCCATCCTGCTGTGACTTCTTAAGAGTTTTCTTTCACTATATTTACCCTACTTTGCCTCATTTATATATTATTTCAGAATTAGTTTCTCCTAGTTTGTTTCTATGCTAATTTTGTCCTAGATGTCTAACTTTTTTTAAACCACCTGCTGCCCCTGCTATTGCCTAGGATTATAAGTGATTGTTGACTGTCAGAACGTGGGCTGGAGTATTTGACCTAGGCTCATTTATCCAGTAGAACTTAGTGAACAAAGAGAGAATTAAGTCTTTAAGCTTTTCAGTGAATAAGTGATAATGAAAATTTTAAGTTTTGAAAGGTTTGGGGGTGCCTGGGTGGTTCAGTGGGTTAAGCATCCAACTTTGGTTCAGGTCATGAATGATCTCACTTTTCATGAACTCGAGGCCTGCATCAGGCTCTGTGTTGACAGTTCAGAGCCTGGAGCCTGTTTCAGATTCTGTGTTTCCTTCTCTCTCTCTCTCTCTCTCTCTCTCTCTCTCTCTCTCTGCCCCTCTCCCACTCAACACTCTCTTTCTCTCTCAAACATAAGCAAACATGAGGGGCACCTGGGTGGCTCAGTTGGTTGAGCGTCCGACTTTGGCTCAGGTCATGATCTCACGGTCTGTGAGTTCGTGCCCTGCGTCAGGCTCTGTGTGGACAGCTCAGAGCCTGGAGCCTGTTTCAGATTCTGTGTTTCCCTCTCTCTGACCCTTCCCCGTTCATGCTCTGTCTCTCTCTGACTCAAAAAAATAAAGGTTAAAAAAAGTTTTTTTTTAAATAAAAAAAAATAAGCAAACATGAGAGGAGAGGAAAGGAGGAAGAAAAGAACAGAGAAAAAAGGAAGAAAGGTAATTTGTAAATGTCTAAAGATGAGAGAGGATCTTAATGAATGAATTAAGTTAATTCATGAATAAATAGAAGAGGTTATTTCAGTGTGGGGACAAATGCTTATCATACTCAGATAAGGAGGCCAAAATAGTGGTTAAATAATAACCATGGAATAGAAAATGAAGAAGATCACACAAAGAAGAGGAGATTTGTAACAAGGGCATTTGTAGAGTTCTAAATTGTCAAGCTGGAAGAGGCTTTGGAAATAATTGAGTTCAATCCATGTCTTACAAGTGAAGATAGCGGAGGCTGAAAGAGGTTAAGTGAGTTAAGGCCAAACAGTAGTTAAAATCAGATCCAGGATTTGAACTGAGGTCTTGGTTTCTAGATGGTTTTTCCACACCTACTTTGTACCACAAGACACAACATCTTCTATAAGAATGTTTCATACAACATCTACATAGCTGTTGTTACTGTATGGTGGCTTTCTTTTCTCTGCAATATTTGGATAAAATTAAAGGTACTTGAGTTTTTATTTATTTTTAATGTTTCAAAACACCTTGGGTATTAAAACTTAGAGTGTGTGTAATGACCACATTTGACAATGCAGTGTCACTTAAAGGGCTTTAACAAGAAAATCAAACCATCTTAGTAGCTGGGAATAGTGTAATAGCTTAATAAAAGCATTTTAACGATTGTTTTTGTCATAAATTTCCTTTCAAGATTGCTATCTAAACCCAAAATGGATCTTAAAAAAGACTCCAATGTTTGTCTGGAGTCCAAACAATTGCCTGTGCATATGATCCTTCTGCAATGCTACTATAACCTGTAGGGTGCCAGAAGCACCAAGTTGGAGCCAAATAAAACAAAATGGTCCACCCCTCTGCCTTTATCCAACCTATCCTAGCCCTGCTCCTAGTCACAAGGCATTGTGACAGAGTGCAGGCTGAATTTCAGACCCCATGGGCAGGTGCCTTTGGGCAGTTCAAAAGCTGTAAATTTAGGGCACAGCTCAGCTCTTCTGGAAGCACATACTTTTGTACCTTTCATCTTTGTGATTCTGGGATTACCTTTATGAAAACTGATAGGTTGTGATTTTGTCCTAAAGATAGGATCTGATTTGCATCTGAGTAAAATATAGATAGAATCCAATTGTTACAAATATATGCAGTTCTACATAAAGAAGTTAATTATATTTTCTAGAGGACAGCCCTAAGAAAAGAGCATTGGTTGATGGTCATAATCCGTTAAGTAATTTTTCTTAGATTTATTATTAGATGTTTTATCATTTATTCAAGAAGCAGTTTCTATAATGCACAAGTTGTTTCCAAATGGCTTTGGAGAGCGGACAATTGCAGGGAAGGTAATAGGAGATAGGCTAGGATGTGGGCTGCTCCTATACCTTAGTTCCTTCTTCCCTCAACGCTTCATTTTCCACCTGTGGACCAATAATTAGGAAAATGAGATAACATTAAAGCAATATTGTGTTTCATATCATTAATAGCTCTTAGTCTTTTACACTAACTGCCAGAGATTCTGTGTTTTTCAAGTAGTGAATAATGGTATACACACTATTAACTGGTTGAACACCTGAAGGTAAATAACCATACACATATCCCACAGAAGCATTTTTAATGCACAATTTTAATAGTAATAAATAACAGAGTTGGTGCTTACAGTTTGCCATTTGCTTTCATATACATGATGACATTTAATCCTGACTACAATTCTGTAAGATAGGAATTGTTATTAATTTCATTTTGTGGGTAATTGCCTTGCCCAGTGCCCCTTCTCTTCCCATTCTGTATTATTTCCTATTTTATCTGTGCTCTTAGCTTCACTTATCACCTGTAAAACTATATCAGATTTATATCACTAACCCTGAGCTCCAGATTTTTAAATCCAATGATCTTTTTGGCCTCTCCATTTTTATGTCTCAGAAATAGCTCAAGTTCAATAAATCTAAAACTGAACTCATGGTGTTGCCTGTCAAACCTGTCCTCTTCCACTGTTTTCTTTCCCTCCCCAATGAATGATATCACTATTCACCCTCCATCTCATTGTGCAAAACCAGAAACCAAGGTCTTGCCCTTAAATTGCCCTTTCGCTTGCCCCAAACCCAGAATGTCACAGATTCCTCTCACTTCTGCTTCCTACATAGTTCTCAAATCTGCTCACTTCTCTCCATCTCCATAGGTCCCCTTTTGTCCAAGTTCTTCAGCATCATCTCTTTGTCCTGCTCCAGTAGCCTCCTGACTGGTCACCTCACACTAGAGCTTCTTGCCCACCCATAATCCATTCTCCATATAGTGACCAGAATGATCTTTGCAAAACACAAATCTCAACATGTCACTACCCACCCCACCTTACTTAAAACCTTAATGGGGGGAAAAAAACCCTTAATGAGTTTTTTATGTCAGGAACTTCGTTTTCCTCTCTAATACGACCAAAACTGGGGAACCTGGGTGGTTCAGTCGGTTACGTGTCCAACTTTGGCTCAGGTCATGATCTTGCAGTCAGTGAGTTTGAGCCCCGCGTCAGGCTCTGAGCTGACCGCTCAGGGCCTGGAGTCTGCTTCTGATTCTATGTCTCCCTGTCTCTCTGCCCCTTCCCCACTCATGCTCTGTCTCTGTCTCTGTCTCTCTCTGTCTCTCTGAAAAATGAATAATTGTTAAAAAAATTGTTTTAAATAAGACCAAAACCTTATGATGGCTGACAAGGACTTGTAGTCTAGTCTCGGCTTCCTATCCGTGCTCACCTTTTGCCTGTTTCCCTCAGCTCTCTGAGCTTTTTTACTGTACTACAGTCCCTCCTGCCACAGACCTTTGCACATGCTTTCCCTTTGTTTGGAATTGTCTTCCTGCTCCCTCTAGTTACCTCCTACTCCACCTGTTCTTAACTTCTTTAGGGAAACCTTCCCTGAACCCTAATCCACAGCAGATCTAGTCTCCTCACAGTACTCTCTCCTCTTATTTACCTTTTATGCATTTAGCACAGTTGCTTTGTTATAATTATTTGTGTGATATTTAAAAATAAGTATTCATCATTTTGTCACCAGACCATAAGCTCCATGACACCAGGGACTGTTTTGTTTTGGCTACTGTTATATGCTCGTTGTCAGGATCATACTGAATTCTAGTAGTTCTTCAATACATATTTGTGAATGAGTGAACAAATGGATTTGATATCTCTAAGGCCCTTTCTATGATTCTATAAGAGACAAAGAAGTATACTACTAGATAAGTATTGAATGAAATATAATTCTTCATCATATGTAAGAAATAGTGACAATGCCTTTTTTTTTTTGAGATAGAAACTGATCCATAAGAGTAGGGCTTCCCAAAGATCAGAGTGAAAGGTCTGGTCTCTAGTGTTATTCCTAGGCTCTATCTCAGGGTGGCTTGTATAACATTTTAATAATGTAAGTGGAGAAAAATGTGTAAAAAGAAGTGGCTGTCAGGTAGTAACAAGTATATCTAGCACAGAGCTTTTGGATCCTAAAATCTTTCTCCAGTAAAAGGAACTAAAGGTCTTTGGAGAAATACCTTATTCTAGTACTGGGGCAGGAGATATACATTATGAGCCTGGGGTATCTTGCAGTGCCAGAAAGTAAGGAAACATTTAAAAGAAACACAGTGGTGGGTTATGTTAGGGACACAAGAGCCAAACAAATGAGTTCCCAATGGTCACAGCTGGAACAATTGAAACAACAAAATAAAATATTGTGTAATAACCAAAAGTATAAAGTAAACATACCTGAGTCTATCCTGATATAAAGAAATGATTAAATAAATTAATAAATGGGAGAGAATAGAAAAATCTATAACAAATAGGTGGGGATAAAAAGACGAATCTCTCATGGAAAAGAATTCCAAATAATTTATGTGGCTACTTGTCCTCAAGGAAGTGGAACATAAATTGCCACTCCATAAGTATATGCTCTACATAGTGACTTCTTTCCAAACACTGCAGCATGGAAAGCATGGGGAAGAGAGTAACTTTACAGTGGAGAAATCTGACAAACAGCATCTTTGCCAGGTGATAAAGATTAATATCAACAGTGACAAGTAATGTTTGTAATATGCACTCTTGATATGATGTGGTAAGAATCATCTTCCTCCCAAAAAACCCACCATACCAGCATAATCATGGGAAAGACTTCAGACAAATCTCAACTAAGAGACATTCTACAAAGTACTTGACCAATAATACTCAAAACTGTCAAGATCATTAAAAAAACAAGGAAAATCTAAAAAAAAAGTCACAGCCAAGGGAGCCATGATTACAAAACGTAAAGTGATATCTTGGATGGGATCCTGGAACAGAAAATGGACATTAGGATAAAACTAAGGAAAATGAATAAAATATGAATTTTCCTTAAAAATACATCAGTATTGGTTCATTAATTATGACAAATGTGTCATACTAATGTAAGATGTTAATAATAGGAAAAGAAACTGGGTGTGGGATATGTGTAGTATCTTTGCAAATTTATGTTTCTCTAAAATGGTTCTAAAGTTCTTAAAAAATTATTGAAATTTTTTTAAAAGATGGCTGAATATATACGCTAATCGGGGGATGAAAGATAGGGAAGAGTTAAAGAAGACTCTGGAATTTGAGAGTCAGTGAAATAATTTTGGATCTAATTGTTTGCTTTCTGGATTTATCTACTGCTCATTTGGGGTAGATTTGAGGAAAGTTTCTAAATTCAAGGGAAAAAAAAGAAAAATATGTTTTAGTCATCAGATACCCCCCAAGTATAACTTACCCATAATTTTTTTTGTGTGTTAAGTGTTTTGAGTTTCTTTCTCTTGAGTTGAAATATTCTAAAAATGTAGCCACCCCCTTTTTGGCATACTGCTGAAGATGAAAAGAAATCATTTATATGGAAACTAGAATAGCTGGTATTCCAGACTAAGGTCATAAGCTTCTGCATTAACAATTTATGGATGTAATTTTTTTTGTGAAAGACATGGTTTTATATTAATCTTCTACTGGTGTTTCTAAATTTAATTTTTTAAAAACTCCATTCACTTGGGACACCTGGGTGGATCAGTCAGTTAGATGTCTGACTCTTGATTTAGGTTCAGGTCATGATCTCATGGTCATGAGATCGAGCACTGCATTGGGCTCTGCACTGAGTGTTGAGCCTGGTTAAGATTTTTGCCTTCTCTCTCTCTCAAAACAAAACAAAACAAAACTCCATTCACTCAACTAAAATTTATTGTGTGTTCATGTACAGGGTGATATGGTGGTCACGTAGGTGATTCGTACACAGATCCTGTCCACAAGGAGTTTATAGTTTAACGCTGGGGGCAAGATGCATTTATAAATAATTATACCATAAAGTAGAGGGTTATAACTTTCCAGTAGAGATG
Source organism: Prionailurus bengalensis (assembly GCF_016509475.1). Lineage (NCBI taxonomy): Eukaryota > Metazoa > Chordata > Mammalia > Carnivora > Felidae > Prionailurus > Prionailurus bengalensis. The sequence continues at coordinate 59,741,293 of NC_057355.1, forward strand.
TTGATAAAGTACAGTCCAAAATGAGCAATGGAAGAGATTCCTCCAAAATGGAGGACTCTGGGAAAGCCCCGTGAAGTAAGTCCCATGAAGGTTGATTTTGTCATAAATATTTGGAGACTCCTCTAAGGGGTTATGTATTATTAATATACATACTTCTAGCACATAGTAGGTATTAAATTACAGTTGTTGAAGGACTGAAGGATGTAAGTGGGAGGCAGGGAAGACACTCTAGTTCTACCTATTGCTTCTTACAGTGTGGTAAGAAATTAATGTCTATGTCTTCTTTTTCCCAGCTGATTCTTTAGTTGATACCTTAGTTAATTTGATTCTGTCATTTTCCATTTCTGCATCTCAACGAATACATTATTTATAAATATATTCTTTACAAAGGCTTTCACAGTGACTTTCCAATGGCTAGACTATGGAATGGAGGAGCAAAATAAGTCCTTTATTCATTAAAAATACTCTTTTTTTTTTTTTTTTTTTTGGAGCCCACTGTCTAGCTTAAAATTTATTCAGGCTACGTGTACTTTTGTTTGCCTTTCTTCTTTGGTCAACTTAAGGCTTGTGGAAATTTCAATCAGATGGTGCTACAGATTCAGGGAGAAGAAGCAAAAGTCAAACAAGTTATCTATTTCTTAGCAACTCTGGTCAGGGGTCTGGTGAAGGAGGTTAAAACTATATCTAAAATAAATATTGCATATTATCTATGGATTTCAGTCAGAGGAGTTTTCTCCCACATTTCTGTGAATTACTAAGAGGTAGCGGATAACACATCTCAGCCATTTTTTGGAGGGTTTCCCTGTCAGTTGAATTATTGTAATTTGGTTTTTTTTAATGACCCCAATTTTTGGAGCATGTGGGTGGCTCAATTGGTTAAACTTGTGACTCTTGATTTCAGTTCAGATCATGATCTCACAGTCATGAGATCAAGCCCTTTATCAGGCTCCTCACTGAGCATGGAGCCTGCTTAAGATTCTCTCCCACCCTCTCCCTCTGCACCTTCCCTGCTTGTGCACACGTGTGCACTCTCTCTCTCAAAAAAAAAAAAAAATCTTTTTTAATGACCCAAGTTTTTAATCTACATGCAGTAGCAATGATGCGTGCTTCCTTTCCCCCAAGAGCTACAAAGTGTCTTAGCAATAAATTTCTAGGGATACAGCTATAGTAAAAAGTAGTATTAATATGGCACCCAAACAACAACTGACAAAAAATAAATACATTAGAGTTCATTAAAATGAGAAAATTTTATGCTGCGAATGATACCATCAAGAAAGCGAAAAGACCACCCACATAATGTGAGGAAATATTTGCAAATCATATAATTGACAAGGGATTTGTATTCACAATATGTAAAGAATGCTTAGAACTCAATAACAAAAACACAACCCAGTAAAAAAATGGGCAAAGGATTTTGACTAGATAGTTCTCTAAATAATATATATAAAAGACCAACAAATATATCAAAATGTGTCAACATCATTCGTTGTTAGGGAAATTAAAATCAAAACCACAATGAGATACCACTTTACACCCACCAGGATGACAATAATAATAATGATGATGACAATACAAATCTTGGTGGGAATGTGGAGAGAAACTTGGTGGGACTATAGAATGATGCAACCACTTTGGAAGATAGTCTGGCAATTCCTCGAAATGTTAAATATATATAGAGTTACCATATGACCCAGCAATACCACTCCTAGGTATATACCCAAAAGAAATGAAAAACACATGTTCACACAAAAACTTGTTCCCAAATGTTCATGGCAGCATTATTCATAATAGCTTAAAGGTAGAAAGAACCCAAGTGCCTGTCAACTGAGAAATGGATGAGTAAAATGTAGCATACCCATATAATAGAATATTATTTGGCAATAAAAAGAAAATATTGATTTATACTATAACATGAATGAACCTTACAAAATGCTAAGTGAAAGAAGCCAGACCCAAAAGGCCACATATTGTATAATTCCATTTATATAAAATGTCTAAAATAGGCACATCCATAGAAGTAGGAAGTAGATTAATGGTTGCCCAGGGCTATTGGTGATGGCAGGTAGCATTTGGGAGGAATGGGAATTAGTTGTCAATGGATATAGGTTTTTTTTTTTAATGTTAAGTTTAATGTTAAGTCTTTTTACTTTTCTCAAAGAGAAAAAGCTTTTATTCTCTGTAGAAGGCAATCTTTGATGTAGCCCCTAACTTCACAACGACTCTCTTCCTGACATCTACATTTCCCAAAACAAAGATCTCATGAGGAAGGGTCCGCGAAAGCTGTTCATACATGGGACTGCACTCTCTGTGCCACAGTTGCTTATAGTGGACATTTGATTCAATTTTGACCAACTTCCCATCAGTAAAATGGAAAGTGAAATCAGCAGATACTTTGCACCAGGTCTCTGTAGTTAGTTGGTACTGAGGAGATAAAAGTTCTGTAGTTGGGGAGCTTGTGTATAGAGAAACAAGGAAAGCTGAACTAGAGATACAGCACTGTAAGATGTAAGAAATATAAAGGAACAGCTGTAATAAGATATATTGTTCCAAAGAAAAAGAGAGACCAAAGAATGATGTCTAGGATTCTCTAGTTCCCTCGCTTACATTATAAATCTCCAGTGTGCCTTTTTAAAAAATGTTTGTTTATTTTTGAGAGAGAGTGCAAGTAGGGCAGGGTCAGAGAGTGGCAGGGGGGCGGAAGGGGGAACGGGGGATAGAGAATCTGCAGCAGGCTCCGCTGTCAGCGCAGAGCCTGACACAGGGCTCGAATCTGTGGACCATGAGATCATATCCTGAGCCGAAATCAAGAATCTGACACTTAACTGACTCAGCCACCCAGGCGCGGATATAGGGTTTCTTTTACGGGAGGGAAAACATGTTCTAAAATTAGATTCTGGTGATAGTTGCATCACTGATTTGTACACTTTAAAACGTGACTTTTACTGAGGGTTGATGGGAGGTGGGAGGGAGGAGAGGGTGGGTGATGGGTATTGAGGAGGGCACCTTTTGGGATGAGCACTGGGTGTTGTATGGAAACCAATTTGTCAATAAATTTCATAAAAAAATAAAAAAAATAAAACGTGACTTTTATAATGTGTGAAGTATATTTCAATGAAGCTGTTGTCCTCACAGTAAAGATGGTTCTGGCATGCTAGACCCCTACAGCAAAATTTGAATGTATGTCTTTATAAGAATGGTTCCAGCTGGTATGGGTATGGAAATGTTACAGGATCATCTTTTCTCAGGGTACGTGGATGCTCTAGTTCTTGATGTTTTAGATTAAGGGAAATTGAAATTGGCTAACCTTAAAACAAGTTCCATATGTGTTAAATTTATACATTGTGTTGTTTCCAAGAATTTGAAAACACTAAAAAATGGGAAGAGGTTAGGAAGTGCTTAGAAAACTTGTAGTGACCATTGCTATTCTTAGAAAAGCAATTATACCAACATTGTATTTCAATTCCAGGGCCAACAGAATCTGTGTCAGCCTAAGCCAGCAAACACCAGAAAAGCTGCTAGGAAGGAAAATTGTAAAGTTAAATTAATATTAGCCTCTTGAGTCAGTACTTTTGTGTGTGGTCCATTGTACTTTTCTGTTTGCCTTGAGCTGGCTTTGGTTATTAGATGTTGCTTTAATTTTAAAGAAGTAGGTGAACTGGATACTATATGGGAATGTCCTTGGAGCGGTAAAACTCATTGTCTTCAAAAATTATTTTGCTAGATTATGTGATTTGTCTATTTCCATTCTTAATGTAATGAATTAGCACATTGTATCTATTTATTATTTTCTCCCCCTTTAATCGTCCCTTTAATCGTCTTTGACTTCTCTCCTACTTGGTGTCTATTAAGAGCTAAATTAAAAATACTAAAATCTTGTCCTTTGGGGGAACATTTAAGAAGGGAAGAATAAGATACCTTCTTCCCCTCATCATGAAAGGAGAATTCTATTCATATCCATTTGTTCATTCAGGAATTATTTATTGAGTGCCTACTCTGTGCAAGGTGTTATGCTAGGTATTGAATGTTTGTAAAATCATCAGGATTACTGCAAATCTGAGCTCAGAAGAATAGCCTAATATAACATTACAGTGCTATGAATGATGATAGCAGCTAGGAGACTACACTGTTGTAAGTAAGAAGAAATAGAATAATTCCACTGAACTCTCAGTGACAGAGTGACAAATGGCAACAGATCTTGTTCAAGCCCTAATCATGAGCTAAGGGATGACTGTACTTTCCCATAGTGAGATAGTGCATTGACCTGATGTTAAAGCCAGCTATTCTCATATTCAGGATACAACAGCATTGTAACCACACATCAAAGAGAGTAACAAATAACTCATTTCCCCTTTCCACTCTTCTCCTTCTGCCCTTTTCTTATATTCTGAATGCCCTTTCTGACAATTCCTATCTTCATCTTGTTTCTCCTCCTTCCATATTACTGTCTGTACAGTAATAGTCTTTATTACTCATTTTATTGTCACTGATATTTCTTAACAAATAATCTGGTCTTCCATGTTGAACACAAAGGGTATATGAGCATATATACAGATAAATACATAGGCATAGTCAACTTCTTATCCCACTTTCCCATTCTCCTTTTGCCACTTCAAATTATTTTAACAGTGGTTGATGTGGATTGAGCAGCCTTTTGGTATGAATCATTAAAGTGTAGTCAGAAAACAAGATAGACCAGAGGGGGAAGTGAATCTGTCATAGCTTATTAGCCATTTCTCTTGTGTTACAAAAGACAGCATGACAGGAAAATGAGTCCTTGCCATAAATGCCATATCCGAAAATCTAAGGCTAAATCGAAATGTATCTAGGAAAAATGATAGAATTTGCTAATTATTCAGCAATGCCACTTGTCATCATCTTAGAGGAGGACAAAAGCCTTCATGGACACATCTGACTATCTCACTGATCCAAGAGAGGTTGAACTTTACCTAACAGGGTTTGGTAAATATTTGGGTAATACGACACTTTAAACTGGATTGGATGTTCAGCTATTTTTTCCCACCACCCAGTGATTGTAGGGTTGGGAGTCAAGTTAGATTAGTTCTAAACAAAATAAAGGGATTTTATTTTTTCTTTCTAAATCTGAGTTGTAGTGTGAGTTATATGTTGCAGTTTTATTTAGGGGGCAGTCAGAGGAAGTGTAGTCATCAAGGAAGTCTGAGACAGAATATCCAGAGATGTAGGAGATGAATACAGAGCATGTGTTCTTGGGAAGGAAAGAGAGCAAGAGTTAAAAATAATAAAAAGCTGTAGTTGTTACAGTTGAATAGTGCCTGAATGGGAAAATGATGACTGAAATGTGCCTATTGAATTTAATAACAAGGAAGTCATTAATGGCCTCTCACAGAACCTTGCAGTGACAGAGTGGAGCAGAGGTCCTCATTAAAATAAACGAGAGAGGGCCACCTGCATGGATTAGTGGGTTCTGCATCCAACTCTGGATTTCATTTCAGGTCATGATCTCGCAGTTCGTGGGTTCAAGCCCCGCACTGGGCTCCATGATGGCAGTGTGGAGCCTGCTTGGGATTCTCTCCCCACCCCCCACCGCCCCTTCCATGCATGTGCGCGCTCTCTCTCTCTCTCTCTTTCTCTCTCTCTCTCTCAAAGTAAATAAATAAACTTAAAAATAATAGACAAGAGAATGAAAGAGTCAGGAAGAAGATAAGATGCTGCCCAGCACCACTTGTACTCACCAACTGTAGTGGAAGCCCATGCATAAAACAAAACAAGCAGACAAATAACAAAAAAAGTATCAGGTTTAGAGAGGAACAAAAGTAATGTCATTAGGACGTTTTCTTTTCTCCTAGCAAAATCCAAGAGAATCTACAAAACTACCAGGTACAAGAATATGTAAAAATCAATTTGTTTTTTTTCTGAGTGCTTGAAATGTATTATTTTGTTTAGTCCTTTTAATAATTATGATGAGGTACAGTGATCACTTTAAAGTGCAATGATCATCCTCACTTTATTGATTGGGAAAGTGTGGTACAGAGAGGGTAAGTAACGACACAGATGCACTGCCACCTGGTATGAGGATTTGAGGCCAGGCAGTCCAGCTGTAAGGACCCATGCTCAACCACTGCTCTCCACGGTCTTCAAAGACAGGGACAGAATAATTAGAAGGGATCCAGAATACAAACAGTTTGTTTTTATTTTTTATTTTATTTTTTTTTAATTTTTTTAAAATGTTTATTTACTCAGAGCATGAGCAGGGGAGGAGCAGAGAGAGAGAGAGAGAGACACAGAATCCGAAACAGGCTCCAGGCTCCAGGCTCCGAGCTGTCAGCACAGAGCCCGACGCGGGGCTCGAACTCACAAACTGTGAGATCATGACCTGAACCGAAGCCAGACGCTCAGCCGACTGAGCCATCCAGGCACCCCCAAACAGTTTGTTTTTAAATGTAAAGGTAGGAGAATGTTGAGGGAGGTGTATGAGTGATGGGGAAGAGGCGACTGATTAATAGAACTTCATTCTAGAGGAGACAGAAAGAAAAAATGAGATCGAAAGAATTTGGAACTAGTTCATTCTTTGTCAGAAGGAGGGATCCCTCTGCCTCTGACACTGGTTCAGGTGTTGTTATCCCTGAAACAAACAGCAGTTTGGACTAAGGCATGTCTGGTGTTGTTCTGATCCTGTTGACAAGTGCTCTCTGACTACACGTTACAGGCAATACTGTATTAGGAGCTGTTGCTTTAATTTTTGTGACATGTGACACAGTTTCCCTGGCCAGAGGCTTCTCTTAGGTCAACATACATTTCTCATTTAGTTCATCCAAGCCTTGCCTTTAGAGAGAGTTTACGTGGGGGAGATCTTTCAGGAACATGCATGTGACATTTTTGAGTCATTCTATTTAGTTGGCGTTAGGACAGAATAAAAGACTCTCAGCTGATGAATAAAAAGTACCTGACCAACATCACCTTTTTGAGATGCCTGGGAATAGCACAGGCTTCTTAGGTTTTATGATACACAAACAGAAAATAGGGATTTAAAAAAAATAGGATCAACGTTGTTCATTTGGCAGTCAGTTCAAAGAAAAACGCACTCACATACCAACCTCTGACAAGAGAAGCATCCGCAGAATTGTACATCACTGACAGTGCGGATCCCAAAGTGTCTCCAAATTCTCTTCTTTAGTAGACTAACAACACTAGTAGGCAGATGATAATCCACAGACATTCTTTGGACAAGATATAAAGTATTCTTTAGGAGGTAAAACACATTTTGACACCTTCAAACAAATGCCAGAAGAATTGGCAAAAGACATTCTCGCAAACGCCAAAGTTGCAGGCAGCCAGGATACTGTATGCCTGGCTCACGGCCAGTCAGGCACATGCAAAGTCTGAGGGGTTGCTTCTTTATGCCATTAGAGTAGCACTTAGGATAATGTTGCCGATGTATGAGTGTTCAGAATTTGAACTCAGACCAACCCTGAGTGGTATGCAGCCTGTTCCAAGGTTGATTTTATTGCTTAGTGAATGTAGATTCCTTAAGAGTGTCTATCTATGGCCTTTTGTCAGCATGACATAGCAAGACAACAAAAAATTTAAAACCACAGGTTTATGCAATGTCCTCTGGGAATGGGGCAGAGGACTTGTAACTCGGCCTGAGGAAGAGTCAACTGTGACAGCACGGTTACAGGCTGTTTTGGAGCATGGATTGAAGTCTGGAATCTGTTGTGCATGTTGAGAGGAATCCAGCATTTCTAGATGTAGGACAGGGTCATTGGCAAATACGGAATTTGACAAAAGGGGGAGTCTCACAAGAATTAACAATATTTGATAAGCCAACAAAAATATGGACTCTAGGAGTAGAACAACATTCATTGTTTCAGGGAGTCAGCTTCAGGGCCTGAAGAGGAGACAGATGCACAAAGGGATGAGATGGAGATACAGTTCTCTAATTTGGGTACAGGGGCAATAGACTCCTAGTATATTTTATAAGCAACCAGTTGGAAATTAATTAAGATCAGTGGTTAGAGCTAGGCTGAGCCTGATACAGAATTCATCAGTATTGGACTAGGACTTCTCCAATCTCCTTTTCTCCCTCAGCTCCCAAGTTTCACACTGGCCTAAAGAAAGAGCTCAATCTGAAAGTAGCTAAAGTTACTGGGGGGTGGGGCAGAGGTGGAGGGACAGGGAACAAGGTAAAGCCCTATGTCTTCTTGGCCCAAACAACGCTAAGTAAGGGAGAAATACTTTCCTGAGATACATAGGCAGATAAGCCGATGAATGCCCAAAGGAGTATGAAAAGGAATATTGCTTTCTCTCTGTTATCCCTGTTTCAATTCAAACTGATGCAGAAACAGGTGCTAATGCAGGTGGCAAATGAGAGGAGTATAGCTCAGTTTACCAGTCTTGAGAAGTATGTGAACTCAAGTGTAGGCTAAGTGAGCCTTCAAGAAAAACACACCGACACTATTTGTCAGGGTAACAAAGCCTGTAAGTAACTAGTCATATAATTCTAACCAGAAGGCCTGAACAAATAAATTACCTTGCTGGAAAAGGAGGATTAAATGAATAGTAGTCACCCCTACATGATCGGTGACTTTTTAAGATCATGGTAAAATTACATTACTACTTTTCAAGTAGACCAGATTCAATTAGACACTTTATATTGACTTTTGCTTATCAAAATTGGAATCTTATTCATGCCCAGACTATTGTCAAGGAAGCAAGTATAACAGTTTCAGTGCTGCAGCCTGGCTAAATTCCAGAACACTGTATGACCACGCAGAGTCTGGAATCTTTCTGACCACCAGGATTAGATATGCCGTGTTTGTGGCCTAATTTTTCCTGTGTGATGTAAGCACTGCGTGGGAAAAATGTATATTCCAGACCAAATAGATAAGAATGAATCTTAATCACCATTTATTAAACACTTAATGGATATCAGACACTTTTAAACTCCAAACATGAATGATCTTAATTTCCATAATGCTTTAAGGAGCAACTATTCTCCCTCATTTTATAGAGGAAGCTCAGCTTAGAGAGATCAAATAGCTTGCCCAAAGTTACCCAGTTAGTGTCAGAGCCAGAATTTGAACTCGAGGACTGTGACTGCAGTGCCTTATGATTTTGACCATTACATTCTAATCCTATCCGAGTGCCTTTCCTCTTTCCATTTTTGGAATTAACTCAGAACTAAAATCATCTCATCAGTCTAATTGCTTACTTTTTTGAGAGAAAATTCTTACAAAGCAAATGGAAGTAATGAGATAAATGAAAGCCTCAAATGAATCTGTGAATGCAAATTTTAATACTGTATATGAAATATTAAGGGTAGGGACACCTGGGTGGCTCGGTCGATTAAGTGTCTGACTCTTGATTTCAGCTCAGGTCATAATCTTGTGGTTTGTGAGATCAAGCAGAACCCACTTGGGATTCTCTGTCCCCTTATGTCTCTCTGCCTCTCTCCCTCTCCTGCTTTCTCTCTCCTCTCTCTCTCTCAAAATAAATAAGCATAAAAAAAGAAAATATTAAGGACAGATCTCTCTCTCAGGCCATGTCAAGAAAGAGGCTGGTATAAAAACTATAGTTTGTGATATTTATTGAGACTCCTCTTAAAAGAGAATTTATCTTTGGGAGACCCGGATGGTCAGTCAGTTGAGCATTTTGAGTCTTGATCTCGGCTCAGGTCATGATGTCACAGTTGATGAGTTCAAGCCCCACATTGGGCTCTGCATTGGTGGTGCCGAGTCTGCTTGGGATTCTCTGCCCCTCCCCCGCTTGTGTGTGCATGCTCGCTCGCTCGCTCTCTCCCCCAAAATAAATAAACTTAAAAAAAAAAAAAAGAGAGAGTTTGTCTTTTATCATCACTTTGAAAAGCATTCATGTTCCATTTTCTGGCCTGCTGGAATATTTAAAAAGCTTCCAAGGGACCTGGTCAGTATATAGTCTGCTTCTGGCCATATAATCTGTAGAGCTGGAATAGAGTAATCATTTGAGAAAAACAAAAGCTGTTCATGTCTTTAGTTTCTCTAATATTTGTAACATTATTTTTTTTTATTTTTTAAATGTTTATTTATTTTTGAGAGACAGAGTGTGAGCAGGGGAGGGGCAGAGAGAGAGAGAGAAAGACACAGAATCTGGAGAGGCTCCAGGCTCTGAGCTGTCAGCACAGAGTCCAACGCAGGGCTCAAACTCACAAGCCGTGAGATCGTGACCTGAGCCGAAGTTGGATGCTTAACCGACTGAGCCACCCAAGTGCCCCTATCTGTAACATTCTGGTAATCTTAAAGTTAAGTCCATGAAGGTGTAGGGTGAGTGGAGAATACCATAGAAATAGCCACCAAATACTGGAGTACACAAAACAGAACAAAACAACATTAATATTATTTATTTTGTTTTTATAGTTTCATAGAGAAATGATGAATAGCTGGAGTATCCACAGCTTTTTTTTCCCCCTATGGAAGAAAGCCCCTGGATGGAACATTATATTCTTGCTTATTTCAAGGAGGTGGAAGACAACCTTCATTTACCCTGCCTGGGATAATTGCTCATGTCAGCTGGGCAGGTAGCTAAGTACGCAGCACCCGTCCGCACAGGCAGGCAGGCGTGAGCCCAGAGCACTCCTCACGAGGGTTGTTGAGCACACAGGTGTCCGATCTCTCTGCCAAGACTTCTGATTAGGACACTCAGTCAAACTAACAACCCTCCTGCATGCTTCAGGGCTTTTCCTTCTTCTATTATTTATTTTTTTTTTACCGGCCCCTTTCGGAAAACTCGTGGAAAGAAGGCTTTGGTGACCTTTTACCATTTTAACAGAGAATAGATTCCTTCTTCCCGTTTACTTCCAGGCCATTCTCTCTCCTGCCTGTATGAGACTTCACCTTCTTTTTTCAGTATCCCTTGCCCGGCGCTGCCCCCCACCTCACTTCCCTGCAATCTCAAGTGTCAGTGTGGCAGAAGACTGCAGAATTTGGCTTGGACTCTCCACATAATCAGACCATGCCAGCCTTTCCTCCTTTTCCTCCTTCAGCTTCTTTTTTTGGGGAACAGACTGGAGATCTGAGGTCTCACTGAGCTTTGCTTAACAGGCAGAGTTGCCTGTGATGATAGCATTTAACCAGGAAGATTTAGAAAGTGAAACATGCTTGTCTTTCCCAGCATAAGGTTTTGCTTCTACAAAGCTTGAGAATGAAGTTTACAGGAAGCTAGAAATTTCACTAAGCCAATCCATGTTTCCTACATTTGCCCAGAGCTTTGGAGTCATTAACACGTTCAACATTCCCACAAAGTAGTGCTGAATTATATTATTAATCATATCAGTAACACTAGGTATTTTCTGCTGTTCAAGGAGAAGTAAATATAAACATACACAAATAGTAGAGGGCAGAATGAGGTTATTCTGCTCTTCCTCATACCCCATCTCTGGATGTAGGATTTCACCGTGTAAATCTTATTATAGCACCAATTTCCTCTGCACCCTCCCCTGATATCCCAGTTCAGCAAAAGTTAATTTCATTAATATTTTTAAAAATTTATGTTATAGTGATCACATATGTTTATTCTCATTTAGTCTAAAATTATGCCAGAATTCTGTTAAGGAGGTGCACACTTAAATAAACTTCAGCTGTCAACTTGTTTATTTCCCAAGTTCAAGTCTTCCTGAGAGATGAGGCTAGCAAGGTAGAGTATTCATGACTCATTCATCCAATTATTCATTCTTTACAAGAAACATTGGAGGCTAGGGGTACAAAAATAAATAAGACATAGTCCATGCTCTTGAAAAATGTATAATCCCCAGGAGCCTTTTCGTTCATTAATTCACTCAGCATTGCCTGATCATGTTCTTCAGGTGTTCTCCCTTGCAGAATGCTCTGGCTCTGTACCAGAGTTACCTATGGAGCTTTTAAAAATTACTGTTGGGGCACCTGGGTGACTCATCAGTTAAGCTTCTGACTCTTGATTTTGGCTCAGATCATGATCTCACAATTGCCTGAGTTCGAGCCCCATGTTGGGCTCTGAGCTGACAGTGTGGAACCTGCTTGGGATTCTCTGTCTCTGTCTCTCTGTCTCTCTGTCTCTGTCTCTCTCTGCCCCTCCCTGACTTGCACTGTCTCTATCTCAAAATAAGTTAACTTAAATAAGTGTAGCTCAGGCCTCACCTGAGCAGAATATCCAGGCATCTGTTCTATTTTAAAGCTTCACAGAGGATTCTGACCTACAGCTAGTGTATTGAGAGCACAGTTTATTGTGAAATTTAGTGTTTCAGTCAACACATGGCTCCACCTCAATTCTACATAACCTTGTATTTTATTCACCATGTTTTCTCTGTTATTCCCTGTGATGTTCTGTTTTTGAACCCTAGCCACTGTAATTTCTACAGGTTCGGAAGCTCCAACACTGAAGTTGTCCAGGGGCAGGTAAGACCAAGTTGCCACTAAATGCCAAAGTTAGTTTATTGGTTCAGACATCACCCATTCGTTCTGGTTCCATAACAGTTGCTGCTTTTTCTGCTGTGACTGAAATTTTGTACATCTATTCGTGTATTTTCCTTGAGGCAGGAGGATGCAGCAATATTATCCAGAGAACACAGATCCAAATGTGAGTTAAATATAGTGACAGGAGCCGTTTCATGATGGCTTGTTTTAGTTGTGAAGTGGGGACTCTGTTTTCTTGCTGCCAAAAAGAAACTGGCCTCATCTTCCTGGTATGTCTGCCTGGTATGTCTATCACAGCCTTACCAGTTTATCAGTTTCCTCTCACTTATGGCCTCTCATTCCTTCATTCAGTGAATATTTATTGAATACTTATATCAGGCACTGTGTTAGAGCTGCAGATATAATGATGAACAAAATAGAAGTGGTTCTATCTCTTTGAGCCTTCCTCAGAGAAAATATAGCTTCTTTATTTCTCCAGTATCTTAATAGCCTTTCCCTGGAGCTCCTATGCACTGATTAGCAGGGGAGACAAATTACCTGAATATCCAGCCTGGTCTGAAGTTTAAAATGATGCAATAATTCAAACACTGCTTTGCAACAGTGTCATAAGTGATGGACCTGTCTGTCTTAGGGTCTTGGGGGCAGCAGCCCTCGTCCACACAAGTGCTGCTTGCTCTGCTGGCATTTAGGGCTGAAGTCTCTGGCCTTCAGAACCCAGTAGCACTCTGGCTGACTGGGCTTCTCCTTGGCTTCCACAGGTTGCACACCCTTGAGTCTGTGCTGCATCTGCTGTCCACTTCACCCTCTTGTAATTGCTTAGTGTTCATGCCTTAAGGGAACTGTGAGAGCTCAGGAGACGTAAAACTCAGGATCTTCTCTGCCAGTCCTTCTGCAACACTGAGTCACTGTGTCTCTGTCCCATGTTGTGGTGGAGGCTACCTGGGAGTTGATCTTGTCCCAGAATCCCAAATAGACATCAAGAAAGAGCAGGCATTCAGCTGTTGCTTTCATCCTCACTTACTGAACACACTGATTTCAGGAAGTTAGGGCTGCTTTGCTGCCCTTCTTCCCATCTCCCAGAGTCTGGAAGGACTGGGCTTTCTTTTGACGGTATATCCTCCTCCTTCCATACACCTAGTGTGGCTGAATAGTTGGGTGGAGTATCTTCTCTGCACTCTCTTTTGTGTAGGCTTGGTGGTTGATAAAGCAAAGGGAGAAGTAAAGGATTTTGGACAGTCCTCTCTTAAGACAACTTGGCTTGCAAGGCCCCTGTCTTCCCGCACATTGTAGATTATATTGCTGTATGCAGATGTTCATTCTCCCTTCCTGTTGCCATATCACTTGCAACACCTCTAATGCAAGTAGTACACATTCTTGGCCTCTTGATATGGGTCTTAGATACGACAGACTTCAGCCAGTGGCATTTGCGTGAATGTGATAGAAGCTACATCTGAACAGAACCTTTGGGAGTCAGTGTAGGTTTCTACCAGCCCTGTGGCCCTATTCCTTCTGCCATGAGAATGGCATGACCAAAATAGGGGCCTCTTTTGTAAGCCTGGGTCACAGGATGAGAAGATGCATGGAACAGCAGTAAAGCTGACACTGACCTGCAGCCAAATGTAGCAATGCAAGTGAGAAATAAAATTTTGTTGCTATAAATCACTGGGATTTGGGGGTAGCTGTTACTGCAGCAAAGATGAAAGATAAACTCCGTAATCTTTTGTATATCAAAAGCCAAATGTCACTTCCTTCTTTATTTCTATTTTCTTTCTCTAATAAATCATAATCTCTCCCCAAGCAGATGAATGCCTTGAGCCAGATTGGGTGAAGGTTACTCATTCAGAAAGGCAAAAGCATAAAGCATCTTAATTCTTTACAAAATATCACCATGTTACATAAAGAGAGGAACTTCATACAGAAAATAAACTGTGCTTTTTGGTTTTTATTATCACATTTGTTTTATTTTTGTGTATTGTTTTTGCTCTGAAAGGAAGAAGGAATCCTCATTGTGTAAGTAAATGGTGGCATATGCTATAGCATATGACAGCACATCCAGGTGAAAATTAGAAAGTGGTTATTAAAAGATAGTATCATTTTGAGGTTATGGTATTGTTATAGGGGTATAATCTAGAGGAGGCACTAACATCATTCAGGTAGATAAGTTCTGGGTTGTTATCCCAGAGTCATGGTCCACAGTTTGTGGCCAACCATAGAATCCCTCCTGTCCTTAATTGTTTGGATGCAAGTAATTTAGCTCAGATTCCAACAAACACCAAGGATTCTTGCTATTTTTTCATTCTGTTGTATTTTGGGAATTTGAAAGCATGTAAAACTTATTTAGTTGTGAATGCACTTGTTGCTTATTTACTTATGCCAGAGACACACAAAAGAGCTGGTAGACAATGAGGAAAGAACTGTTGGTCCCACAGTGATCATTTTAGCTATGTCTGTGCAACACATGGTAATCACCACCAGCAGATACATTTGTTTAAAAAGTAAGAAAAATATAGTAGCTTTTTTCCCCCTTTAGAAATGCTTAAGTTTCCACTGGATCGAAGTGACTAGAATTTCCTTGCTGCTGTGCCAGGGAAATGCCCCTGCTGCCTTTTCTGGTTTTGTATACAGAACTGCCCGCCATTTTCTGTCTGAGAGAAAGCATTTCATTATGTTCAAACCTGGGGTTTTCTAAGTAAAAAAAGTAACAGTCCTAACCAGATACTTGGTAGTGATGAAAAATTTTGTGTATGTGTGCTGGACAAAATTTATAGCTGGATCTGATAACAGATTTGTAAGTCAGTTCTGTCATGAGTAAATTATACACAAAAGAGAACACCTAATCATTTTTAAAGTAATTGATCTTTTTCTACAAATTTGGAAAGAAAAATCTATCTATTCATAGATAGAATATGAAGAATGCAGTAATAGATATGCTAGTATATGCTAATACAGCCAAATACTGTTTTAAAATATAAGTAGATAAAAAGTAGACAGTTAAGTGGAGCACATTTTGTTCAAGACAAAACGTGCTGAGTGAAATTTGTTTTATTCAGACAACAAAGTTAGGCTGACAATGATTGCCTGGGCCTATATAAGCAAAGGCAACGAGTAAAGGCTGTACTATTTCTAGGTCAGACTTTAGAACTGATCCTGTTTAAAAAAGAAAATCAGAGCTTGCTTCTCCCCAGAGAGGCAGTAAGTGAGCAGCCAACAGCCCTGGCTCTCTGGAGTAGTAGGCCCTCGTGTGTCACTCATTTGGCATCTATATCTATTTGCTTTCTCTATTCCACTCACATACATTATCCCTGTTCTCTTAACACACCTTTCTCTGGGTAATTCATCCACTGATCCTATGTACCAAATTTTATTCCAAAGCCAACATTTCATATTTATACTCAGAGTATTAATTAGGTCATGAGTTCCCTTTTAGGGCATAGACTACTCTGATAACCTAAGAAAAATGAATGCCCACTTCCTGAGTCTGACTTATTCAGTTGTCCCCATACCTTGGCAAACTGGAGATTTGTGTATGTATCATCTCTGTGCCTCTATATGTTTTGTTAGAATGTCTTCCATTTCTGTGTTCCTCCAAGACCCATTTAAACACCATTTTCTCCATGAAGCCTCCCTCACCCTCCCATGGCCCCCAGCTAGATGTCATTACTCTCATCTCTGTATTCTGATAGCACTGAATTCAAAGAGAGTTTTTATGCTGTTTATGGTATTTTGCTCTCTATTATAGTGTGTTGTATATGTTGTGTATCTCTCCTAATAGTGATGATGGTGAAAACAGCTACCATATGGTGAGATCTTTCTGTTTGCCAGTCTCTGCTAAACACTTTATACCTCACAATAACTGAGTTTATTATTATCCCACATCTACAAATGAGGAAATCGAGGCTGAAATTACTATTTAATATCTGTTACTCCGTTAACAACTTCTTAAGGTTGTGAGTTGAGGGAGAATGGTGGAGATTCACTTTTACTGAATATTTAATCTCTGGCTGACACTTGATGAGGAGCTTTTAGGTTTATTTTTTAATCATATGAGGTAAATGTTAAATCATTTCCATTTTCAGATGATTATAGTTCACTATAAACAAAGTTAAAAGACAAATAATAGACTTTAAAAAGATATTTACAGTACATGTAACTAGCAAAGGATTGAGAGTTGGAATACAATCAGTAAGGAAAAAACCAATTCCCTAATTTAAAAAATGAGCAAAATACATGAACAAGAAGTTTACTGAAGGGGAAACCTGTAATAAGCAAAAATACACGTAGTGATACTCAACCTCTAATAATTAGGGAAATACAAGTTAAAACAATGAGATACCATTTCAGACAGTGTTGGCAAAAGTTAAAATGCCTGACATCTAGTGTTGGTAAATGAGAATGCTCTCACAATGATGGATACAAAAGAAAATAACATACCACTCTGGAGAGCTACTTATGATGCAAAGATTATCATGTCCTGTGACCAGCAATCCCACTTGTAGATATATACCCTAGAGAAAGTCTCCCAGGAGGCATGTTCAATGCCAATATTATCTGGGGAATTGATAAATTGTGGTATTTTTGTACAGCTGAAAATCATAAGGAGTTAAATGATCTTAGACATCTGTTATTTTTCCAGTAATTTTCTCTATGATTGGAATATTTAATAAGATAAAAGATATAGCAAAACCTAGATTCCAGACCATGTCTTTTCTACTGGAGTACTTATTAACAAATATTTATTGAATTAAACATTTATGTGCCCATTGGTAACAGCAGTCACAGTGTACTGAGTGCTTACTTATTGCTAGGTGCTACATATACTGTATATTCTTTTCTTCTTTTCCCCACAATAACTCTGCAAGGCAGAGATTGCTAGACCAGCCATTAAATGAGGATAATGAGGCTCTGGGAGGTAAAGTATGGGGTTTTTTTCTTGGTATCATACCGATTCTCAGAAAGGCACTAAGTAGTATTACCTTTGTGTCTTGAAAGCATTAATGCTCCAAAACTTATAATCAGGAAATAACTTGTGCTCTCAGTTTGATATTAGTAATAAGTGAAATTAAGTGCTGTAAATGTTATATTGTCAAAGACATTCATATTTGCAAATTCCCCCCTTATAATTTCATTGTTAGATCATTGGAGGTGAGGGATCACTGCCTTGTTGGGAACGTGTGGTGGCCATAAATAAGTTCAACTTTCCTTAAAAGAGGCTTTAAAAATTCACTTTACAGTTTTTAAGTCTAGATGTTAATAAAGTTGAGGGAGGAACTTATTTCTGAGAAAGAAATGAAAAGACATTGAGCTAAAACAGCATCTTTCTCACAAGGAGACGAGTGCCTCATCACACAGTTCAAGGTGCTCTGCAAGCGGTCTGCCTGTTGCCACCTCCCTGTGTCAGCAAAGCTGTTTTCTGTCCAAAGCCCTTGGCTTTCTTATTCTTGCCTCTGAGCTTCTGTATGTGTCATTTTCTCTGAGTAAAATGTATCTCTTAGCCTCCAAGCTTAGGACTCCTTTTGTCAGGCTGCTACTGCTAATGCCTCATTTGAGCAATTCTTTTTTTTTTTTTTTAATGTTTATTTATTTTTGAGACAGAGACAGAGCATGAGTGGGGGAGGGTCAGAGAGAGAGGGAGACACAGAATCTGAAACAAGCTCCAGGCTCTGAGCTGTCAGCACAGAGCCCGATGCGGGGCTTGAACTCATGAACTGAGAGATCATGACCTGAGCCAAAGTCGGAAGCTCAACCAACTGAGCCACCCAGGTGCCCCTCATTTGAGCAATTCTTATGACAGTCTCCAGATGGGGGACCCAGGGAAATTAGGGGAATTGAAGGTATTCTTGCATATCTGTTGTCCAGGTGGTAGCTGCATCTAGAAGGTAGGGACATCTCTCAGAGACCCCTTATCACAGCCTAGGAGTGTATGTAACTGGTGAGGCCCAGAGAAGGGGGCTTTTTGTGTGTCCTGCCCCTGTCCCTCTGCCCCCCACAACATTCCTGCACATCCACAGATCTAACAGGTAGGCATATGGACCCCTGACCTCCTCCTACCCTTCTCTCCCATCTTCCTTCTCTCTGAAACTTGCTCTGTTTCTTTCAAACTAACCATTTCATAAAGCTTAACCTCTAGGGTCACTTTTCTCATCACCTTGCAGCCATTCTTTAACAAACACATACACTTCAGAATTTGTGACACTAATCTGATAGTTACTTGCTGCTGTGGAAATGGCAGAGGATCTAGAGTCAGGGCTGTCTCTTCCATTTCATGTAAGACCCTGAGCGAGTGTCTCTTGTCCCTCCCTGTTAAGCTCATGGGTTTGCTGGAGCTAGCCTGCCCTGGATCACAAAATCTGATTGTTTGGTTTTCAGTAATATTGTGAGCTGTTTTTTTTTTTTAACTATTCAAGCATCAGAATATTCCATTAACTTATTTCTTGGCCTCTTTTTTATTGTATTAAAATATATATAACATAAAATTTATCATTTTAATAGTTTTTAAGTCTACACTTCATTGCCATTAAGTACATTCACATTGTTGTGCAAACATCACCACAGTGCATCTTCAGAAGTTTTTCGTCATCTCAAACTGACACCGTGTATCCATTAAACATAACCTCCCCTCTCTCCTCTTAATCGTCATTCTGTTTTCTTTCTATGATTTTGACTACTCCAGGTACCTCATATAAATGGAATCATGCAGTATTTGTCCTTTTGTGTCTGGGTTATTTCAGTTAGCATGTTTTCAAGGTTTATCTGTGCTGTGACATGTATCAATTTCATTTTTTAAAGTCTGAATAATTCCATTCTATGTACATATCACATTTGTGTATCCATTCATTCATGGACCAATATTGGGGTTGTTTCTACCTTTCAAGTATTGCAAATAATTCTGCTGTGAACATAGGTGTTCAAATATTGTTCAAGCCTCTGCTTTCAGTTCTTTTGGGTGTATGCCTAGAAGTGAAATTTCTGGATAATATGGTAATTCTGTGTTTAGTTTTTGAGGAATCACCATACTTTTCCACTACAGCTAAACCATTGTATATTGCTACATACAATGTATGAGAGTTCAAGGTTTTCCATCACTGTTATTTTCTGTTTCGTTTTTGTTTTTTAATAATAGCCACTCTAGTGGGTGTGAAATGGTATCTCATTGTGGTTTTGATTTGCATTTCCCTAGTGATTACTGACATTGAACATCTTTTAATGTGCTTTACTGCCATTTGTATATCATCTTCAGAGAAATGTCCATTCAAGTCCTTTGCCCATCATTTAATAGAGTTGTTTGATTTTTGTGTTGAGTTTTTGGAGTTCTTTTTATGTTTGGATATTGATCCTCATCAGATATGATTTGCTAATATTTTCTCCTATTCTGTGAGGTGCCTTTATAAGTTGATAAAAACACAGACATTAGTTAAAATTAAATTATATAACTTAAAATTAGGTTATATTAAAAACAATATAAAAATAAATAAACGTTGAAAAAAAACAATATAATAAATACTCAAAACTCCTAATTTAAAAAAATTTTAATGCTTATTTATTTTTGAGAGAGAGAGACAGAGACAGAGTATAAATAGGAGAGGGATAGAGAGAGAGGGAGACACAGAATAAGAAGCAGGCTCCAGCCTCTGAGCTGTCAGCACAAAGCCTGACATGAGGCTTGAACTCATGAGCCAAGAGATCATGACCTGAGATAAAGTCAGATGCTTAACCAGCTGAGCCACCCAGGCACCCCTCAAAACACATCATTTTATGATTACCTGTGCTCTTGAGGTTGTTTCCATCCATTGTATCCAACTGGTAGAAATACTATCTAATGGTGTATTACTGTGCTTTTTTTCCCCCAACTCTGAGTTCTGTAACTTCATATTATAGCCTAAAATTGGTCAAAATAGGAGAATTTATAGCACTGAAATCAGCAAACACTATAAATCAGGGTTTTATTGTTTTGTTGCTTATTTGAACTTAAGAGAGTGATGGAGAGAAGGTTAATAGTTCACTGTCTGTTGCTGTTACATTGTGAATAGCACAAAAAAAATAAGAAAATATTCTTTTAATGTTTGAAAATGATTAATTCAACAAAGAAGTCACTCATTTTATTGAGAAATGAGTGAAATTCCAACCTACAACTTTGTTATTTCACTTTTGTATTATGTATTCAAGTAAAGGAAAATATTAATTCATATATTCCTGGTGAACCTACATGCAGAGAGCCACTTGTTAAATATTACAGACACACCACTGAGTAAGCTCTCTATGAACAGGCACTTTGTCATGTTCATCACTGTCAACATGGCACCCAGAAAAATGCCTGGCTTGTTGAACAAATGAAGACACTTAAATTCTCAGTGTCTCATTTTCTCATCTGTAAATTGAGGCCAGTGTAACTAAACTACCACACTGGGGTGAGAGAAGAGCAAAGGTGGTAGGTAGTAAAGCTGACAGTGCTTTATAAACAAGTAGTACTAAACAAAGCAGTCTTACCAAGCTACATTATGAGATTATATATATTTAATATGTTACGTTTTCTTCATGTGTTGTTTGGTTAAAGGACTCTTAAATGAAGCAAAGATTTTTATAGAGATGACTTTCTTCACCCTAAGAAAACATATTCACTTTATTTATTTTTTTTAACATTTATTCATTTTTGAGAGACAGAATGTGAGTGGGGGAGGGCAGAGAGAGAGGGAGACACAGAATCTGAAGCAAGCTCCAGGCTCTGAGCTGTCAGCCCAGAGCCCAGTGTGGAGCTTGAACCCATGAACCTTGAGATCATGACCTGAGCCGAAGTCAGATGTTTAACCAACTAACCCACTCAGGCACCCCGTTACTTTCTTTCTTTAAAAGTTGGTAGTCTTTGGGGCACTGGTTGGCTCAGTGGGTTGAACATGTGACTTCAGCTCAGATCATGATCTCATGGTTTGTGGGTTTGGGCCCCATGTCAAGTTCTGTGCTGACAGCTCAGAGCCTGGAGCCTGCTTCAGATTCTATGTTTCCCTCTCTCTCTCCCCCCCTCCCCTGCTCATGGTCATGTTCATGTTCTCACTCGTGCTCTCTCTCTCTTTCTCTCTGTCTCCCCCATCTCAAAAATAAATAAACTTTTAAAAAATTAAATAAAACAAAATAAAAACTTGGCAATCTTTTCTTTTGTCTGGTTCAATTCTAAGTACTCTAGAAAATACCAGAGAAATATATTCCTTACACTGAAAAGGTCTATAACCTGTTTATAATGATAACTTCCATGAGAAATTTAGAGAACAGAAAAAAATTAAGTGGTTAATGTTTGGTATTAGACACTCTACCAAGGGTTTTAATGTCTGTTCTTTTTTTTTTTTTCTTAATAAGATGCCAGAGATATTTTGAGTAGCCTTTCTGATTATAAAAACTCTTCTTCTAAAGCCTGTAAAGTAACATAGGTTTTCTTGTCCAGGGCATCTTGGATAGTGGTATTAGATCATCATCAGGGCATTTAATAGATGATCACTGTGAGCATTTGCTGTGCTAATAAGTATGTCAAGTATGTCAACTATAATTTACAGAGTTCGGAAAAATATGGCCTGTTGGAGAAAAAAAATAGACAAGCATAGACGCATTAGAAATCCACATCAACTATTATCCATCTTTCTGCTTCTTAAACAGCCTGTCTTACTCTACCAAAAATTAGTTCCCTGGAGTAAGTTGTCTATGGAGTAAGATCAAAACGTGGGGGATGAAGAGACAGTGCTGGCTTGGGATTTACAGGGCAAAAAACTTTACTGAATATGAGAAAAAAGAATGGACAAGGAAAGGATTAGGGCTGTGGAAGCCAGGACTTTCCCCTCCCACCCTATGTACTTTGTCTCACCCCTTATATTCAAACCAGAATTGTTAGGGGTGCAGCCACTGACCTGTGCCTGTGGACTTGGTATTAAACAAGTATATAGTCTGAGAACTCAGTGACAGGACATTTTTAATGATTATGCCCCAAAGTAGAGTATTCTTTCTTTTCAAGGGTTCATATACATTAGACTCCTATCAGATTTTCTTGCTGAGAGATAAGTACCCACATGTTTAACCTTAATCAGATTGTTAGTCATCACGTTATACCAACAGCCATTAAGAGTAGCTCCACACTTTTTTGAAGGATTTGACCCTCCTTTTTTTTTGATAACTAAATCCCACTGGGAGATGGAACAAACAGATTTGTGTTTACTGCTTAGCTATTCCTTTGAGTCAAAAATGATATTTTATATTTATTCCATTTATATTAACTTTTGTGAAAAGTGCCTTTTGAAGCTTATTTCCATTTAGCTGCAAAGTCTAATCCCTTGATCTAAACATATTAGATTCTTTGATGGCAGCCTGTGCTTTGAACAAATATTTCAAGTAGATAACATTAAATAATCCTGCTACCTAATATATTCTCAGATAAAATATTTAAATGCTGATATAGATGTGTAGGCTTCCATTTTCTTACTGCTCTTTCCTTATGTACAAAAATAGATAAGCATTTAGCCTTTCCTAGATAGTAGGACTTGTTCATAGACTGCAACAGGGTTTGAAAGCCATGTTTTACTTGCGAAGGGCTTCATGCTATTAGATCAATGACTTGACCCAAACCAGCACTCAATACATATGCTGGTTGATTTATAGTATGCCCTGTTTAAGATCCACACTGATTAATACACAAAATAAGCAGTCAAACATAATCATGATAATAAAGAGTAGAATCTGAAAGGCCTGTACAGTTTACAAAATACTAGCAGATATGTTATCTCATTTAATCCTCTCAAAAATCCTGTGAAGTAGATACAGCAGGTATTATTGTCATCCCTTGTTATCCAAGGCCATAGTTTACAAATAATGGAACTACACTTGAACTCTAGTCTTCACACTCCAGGGTTTCCACAATACCATACTATGTTTGTGTCACCTATTTCAGGGTATGATGAAATACTGTGTTTACGTGAGAAAATATTAACTACATTACGAGGACTGTGATGGTTTCTTGGTAAAATACTTCAGTGGCATAACAAGCTATTGCTACATTTCTTGGCTCTGTTTGTCTAAACGTTCTAAGTAGTTTTAGTGATTTTTAATGGTTTTCCCCTCTCAGTCCAGATCTACCACATTTTGTCACCGCTCTGGGTTTGCGGGTGTTACTCTTTAGTGAGATTGCTCTGTAGAGGATGAGAAAACCAGGAAGGCCCTTAGCGTAGCTGATAAGCAGCTTGGTTGTGAAGCAAAAGAGCAATGCTTCTTTGGTCCTACAATCTTGTGGGAAACCAAGGTGTTAGTCTTTTCTCTTAGAGACTCTTGTTTCTTCCCATCTAGCACTCCCTAGACCTGAATATTGATTCTCTGCCTTTCTTTGTGCTCTAGTAGGGTAATAAGGGTAATGCACGTATAAATCAACCTTTCATTTACTTAAAAGAATTATCCTGCAGTAAAGGAGGAAATAGAAGCTACTCTGATCCTTGAATGCTGGGCAAAGGCAGACCTAAGTACACAGTTCTTCAATGGGACGTAACCTTTTTCATTTAAGAGACATTTCCCCCTAGTACCTCTTCTTGCTGGCAAACCATGAAAGGAAGCGTGTAGACTTGGCAGCCCAACCCTGAAGTTTGTCTAAAAAATTACTGCAATTTATGCACCAAGGGCTCAAATGACATTTGTCATTTGGCTGGGCAAAGACATTTCTGAAATTAAAAAGGATGACCTTATTTCACTTAGTGAAATGAGATGTGCTCTTTAATGGAACCCATTTTGAATAGTTGTTCTTTGGGCAGTGCTGTCAAAAAAGAAAACGTATTTTATATTCTTCCTTATTATCAGAAGAAAATACACTCCTAAAATAGAGTCAGTTAAGACTCGCTTGGTTCTCACTGAGCACCTCATGGTACCATTTAAAAATTCCTGTTCCTAGGTGGTGATTTGGCACACATCTTTTCTTTTGAGGTAAAAAGCAGTGATCACAGAACAATGGAAGATAAGTACTGTGGTTGTTTTTTTTTTTTTTATATTTAATAAACAGTACCCACTTTTGCTTCCTCTTGGCTCCTTAATCCTCAGGAAGTTCCTATAGTCCTCAAGGTTGAACCTGTTCTTAATCATCACATTTATACCATGTAATCAGCAACTTACGGGTGCCCTGATATATATTTAGTTAACATTTACAGAGCCCTTGTATATCCCATTCACTGTCAATTTATTTAATCCTCTTACAAAAACTTCAAGTAGTAGGCACTCTTACTACCCCCATTTTACTGAGATACAGAGAGGTTAATTACCTCATCTAATATCATGTAGCTCATAAGTGGGGAGCTGAGGCCTGAACCCAGAAAGTCAGACTTTAGGGTCCTTGCATTTGACCACTATGTTATTGTGCTTTACAGTTGGCTGAATATTAGTGTCAGGAATGAAAAATTGTCTTCTGTTCTTCAAAGGTTCATCTAACTGGTCTAAGAATTAAATTGACATGAGACAGATTAACAGGGGAAAAAGAAATTTAATTTCACATGTGTGGGAACCCCACATATATGAGAGAGGTTCAAAGACAGAAAGGTAAAATGAGATCTATATGCCATCCTGAGCTAAGGAAGGGATGGGGACCTGGGGCACCAAAGGGAAGGAAGACAGTTCACAGGGCAATAAGAAAAAGAGCAGATGTTTGGTAATTAGATGTTTACCCTGCTATACAGAGGGTCATTCAGATAAAATTTACCTCTGGTAATAACTCTTATTCTGGGAGTTAGATTCTTCTAGGTGGTTAAGGGAGGGGCAGAAACTTCTCCTGAGCCTGCAGAGTCTCAATTCCCTTCAGCTCAAAATAGTCCACATGTCACAGGGCCATTTTGGAGAGACTTGTTCTGAATCCCTTCACTAACCTTGGGTAGGATTCCTGTAGAAGACTCCTTTCCTGTTAGCCCTATTTGGGATTTCTCCCCCTGTCAAAGCTGCGTGCCCTTTGCTACCCAGACCCCTTTCCCACTCCAATCTCTGTCCTCACCTTGCCCCTGTCGGGCTAATGTTGAACATGTGGTGTCAGGATTCATTGGGCCACTCCTAAGGATAGTCTGTGTTAAATGTGCCCCCACTCTTGCTTTACTCGTTCCTCATCATTGCCTTCCTTTCACCATCTAACTTTGTTTATAGGACCTCCCCATTGGAAGTGAGAAAATGTCCAGGACAGCTGATAGTTCATTTGAGTTTTCTTTTAACACTAAGGGAGAAATTCTCATTTGGCCATGCAAGGATGAACCATAAGGAGAGGTTGTTCCTGGCAACTAAGCTGGAACTCAGAACATACTTTCCAAAAGAGACATTTTTATATATGGCAGTTTTTATTAGGGATTTATTGTCAGAACAGCATAGAACTTCATTTATTTGTTGATTCATTAAATCATTTGTTTAGGTACAAGGGACACAAATCGCCACCACTGGATTAAGTCCATGACTGGTCTGCAGAACCTAACCATTTATTTGTAGCATTGAATCTAGAAGAAAGTGTGTTACTGATTAACTTTGGAATATACTTTTTTCATAATTAAGGTATTGCCAGTAATGATAGTCTTGACTTCAGCTTTTGAGAAAAGTTCAAAAGTCAGCAATGTAAGTTGCAAACTGTTGACTTAAAAGAAAAATCGATGTGTGGTTTTCATTATGAGAATGAACTTTTTAAGAATATAATCACTTGGGGCCCCTGGGTGGCTCAGTCAGTTAAGCATCCAACTCTTAACTTCTGCTTGGGGTAATAATCTCACGGTTCATGAGTTTAAGCCCATCATTGGGCTCTGTGCTGATAGTGCAGAGACTGCTTGGGATTCTTTTTCCTCTCTCTGCCCCTCCCCTGCTCGCTTATTCATTCATTCATTCATTCATTCATTCTCTCTCTCTCTCTCCCTCTCTCTCAAAATAATTAAACTTAACAAAAAAGAGTATAATCACTTATCAGTAACCCATAGTGCTTTAGGTAAACCCAAAGGATTATTATTTTAAACTTGGATTAATTTCTATGCCCTGAAAGTATATATTCTATTAATTGTGATCAGTGAATAATATTAGTAGGCATTTCCTTTAATTTTCCCCCCAGTACTTCTCAACATTATATCTTTTCAATGCAGATGTTTGGGAAGTTGGTCACTGAATCTGAAAAAAAAGTATATCAAAATGCATTATTTTTTACTTTAACTTATGAATAGAGTGGTTAGCCTTATTTAATTTCTAGGGAAAATTTATTATTTAATGCTATTTTCTGTTATAGACTTGAAATGGCTGAATATACTTAAGTTCTAAGATGGTGTCTCACTAAATGTAATTAGAGCATGTAGCTTTGCAAAACTTAGAGGTGTCAAAAGAATGATGGTATCTACAGTGTTTAGGAAGATTTAGTGTCTCCGTAGTAACCAAGAAGTCTTTGGAAGTATGCACACACCATTATTTATTCACTGGTGTACCTACACATATTTCTTGTGCCGCTGATGTCTGCTGCCCCACTTCTCCTCCGCTCCCCTGATGTTCTGTTATCTAAAAGCTCAACATCCAGACCTGTTCTTTCATTAGTAGCAACTTCAGTCTGGAATGAGTCTTCTGCTTCCAACCCTGACTTGTATTCAATAAAGCATTTAGTCCTCTGGACCCCTGTGTGAGCATCAGACTTCATTCTGCTATCTGACTCTGCCATGTCAAGCCAGTCTACCTACCTGGTCCTTCTGCCCACCTCCATATAATCTTTAACAGACTTGGCAACAAACAGCCCAGGCTCTGCCAGATACTGAGAACTGCTGCTAGACTGAAGTCTTAACATACTTTATCCTGCATAACCAGTCTCATGCCCAATTAATCCCCATCACTTATCCTCCACATTCAGGACGCTGGTTTCATAAGTGACCCCAGCATCTGCATAGGTGTTTCTGCATTTATACCCTCATCCATCTTCTGGATTCTCATATTCATTCATTCATTCATTCATTCATTCATTCTCTCTCTCTCTCTCTCTCTCCCTCCCTCCCTCCCTCCCTCCCTCCCTCTCCATGTCTCCCCGCCAACCTCCATTCATCCCTCTCCTCCTTATTCATGTCCTACCAAAACATCTTAATCCAAACTATAACTTTTTAAAAAGCATCTTAATCCCACATCTGTTTTGAGTCCCCAGTGATTTCTACCTCTTCATAGTTTTCTATTTCACTTACAGAGATTATTACACCACACACTAGCACTAGTCAGGTGGTGTTCTTTGATTTCTTCATCTATGTCAGCCTTGACTCTTCTAATGAGACTGGGTGCCTGTGAGGCCAGAAACAATGTTAAGTGCTTCTTTTGTGTTCCTTATTATCTCTATCAATAATAAAAACTTATTTTGAGCGCCTGGGTGGCTTAGTTGGTTAACTATTTGGTTTTTTTTTTTTAACTTTACTTACCTATTCTGAGAGAAAGAGAGCACGCAAGCAGGGGAGGGACAGAGAGAGAGGGAGAATCCTCAGCAGTCTCCACACTGACAGTGCACAGCCCAATGTGGGGCTTGAACTCACCAACCCGCAAGATCTTAACCTGAGCCGAGACCAAGTATCAGATGCTTAACCAGCTGAGCCACCCGCCACCCTTAGGTATCCAATTCTTGATTTCAGCTCAGGTCATGGTCCCAGGGTCATGAGGTCAAGCCTCGTGTTGGGCTCTTGTGCTGCGTATGGGGCCTGCTTGGGATTCATTCATGTTCTCTCTCTCTCTCTCTCTCTCTCTCTCTCTCTCTTTCTCTCTCTCTCTCTTCCTCAGTCCCCTCCCCCACTCATGTTCTCTCTCTTTCTAAAATAAATAATAAGTATTATAATAACTATTTATTATTGTGTTATTAAAGGTAAATTATTATTATTATTATAAATATTTCCATAAATAACCCTCGATAATAATATCCCAGGGACATAATAGAGATACAATTTATTGAGCTCTTACTACATACTAGGCATGAAGTACATTATCTCATTTAGTCTTCACATCAACTCTTTGAAATGAGAACTGTTACTACATCCTTTTTACAGTTGACACTCATCAAAATCACAGAGCTGGTAAGTGGTAGGGGAGGAAGGATTTAAACCCATATCTGTCTGATGTCATAGCCCTTGAAGATAAACTACTACATTTCACCTATCTTCAGTATATCTTTGCCTAGGGAACAAAATCTAGATAAGCAATAACACTTTTAGGAGCCCGGGGATTCCTAGAGGGACATATTCATTAATTTTGTCAATATTTGTCAGTATCTGTTGAATCCTTAAAATGAAGAGGCTTCAGAAACTTGCACATAGCAGTGAAAGTGGACAGATGGTGAGTTCAGGAATGAAAAAGAAGAGGCAAGCAGTAAAGACAGATGGACACCCACAGATATGAATTGAACAACCCATTTGTTCCCTCTTTAACCCTTGTGCTTGAAACCTGATTTGTGATCCCACCAGAAGGGCAGTGAAACTGCTCCCCAAGGCCCAACTGGCACTGTTCCAGTCCCATCCTCTCTGGCCTCTGTAGCACATGCCATTGTGACCTCCTGCTCCTTGAGCCTCTTTCCTCCTTTATTTTCTGTGAGAATCTGCTGATTCTCCCATTATTGCTCTACTTCTTTGGTTTCATTGTCTGGCTCTTTTTCTCATTTTATATACAAGCATTCCCTAAGGCTCTGCCCTTGACCCTCTTCTCTCCTCCTTCTAAACCCTCTCCCTTGGCGATCTCATCCATTTTCATGGCTTCAGCTCTCATTTGTATGCAGAATACTCTCACATCTATGGCTTCAGCAATCCAGACCTCTCCCCAGGGCCTCTGTCCCACATTTCCAACAGCCTGCCAGGTAGCTTCACTAGTACTTCAGTGTGTTCAAAACCTCACATCATCTGTTTCTCTCAAGCCTCTTGTTTCTCTCCTGGGGACCCTTTTCTTATATGACATCAGCATTTTCCAAGTCATCTTTGACTCATCCCTCTTGCTGATCCCCACAGCAGTTAGTCAGTTCCCTGAACCTGTTGATTTTATGTCCTAAATATCTGTTGGCTCTGTCTCTCAGTTCCCATTGCCACAAACTTCATTACTACCCAGTGAATCTCTCCAGAGAGCAGTTCTGATCACCTTCAATTCTCTTTTCAAAACACTCCAGGATATAAAATATTAAGAAGAAACAAAGGAAAGAAAGAAAAGAATAAGAGGCTTTCCTTAGCTGGGCATGCAAGTCCCCAACTGTCTTTCCTTTTTTTCTTTTTTTTTTAAATTTTTATGTTTTTATTTATTTTTGAGAGACAGAGACAGAGCGTGAGCAGGGGAGGGGCAGAGAGAGAGGGAGACACAGAATGTGAAGCAGGCTCCAGGCTCCGAGCTGTCAGCACAGAGCCCGACGCGGGGCTCAAACTCACGGACTGTGAGATCATGACCTGAGCTGAAGTCGGACACCCAACCGACTGAGCCACCCAGGTGCCCCTGTCTTTCCTTTTTTTCTTGATACATGGAACACAGCTAACAGATCTCACTGCCACCAGCCAGGTAATGTGTTCTTCTAAACATGTATGTATCTGTATATCTCTCATGTGCATTAGAATTAATAGTGTTTGTGTACTAAAGAACATAGGCTCTCATCTTATTCACTTAGTACCCCACCACACACACTGTACCCAACACAGGCTAAGCACCTCATAGGTGCTCAGGGAAGTATTTTTTTTAACGTTGATAATGAAGTATGACCTTGACAACACCTGTCCCAGTTACTGCTCTTTTGTCCGGCATAAAAGGTAAATGGAAGATTTCCCCACTGTATGCATGTTTGATGTGTCTCCCTTTTGCTTTCTGTGTCTGAAATACCCCATTCTTTTGTCAGGAACGTAGTTTGTAGGGTCTGATATAGAGGAGAGGTTCTTTGAAGGCTTCACCTCTTAAGTTAGCCATCACTGTGGTTTTATAGAACTTCTGGTTACTGATTATCTCTAGGCAACTCACTGTGTTCTGTAAACACTTGGGTTTTCTGCTGAGTGCAAAGTGGGGACAGAAGGCAACTTGCTGCCCTCTTGAGTATTTCTGGTAATTCATAGCCAAGCCATCCATGGTAGAAAAATTCCCTCAACAGAACAGATGCAGCCAATTCCAGAGATTGTCCTCAACCATAGCCTGATCAACTCTATAGTTCTCTTAGAAATGAATCTTTATGGCCAATGTGGTGCATAAATTATATACTAAAAATTTCTTTTTTTTTTTTTTTAATTTTTTTTTTCAACGTTTATTTATTTTTGGGACAGAGAGAGACAGAGCATGAACGGGGGAGGGGCAGAGAGAGAGGGAGCCACAGAATCAGAAACAGGCTCCAGGCTCTGAGCCATCAGCCCAGAGCCCGACGCGGGGCTCGAACTCACGGGCCTCAAGATCGTGACCTGGCTGAAGTCGGACGCTTAACCGACTGCGCCACCCAGGCGCCCCTATACTAAAAATTTCAAAAACTTTAAAGTTCAGGGTATGCTTTTAGAGGAGTACCCTCTGTGCCCTGACTAATATATTTAGATTCCAGAAAGATACATCATAAATCCATAAATGTTTATTCCTAGACAAGGCTCTTATTTGAATTTCTGTCTCCTTTCCTACCCTAGTGAACTTAACTGAACTTAGAAGAGAGCATAAAAGTATCATTACCTTACACCTTTAAACCTCAGATGTAGAGCAAGCTCTTACAACCTGTATTCTGGGCCTCCCCTATTAGTGCCCAGAAGTACACAAAAGCTCCAAACCCCCAGTAGTCTCGTGCCTCCAGAAAACCCCATAAAGGTCTGGATTTTAACTTTAAAAGGCTACAGAAAGCCAAAAGTCTTTACCATCTTTAATATTTCTTTCCCACTCCTATGAAGACTCCTCTACCCAAATCTAACAATAACTTCATTGAATGATTCTTTTTCACTTTCTGAATCATTATCAATTGGATGTCCTTGATGTGCTACTGTGGCCATCTCCTCAGAAAACTGGAGACAGAGGAGAGAGTGTGAGCTGAGGTGGTAGTCATTCATTCATTCATTTATTCTTTATTCATTCACTTATTTTTTGTTCAACAAACATTATATACTGCTTGCCAGGCAGTGAGATATGATAATGGGAAAGACACAGTTCCTGTCCTTAGGAAGCTTATTATTAATAGAGGAGTTACACTAAATAGTCAAATACAGTGTTTCTTAATTGTTTTTTGTCCAGAGGCTTCTTTCAGAATCTTATGAACGTATTAGATTCCCCTTCCACTACTGAAAATAGATATATACATAGGATATATAAAACCTGTACAGTTTTCTCTGAAACTTTTATTTGACTTTTATTTGAAACACCTTGGCTCAGTGATATGGGTGTGTTACTAAATTTTTGGTAATGACACCTTCCTCCTTGGGAGAATTTAACCTGAAGTATAAATATGAGACCCATTGGCTGAAATTGCTATTATAGGGTTAAGATCAATTTTTTTTTACAGAAATCTTTAATCAAACTATACTGCTAAAATACAAAGTGAAGTAGTTATTGAAGTGATCCTTTAAGCTGGAGCTTAAATGGGAGAGTGACTAGAGTATTTGACCAACAGCAAGAGTCTAGCATGGCTGGAGTGGAATTGGATGATGGAGACAAAAGAGATGAAGTCAGAAACGTATAGGGGGCCAGATCATGTAGGGCCATTTTATGCCATTGACTTTCGCTTGTACTCTGAGTGAAGTAGGAAGTCATTGCAGGGTTTTAGAGAAGAGTGACTGACATTTTAAAAGGACTACTAAGTCTTCTGTGTTCATAATAGACTGATTAAGAGGCAAGGATAAGGGCGAGGAGGCTCATTGGGAGAAATCCAAGCCAAGATAATGGTAGTGACTTAGATCAGATGGTTGGTATCTGTGTAGGTAATGGGAAGCAGTCAGATTCTGGAAGTATTCTGGGAATAGAAATGACAGGATTTCCTGACAGAATTATATGTGGGATACGAAAGAGGGGGGTGGGAAGATTAGGATGACTCCAAGATTTTGGCTTGAGCAACTACAAGGATGGAGTTGCTATCAACTGAGATTTAAAAGACTGGCTAGAGCCCATTTGGAATGAAAGATCAAGAGTTCAGTCTTATGTTGTATGACTTAGAATTCTGAAACAACTTTTGGTGCTTTCTGGGATTCAGCACATAAATAAAAATGAGAATAATATCAGCCAGGTCTCTCACTGTCAGAAAAGGGAGTTGTATGTATGGAAAGGATGAAGACTGGAATGAACCTTGTGATATTGGATTAGGTTAGAATTAAAGTTATCAGTGTGGATTCATGATTTTTAATATATAGATGTTGAAATGTATATAAATATACACCCTCAAACATACTTTCTTAACTCCATCACTGCAATTATCTGAAAGAAATCACACCAGTAACAATGAGCACAAAACACCCAGACATAAGTTTTTAAATACCATCATTCTTCATTAAACAAATAGGATACCCTGGGGAAATAGCTGATTCCAAGCTGTGGCAGAGAACAGATATGGCAAGTCCGGGACATTTTATTGTGGCACAGAGTAAGAAAGTGCTCAAATAATAAGGACGTGTCAAAAAGACTCAAGAACCACTTAAGATTCTCATTTGTCAAATCTGGGACTATTTTAGCATCAAAATAAATAATGGTAGGATTAAGTTATCACCCATAAAATAAGAATCATGTGTTTATCATGATGTAATAAGTGAATAAATTAATGAGGGAGAAAGAAAACTCCTTACAGTAGAATGCCAGATAAATAAATGAGTAAGGAATGATAAAGTTAGAAAATGCCACCAGTTGACAAATACCAAAAATAATTAATTTATCCAAGAATTATCAATGGGTCCTAAACTAATGGGTGAAAATTTGATAAGAAACAGGATATCTACATAGTCTCAAAGTATTTACTGGAAAGAAAAAAATAGCAACTTTACAACAAAGAAACCTGGCAGCTATCATCTTAACCAAGTGTTTGAAATTAATATGACCAAAAAGCTTCTGCACAGCAAAGGAAACAACCAACAAAACTAAAAGGCAACCAACGGAATGGGAAAAGATATTCGCAAATGACATATCGGACAAAGGGCTAGTATCCAAAATCTATAAAGAGCTCACCAAACTCCACACCCAAAAAACAAATAACCCAGTGAAGAAATGGGCAGAAAACATGAATAGACACTTCTCTAAAGAAGACATCCGGATGGCCAACAGGCACATGAAAAGATGTTCAGCGTCGCTCCTTATCAGGGAAATACAAATGAAAACCACACTGAGGTATCACCTCACGCCAGTCAGAGTGGCCAAAATGAACAAATCAGGAGACTATAGATGCTGGAGAGGATGTGGAGAAACGGGAACCCTCTTGCACTGTTGGTGGGAATGCAAATTGGTGCAGCCGCTCTGGAAAGCAGTGTGGAGGTTCCTCAGAAAATTAAAAATAGACCTACCCTATGACCCAGCAATAGCACTGCTAGGAATTTATCCAAGGGATACAGGAGTACTGATGCATAGGGCCACTTGTACCCCAATGTTCATAGCAGCACTCTCAACAATAGCCAAATTATGGAAAGAGCCTAAATGTCCATCAACTGATGAATGGATAAAGAAATTGTGGTTTATATACACAATGGAATATTACGTGGCAATGAGAAAGAATGAAATATGGCCTTTTGTAGCAACGTGGATGGAACTGGAGAGTGTGATGCTAAGTGAAATAAGCCATACAGAGAAAGACAGATACCATATGGTTTCACTCTTATGTGGATCCTGAGAAACTTAACAGGAACCCATGGGGGAGGGGAAGGAAAAAAAGAAAAAGAGGTTGGAGTGGGGGAGAGCCAAAGCATAAGAGACTGTTAAAAACTGAGAACAGACTGAGGGTTGATGGGGGGTGGGAGGGAGGAGAGGGTGGGTGATGGGTGTTGAGGAGGGCACCTTTTGGGATGAGCACTGGGTGTTGTATGGAAACCAATTTGTCAATAAATTTCAGAAAAAAAAAATGAAATTAATATGACCAATAATGGGACAAACTGACCTCATGATCTCCTTATATGATGCACTGAGGACACAATATTACTTTTGTAGAATTCCTGTCAAAAATGTCTCCATCTACTCATAAAGAAGCCTCAGACAGACTCAAATTAAGAGTTGTTGTTTAGGGGCGCCTGGGTGGCGCAGTCGGTTAAGCGTCCGACTTCAGCCAGGTCACGATCTCGCGGTCCGGGAGTTCGAGCCCCGCGTCGGGCTCTGGGCTGACAGCTCGGAGCCTGGAGCCTGTTTCTGATTCTGTGTCTCCCTCTATCTCTGCCCCTCCCCCGTTCATGCTCTGTCTCTCTCTGTCCCAAAAATAAATAAACGTTGAAAAAAAAATTAAAAAAAAAAAAAAGAGTTGTTGTTTAATAGTTAAGAGTTTCAGTTTTTGCAAGATGGAAGGAGTTCTAGAGATTTGTTTTCCAACAGTGTGAATATACATAACACTACTGAAGTGATCACTTAAAAAATGGTAAAAATGGTAAAAATCTTAATCTTTAAGCTGTAAAAATCTTTAAAAAATTAAGGAACATTCTATAAAATACCTTCAATAAGTTATGAAAGACTTAGAAGACACTATAGAACTGTTCTAGATTAAAGGGGAATAAAGAGACATGATAATGAAATACAACTTGTGATTCTGGATTGAACCCTGGATCAGGAAATTAATTAAGTTGGGAAATTGGGATTTGTTTAAAAGCAAGTTGTGAAGAGAGAAGAAACACTGTTAACAGCTGAGGAAGGGAATTATTGTCTGTTTCCTATTTCCAGCATTTGATAACCCCAGTTCATATATTTCCCCAGACATTTTGGTGCTTGGTTGCCAGCAGGTTGTCCACAGAGATTATCTGTGTTCTAGAAAGTGAAGTCATCTTGCATGGTGGATAACAGCTGGATAGAAATAGGCCTGCCTATCTCACGGCAGGGCAGAACTTTGGAGTGCAAACAGTCTTTCATTCAAATCACGGCAAACTTCCTGATGCCAGAATCAGCCCTCATCTCACAAGCTCATCTCATCAGTTTTCTGGTAGAAAGCAGCTGTGCTGCCAGGGATAGAAAATCCTGGCTCACCATAATTAGATCTAAAAGAGTACCCCTTGTTTTCCCTTTAGTGTGCAAGTCTCAGTGTCTGCCAGTGTGAATGGCAGTGGGGTTGCAGGGGGTTGTGCTTAAAGTGAGCTGGAGAGCCTGAGAATCATGACAGACACCCTCCTCCTTGAATGTTGGATCACCTGTGTATTGCCTCTGATCAGTCGGCTTGTTTGAAACTAATGTCAAAGGCAATGTGTAGTGTTGGCTCTAACCTTTAACAAGAAACTAGAAATAGAACCCTTATTCAACTATACAGAGATTTGCCATCAGAGAACTCTGTCTCTCCTTTAATGCCTTCACGGTGCCCTGGAAATTATTTTTCACTCATCCTCCAGGAAACATGATTTTTTCCAAACAACTACTAATAAGCATATCTAAATTTTGTAGAGTAATTTGCAATTTATGGGCACTTGTGTATCCATTAGCTCTTTAATCTTGACAACAGAACTGAAAATGAGATAAGTCTTACCCCTATTCCATAGAGAAAGAAACAGCTAAAGATCATATACCATCAGTAAGCAACTATAACTCTCTTCTCCCTGATGAACTGGTATGGAAAGTACTTCTGTTTCCAAGTTGAACCAGTTAAGGAAATGTAGTTTTATTAATCACATTACCTGGTAAAGTCTCTCCAATATGATGGAGGAAATATTTCACACAAAAGATAGGGGAGAAAAAAAAATTTTTTTTTAATTTTTTTTTCAACGTTTATTTATTTTTGGGACAGAGAGAGACAGAGCATGAACGGGGGAGGGGCAGAGAGAGAGGGAGCCACAGAATCGGAAGCAGGCTCCAGGCTCTGAGCCATCAGCCCAGAGCCTGACGCGGGGCTCGAACTCACGGACCGCGAGATCGTGACCTGGCTGAAGTCGGACGCTTAACCGACTGCGTCACCCAGGCGCCCCAGAAAAAAGTTTTTTAAAGACCTGTTGGAGGTAGATGGGAGTCTTAATCTCATGAGACTTGAGAAACATGTTGTTGTCGTTGTTTGGTAGCAACAGAAGTCATGTGGACTGAAATGAATATTTCCTGTCTTATGTATGACCATTCTGGTTTTTCTGTAAAGAATGGAAATAGAGGGAATATATTTTTTGTCATCATTGTTGAGCATTTTCTAAATATAGGGAGAAAACTACCATTGTTAGACTTCAACAATATTAAGAAATTAAGAAAACTCCCCCCCAGAAATCAAGCCCAGGGGAAAAAATTACTCACTCTGGCAGCAGAGCTATATCAACAAAATTTAGGAGAAGGGAAACAATAGGCAAAGAGACAGTTTCTAATACAGAGAAAAACTAGGTTCTATTGGCTGCTCTGGCATCCTAGGTTGTCACCGGCAGGCACCCTGAAGGGAATGCTATGATCCACAAGAGAATGTGCTGGTAGGAATATATACCTTACAGCCTTACTGGACAGTGGGGAATTTCTATTAAGGGTAATCCATTCTACTTTCCTAGAACCAGAAACATGTTTTCTTGAGAAATCTCATGCGTAATCTTTGGGTATGAATTAAAAGAGGAGCAGCCAGAGGACAGGAAAATGAAGGCTGGTTTTAGAGACTAGAGACATAGAGCAAAGATGCTGTAAAGCACAGCAGTTTGATTTTTTTTTTTTTTTTTTTTTTTTTTACTTTGAGAACCAGATAAAACCCTCCAGGCCTTTGTTATCATAAGGGTCATTTTCCTTCTGGTGCTAATAGGATTCTTCTTAAGGTAGGTCCTCTTGTCTCTCCCCTTGAAAGTGGGGCTAACCCTCCTCTCTTTTCGTTTCTATTCATCATGACCAGAGTATACCCACACAATTCTTAATTTGTGTTTGTGCATTCTAGTTCAGTGGTTCTCACATTAACTCGACAGTGGAATCACTTGGAGCTTTAAAGAAATGCTGGTGCATGTATCATTTTTTTAAAAAAGGTCTCCACATTCTAATGTGTAGCCTCAGTTGACAATATAGTTCAAAATCAGTGATTCTCAAACTTTGATGTGCAAGTAAATTATCTGGAGATCTTATTAAAAGGTAGTTGCTGATTTTAGCAGGTCTGGGGTGGAGCTGGGATTCTGCATTTTTAACAAGCTATCAGGTGAAGCAAAACACCTTGAGTTGCAGAATTCTTCAGCTTTGGTTCTTAAACTCTGGCAACACAATAAAAAGTCACCTGAGGATACTTGGAGTTTCCTATTCCACATGTAAGGAACTTGGAAGTTGTCCTGTCCTAACAAGTAAAAAGCTGAAAAGACTGAAAATTCAACTCTTCTTGGATCCAAAAGAGAGGAGAGGACATAGGACAAACCACTGCCCCCAAGATTGGAGAGATAGATGAATACAGGCAGTTGCAGCTCACCAGAGCAGAGACTCATGAATGAGTGAACAGAAACTGCCAAGGGAACCAGTGCCAGGATTGAAAAACTTGAACCGTAATTGACAAATTCCTGGAAGTTCAGCGTGAACAACTATGAACATTAAAATCTCCAGGAGAACCCAGGCGTAAGAGGACCCCCATGAAATTGTGAGATTTGCCACTGGGAACTCCTACATAATCCATAGTAAATACTGGAGAAAAATCCCCTCATGCTTTCTGCAGGGGAAGGAGAAAGGTACTATTTTGAAATATACCAGAGCACTCTGTTTTTCTTCATAAGGCCAACCCCTCAGGAGAAACTAGTTAACCAGAGCCTAATCTTCTGGGGATATTATCAGAGCCTAACTGGCCTGGGAGAAAGGAAATAACCAATTCTAGCCCACTTTAGCCATTCTGTCCCACCTAAAGGGGAAGAAAAGAAAACTGAGAAATGATTGTGAAGTTATGAGACATAGGCTTATGAAGAGACTGAGACCTAATCATAGGACTATGGCACTCTTCCCTTTCAGCCTCACCTTACCACCACATTACTAAAGTCCTAGTTACAGCAGTTTCCTATACCAGTATATCATGTCCAGGAAACATGTCCAAACAGAGTTACAAGGCATACTAAAAGGCAATAAGCACAATTTGAAAAGACAGAGCAAGCTTGCATCAAAACCAGACATAGCAGGGATGATGGAATTATCATAATGGGAATTTAAAACAAATACAATTTTTATGCTAAGGGCTCTTATGGGTAAAGGACTCAGCATACAAAAACAGATGGGCAATGTAAACAGAGAGAGAGAAATCCTAGGAAAGAACCAAAAAGAAATGTTAGAGATAAAAAACATTGTAACAGAAATGAAGAGTGCCTTTGAAATGTTTATTAGTAGACTGGACATGGCTAAGGAGAGATCCTCTGAGGACCTTGAGAATTTCAAAATAGAAACTTCTAAAACTGAAAAGCAAAGACAAAAAAGACTGTGAAGAACAGAACAGACTAATCAAGAACTACGGGACAACCAAAAAGATGTAAACATATGCATAATGGTAATACCAGGAGAAAAGAAAAGAATAGAAGAAATATTTGAAACCATAATGACTGAGAATTTTCCCCAAATTAATGTCAAACACCAAAACACAGATCCAGAAAACTCAGAAAAACACCAAACAGAAGAAATGTCAAAAGCCCCCTCTATGCTTAGGCATATTGCTTTCAAATTACAGAAAATCAAAGATAAAGGATCCAGAAAAAAGGCAGAGGAACAAAGATAAGAATTAAACCAACTTCTAAGAAACCATAAGACTAAGAAGAGAGTAGGGTAGAGGAAAAAACCCTCACCAACCCAAATTTCTGTGTTCTATGAGATTTCCTTCAAAAGTGAAAGAGAAATAAAAACTTTTTCAGTTAAACAAAAATTAAGGAAATTTGTTGTCAGTAGACCTGCCTTGCAAGAAATGTTAAAAGTCCTTTAGAGAGAAGGAAAATGAAGTGGGTAAGAAATTGATATCTACATAAAGAAAGACTATCAAAGAAGGAAAAAGTACTTTTATTTTTCTTTCTCTTAATTGATCTAACAGGTAACAGTGTATTTGATTGTGTATACTTAAATATAAGTGAAATGAATGACAACAATGATACAAGAGACAAGAAGGAGGAATTAGGATTATTTTGTTTTATGGTACTACCCAAGAAGTGATAGTGTTATTTGAGAGTGGATTTGGATTAGTTGTCACTGTATATTGCAGTCTCTGGGGCAACCACTAAGAAACGTAAAAACAGTGTAACTGATATCATAAGAAGGAAAAAAATGGAATCCTATAAATGTTTAGTTAAAACCACAAAAGACATAAAGAGTAGAAACAAAAATAGAAGCAAAGAACAAGAGCCCCAAATAGAAAACGGTAACAAATATGGTAGATATTAATCCAACTGTATCAGTAATTACTTTGAGTATCAGTCGTCTAAAAATGCTCGAATTAAAAGACACTGTCAGAGTGGACCATGAAACGATGCCCAAATATATCACGTTTACAAGAAACCCACTTTAAATATAGACACACATAGATTAAAAGTAAATGGATGGAAAAAATATGCAGGCTAACACAAATCAAAAGAAAGCAGGAGTAGCTGTAATAAGACAAAATAGACTTCAAAGCACAGTTATCAAGGATAATGAAGGGCATTAAATAATGATAAAGGGGCCAGTTTTTCAAAAAGACCTAACAATCATTAACATGTATGCACCTTACAACACAGTATCAAACTGTGTGAGGTAAAAACTAATACAAATGCAAGGAAAAATAGTAACTCCACTGTCATAGTTGGAGACTTCAACGCACTTCTATCAGAAATGGAGAGATCCAGGGGCGCCTGGGTGGCGCAGTCGGTTAAGCGTCCGACTTCAGCTAGGTCACGATCTCGCGGTCCGTGAGTTGGAGCCCTGCGTCAGGCTCTGGGCTGATGGCTCAGAGCCTGGAGCCTGTTTCCGATTCTGTGTCTCCCTCTCTCTCTGCCCCTCCCCCGTTCATGCTCTGTCTCTCTCTGTCCCCAAAAAAATAAATAAACGTTGAAAAAAAAAAAAAAAAGAAATGGAGAGATCCAGAAGGTAAAAACTCAGGACATAATTAAACTCAGTAACATTATCAATCAACTGAATATAATGCACATCTATATATTACTAAACCCATTAAGTCTACTTAATGCACAGTCTACTCTCAAAAAACAATGGAATTAAACTAGAAATCAATAATAGACTAATAGAAAATCCCATAATATGTAGAGATTAAGCAACACACTTTTTTAAAGCTTATTTATTTATTTTGAGAGAGAGAGAAAGAGAGTGGGCAGGGGAGGGGCAGAGAGAGTGGGGAGAGAGAATCCCAAGCAGGCTCTGCACTATCAGCACAGAGCCTGATGCAGGGCTTGAACCCACAAGTAGTGAGATCATGAAAGCAAGAGCTGAAACCAAAAGTCAGATGTTTAACCAACTGAGCCACCCAGATACCCCCACACGCTTTTTTTTTTTAAGTAGGCTCTACAATATGGGCTGGAACTCATGACTTCAAAATCAATAGTCACATGTTCTGCTGACTGAGCCAGTCAGACACTCTAAACCACACACTTGTAAATAGTAGTGGATCAAGGAACTAATCTCAAGAGATTTTTTTAAATTTTAAATAAATAAAAATGAAAAAAACAGTTTTTCAAAATTTGTAGGATATAGTAAAATCACTGCTTACTGGGAAATTTATAGCATTGAATGTACTTATTAGATAATAAGAAAAATCTAAAATCAATCATCTAAGTTTCCACCAGAGGAAACTAGAATAAGAGAACAAATTAAGTCCAAAGTAAGCAGAAGAAAAGAAATAATGAAAATTAGAATGGAAATAAATGAAATTGAAAACAAGAATCAAAAGAGAAATCAACAAAACCAAAACGTAGCTCTTTGAAAAGATCCAATAAAATTGGTAAGCTTTTACCAGGCTAAGAAAAAAAAAAGAATGAAGACATAGGTTAATAGTATCAGAGATAAAATTTTAAAATATCAGAAAAATAAATATAAGAAAAAATATCAGAAATAAATAAAATACAAATAATACCAGATATAATATCTAATATCAAAAATAATATTAAAGTAATATCAGAAATAAAATCAGAAAATATCAGAAATATAATTTTGTAATACTGATGGCTTCTTATTTCTGGTATGATTAATCTATGTCTTTGGACATTAAAAGGATAATAAGTAATACTATAAAGAACTCTGTGCCCATAAATTTGATAATCTAGATGAAATGGACAATTTCTTGAAAGATAACAGTTAGCAGAAGCTCACACAAAAAGAAATAGATAATCTGAACAGTCTATATCTGTTAAAGAAATTGAATAATTAACAACCTTCCAAAACAGAAAGCATCAGGCTCAGATAGGTTTACTGGTGAATTCAATCAAACATTTAAGGAAGAAACTATACTAATTTTCTATAATCTCCTTCAGTGGTTAGAAGCAGAGGAAATACTACCTCATTTTATGAGGCCAGCATTACCCTACTACCAAAACCAGACAAAGCTATTACAAGAAAAGAAAACTACAGACCAATATCTTTTTTGAACACTGCTTAAGATTCTCTCTCTCTCCCTCTTTCTCTACCCCTATCCGCCCTCAAAAAAATTTCATAGGGGAAAACCTGGATAAAT
Organism: Prionailurus bengalensis; assembly: GCF_016509475.1. Lineage (NCBI taxonomy): Eukaryota > Metazoa > Chordata > Mammalia > Carnivora > Felidae > Prionailurus > Prionailurus bengalensis. The sequence goes on from NC_057355.1 coordinate 59,783,341, forward strand.
GTGGGTATAGTGTTTGTTTGGTTTTTTTAATATATGAAATTTATTGTCAAATTGGTTTCCATACAACACCCAGTGCTCATCCCAAAAGGTGCCCTCCTCAATACGCATCACCCACCCTCCCCTCCCTCCCACCCCCCATCAACCCTCAGTTTGTTCTCAGTTTTTAACAGTCTCTTATGTTTTGGCTCTCTCCCACTCTAACCTCTTTTTTTTTTTTTTCCTTCCCTTCCCCCATGGGTTTCTGTTAAGTTTCTTAGGATCCACATAAGAGTGAAACCATATGGTATCTGTCTTTCTCTGTATGGCTTATTTCACTTAGCATCACACTCTCCAGTTCCATCCACGTTGCTACAAAAGGCCATATTTCATTCTTTCTCATTGCCACGTAATATTCCATTGTGTATATAAACCACAATTTCTTTATCCATTCATCAGTTGATGGACATTTAGGCTCTTTCCATAATTTGGCTATTGTTGAGAGTGCTGCTATAAACATTGGGGTACAAGTGCCCCTATGCATCAGCATTCCTGTATCCCTTGGGTAAATTCCTAGCAGTGCTATTGCTGGGTCATAGGGTGGGTAGGTCTATTTTTAATTTTCTGAGGAACCTCCACACTGCTTTCCAGAGCGGCTGCACCAATTTGCATTCCCACCAACAGTGCAAGAGGGTTCCCGTTTCTCCACATCCTCTCCAGCATCTATAGTCTCCTGATTTGTTCATTTTGGCCACTCTGACTGGCGTGAGGTGATATCTGAGTGTGGTTTTGATTTGTATTTCCCTGATAAGGAGCGACATTGAACATCTTTTCATGTGCCTGTTGGCCATCCGGATGTCTTCTTTAGAGAAGTGTCTATTCATGTTTTCTGCCCATTTCTTCACTGGATTCTTTGTTTTTCGGGTGTGGAGTTTGGTGAGCTCTTTATAGATTTTGGATACTAGCCCTTTGTCCGATATGTCATTTGCAAATATCTTTTCCCATTCCATCGGTTGCCTTTTAGTTTTGTTGGTTGTTTCCTTTGCTGTGCAGAAGCTTTTTATCTTCATAAGGTCCCAGTAATTCACTTTTGCTTTTAATTCCCTTGCCTTTGGGGATGTGTCGAGTAAGAGATTGCTACGGCTGAGGTCAGAGAGGTCTTTTCCTGCTTTCTCCTCTAAGGTTTTGATGGTTTCCTGTCTCACATTCAGGTCCTTTATCCATTTTGAGTTTATTTTTGTGAATGGTGTGAGAAAGTGGTCTAGTTTCAACCTTCTGCATGTTGCTGTCCAGTTCTCCCAGCACCATTTGTTAAAGAGGCTGTCTTTTTTCCATTGGATGTTCTTTCCTGCTTTGTCAAAGATGAGTTGGCCATACGTTTGTGGGTCTAGTTCTGGGGTTTCTATTCTATTCCATTGGTCTATGTGTCTGTTTTGGTGCCAATACCATGCTGTCTTGATGATGACAGCTTTGTAGTAGAGGCTAAAGTCTGGGATTGTGATGCCTCCCACTTTGGTCTTCTTCTTCAAAATTCCTTTGGCTATTCGGGGCCTTTTGTGGTTCCATATGAATTTTAGGATTGCTTGTTCTAGTTTCAAGAAGAATGCTGGTGCAATTTTGATTGGGATTGCATTGAATGTGTAGATAGCTTTGGGTAGTATTGACATTTTGACAATATTTATTCTTCCAATCCATGAGCAGGGAATGTCTTTCCATTTCTTTATATCTTCTTCAGTTACCTTCAGAAGCTTTCTATAGTTTTCAGCATACAGATCCTTTACATCTTTGGTTAGATTTATTCCTATGTATTTTATGCTTCTTGGTGCAATTATGAATGGGATCAGTTTCTTTATTTGTCTTTCTGTTGCTTCATTGTGAGTGTATAAGAATGCAACTGATTTCTGTACATTGATTTTGTATCCTGCAACTTTGCTGAATTCCTGTATCAGTTCTAGCAGACTTTTGGTGGAGTCTATTGGATTTTCCATGTGTAATATCATGTCATCTGCAAAGGGTATAGTGTTTTAGATAAAACACCAAAGGCAGAATCCATGAAAGAAAAAATAAGCTGGACTTTATTGAAGTGAAAGGCTTGTACTCTATAAAAGACAATATCAAAAGAATGAGAAAAGCCACAGACTGGGAGAAAATGTTTGCAAAATACTTAACAAACACATCTGATAAAGAACTGTTATGCAAAGTGTATAAGGAATTCTTCAAACTCAACAATAAAAAACAACCCAATTTTTTAAAATGAGTCAAAGGGACACCTAGCTGTCTCAGTTGGTAGAGCATGTGACTCATGATCTTGGGGTTGTGAGTTCAAGCCCCCATTGAGTGTAGAGCTTACATTAAAAAAAAAAAAGCCAAAGACCTTAACAGCTCACCAAAGCAGTATACAGAAAACAAATAAGCATATGAAAAGATGCTCTACATCATATGTCATCAAGGAAATACAAATTAAAACAACAATGAAATACGAGTACATACCTATTACAGTGGCCAAAATCCAGACACTAACAATACCAAACACTGGTGAGGATGTGAGCAACAGAAACTCTTTTTCATTGCTGGTGGGAATGTAAAATGGTGCAACCACTTTGGCAGACAGTTTTGGGTTTATTACGCAATAAAATGTTCTCTTACCACATGATCCAGCAGTTGCAATCCTTGACATTTACCCAAAGGAGTTGAAAACTTATGCCCACACAAAAACCTGCACTTGGATATTTACAATTATGAGCAGCTTTGCTCGTAATTGTCAAAATTTGAAGCAACCAAGATGTCTTTCCTTAGGTGAATGGATTAATAAACTGTAGTATATCCAGATAATGGAATATTATTCAGTGCTAAAAAGAAATGAGCTAGTAAGACATGAAAAGACATGAAGGAAACTTAAATGTATATTACTAAATGACAGAAGCCTATCTGAAAAGTCTGCATACTGTATGATTTCAAATATATGGCAGTCTTGAAAAGGCAAAACTATGGGGACAGTAAAAAGATCAGTAGTTGCTCAGGTTTGGGTGGGATAAAGGATGAAAAGGCAGAGCACAAAGGATTTTAAGGGCAATGAAAATACTCTGTATGGTATTGCAGTGATAGATACATGTCATCATACATTTCTCTAAACCCATGCAATATACAATACCCATAGTGAATACTAATGTAAACTATAGACAAATATAGGTGATTATGACATATCGATATAGGTTCATCAACTGTAACAAGTATACTACTTGGGCTTGTTGATAACGGGGGAGTCTGTGCCTCTGGAGGGAGGCAGGCAGGAGGTATATGGGAAATCTCTGTACCTTTCTCTTAATTTTGCCACAAACATGAACTGCTATAAAAAAAAAATAAAGTAAAAAAAAAAAACACCTAGAGAACTTAAAAAAAAACACAACAACAAAAACAATGATGGTCCCTACTCAGACCTATTAATTGAGAATCAATAGAAAATAGGTCTAGAGGAATGGGTATGTTTTAGGCTACCCTGATGATTCCATTCTGTAGCTAGATTTGGGAACCTTGGTTCTACATCTGCATTGTATGAGCCACTAAACTTATGTGGGTATTTAAATAAACATTCAGTTCCACAGTAGCGTTAGCCACATTTCAAGTTGCATCAAACCTCAAATTATTAGTAGCTTCTGTATCAGGTAGTATAGATACAGAACATTTCCATTAATGCAGAAAGTTCTATTGGCCAGCACTATAAAATCTAAAGCAACTCTATACAACTCCTTCTCCTAAAGAAGAAGTTCTTTTATTTCTAAAACTGTTGCATTCTATTCTCTTAGTTAAAAACAATCAAATTTGATCTAAAAAGAGGCCAGATGATAGTAGTTATTATTTTATTTCAGTTTATGGTAATTTTCAGACAATCTTGTTCTCCCATCCTCCTTGTGGAATCTTTTGTGAGCTTGTGAAAGAATGAATTACCTAATCAATATTTAAATATTTTATCTTTAAAGATAGAGATGCCTGTATCAGAAGATGAAGCAAGATTTTACACATGTGATAGGAAATAGACTGAGACATTTCTTTGTTAAACTCTGAAAGTGTCTGGTGACATGTTAATGTCAACATTAAATTTAAATGAAAATTTAAGTAATCTTATTGTAAGTTTTTTTTTCTTTTCAGAATTTACAACTTCCTCATTAAGTAATCTGTCTACTGTGGGGATCATTTCATAATATATGTAAATATATTATCACTATGATATATACCCAAAACTAATGTCAATTATACTTTAGCAAAAAAAGAACTTATACAATGCCAAAAAAACTATACACAAATATTTGTACTATATAAAAATTGCACATTTAAAATAAAAATAAAAATTGGTGCAGATAAGTAAAAATAAATTAAAAAAATCTGTCATACTCAGGAACGCCCATCCAAAATAGGATATTTCTGCTGTAGGAGCAATTCTCCAGTTAGAAGCATGATGAAAGAACAAATTTCAGCTCTGGTATGAGACTTATTAATGGAGAATATTTGTAGTCTCTATTTCTAAATCCAGATTTATAACAGAGGCAAATATTCTGTTCCCAATTGGGTTTTTTTTAATGGTAGACACCTTATCCTCAAGTGACTTATAGTTTAATGAGCTTCTGTATCTCTCATACTTAATTTTATTGGGAGTTATGGGCCGTCAAGGTTTGGGTTTTGTCTCTCACATCTTTTCTTTCTGGAAATCTAGTAATTGCGAGAAGAATGCAGGGATAAGACATTGCACTGTATTAGAGATTACATTATAGAGCCATCTCCTGAAGAATATTGGAGTGTGTCTGAAGTTGAGCAGAGCTAATATATAAACGGAGGTCAGAGAAGGGGAGAACAGAGAACAGGTCAAGTATTCTCTCACCTGGTAGCACTGATAATTCTTAGTAGTGAAGAGATTGTGGATTTCTTGTGGCAACAGTTGTCTGGATTATAGTTTAAGTATTGTCAGTATGGAAGAGAGTACAAAAGGTCCCTATTTGTCCTCATTGTAAATGCCTTGTCTTGGAGGGTGTTCATAAGAGTGGCTTGGCAATGGATTTTTGTAATGAGTGTCCATGCTTCAAACCCAAGCCAGAGCTCTGGAGCAATGCTGGTCTCAGTACACAGGATGCAGGAATAGCAGCAGCAGCAGTAGCAGCCAAGATGTGTTCCAGGCATTAGGGCTGATTTATATGGATGCACTGATGTTGTGGGAGCTGTGTAGATCAAAGCTACTACAGTCTCCATCATAGAGCCTCATGGAAGACAGGGTTGTTCTGCAGCTTTACTTTCCCATCAGAGTTCCACTCCATAATCTAATGCCCTTTAACTAGAGAGGATCTGGGACAAAGAAAGCCGATGGTACAAAGCAAAGAACAATTTAAGTACGGTGCTCAGAAATAATTGGCAGCTTAGGGTAAGATAAAGTCCCACAGTGGTTAAAAAAAAAAAAAATAGCATTGTAGCTCTGGCGGAGACCTTGAAAGGTTACACAGTCTATCTTCCATTGCCTTTCTTCAAAACTTAAATCATTCCAGGTGGATAAGAACTGATTCCATATTTTAGAACTTCCAGAAAGAAAATAAAGAAAATTACACAGCTCTCTTTGTAACATGTTCTGATATATGATACCTTTTTCACTGTAAGTTCATTCTTCAGTTAACCCAGGTCCATTAAATTGAATTTAAAATTGTTTTTCATTTGCTCAGTCTGTAGTGGAGGTGTATAACAACTAGTCAGCATTCCTTAGGCAAAAGTCACTGAAGATCAGCCATAGTTAAATTACCACATGAGCCTTCTTTTTAGTTACAGAAACTGCTCACTTCTCTTACACATTTTCCTTTGGCTGCTTTTTTAGCCTCTTAACTGCTTTTGCCTTCTTCAGGTTCTCCATGTCAGTCCTCGGTTGTAACATCTAAACCAAAGTCCTGAGCATAATTAGAAACTCACCCCATGAGTCCTAAATACCAGCAGTTTTTGCTTTGAGTGATAGTGTGAGACTGTAAAAATCATGACGCAGGCTGAGAATGTATCATGTGATCTGAATAATCAATGGAAAAATTATGATACATAGCTGTGTATCATTTAAAAAAGTATTCCTCTTTGTTATAAACATGTAGAGAAATGAAAACACAATCAAACTTGCTAGATACTATAATTTAAAACATGAAGAATTAAAATATTTTTATTTCTTTGTAAAAAACTTATCTAAGAGTAGTTTGAACAGGGCTTGCCGCCTTCTTGTCATATAACTTTCAATCCTGGGCAAATACCCTTTCTATGCCTTGGTGAATTGTCACACTCCTTTCTAACTTTGGATCAGCTTCCAACACTTTATCTTTTGTGCTTTCAATGTCATGAAACAGCTCCAAGAGTTCCTTTAATGTGAAAGTTTTTTTGCCAGCATCACTTCCCCCAGGACATTTTCATACTTTTCATCACAACTGCTTTCCTCATTTATGCTGATTGCTTTGCCCTCACAAAGTTCCTCTGGTGCATATCTAGAGCCTCTCAAATAGCAGCAGTGTCAACAACCCCACAGCTCACTATTTCTTCTATACCTCTGCTTACAGTCCAGGGTTACTACTTGCTGTTTCTTTGCTGCACGTTCATCTTTGTTGGCTGGTTCCCTTTTTCCACTGTCCCTTTTGGGGTTTATCACTGGAAGACAAGGACACAACCCTACTAGACACTTGGTTGTTTGTGTGTGAACTGGATAACAGACGTGTAGTGACCAATCAACAACAGAACTTAGAAAGAAGTGATGTGATTTGTCACCGATCATGATGCACATGTGTTATTTACATTGCAATTTGTGCAATGAAGAGCTAGCAGTGAAAAAAATTTGTACCTTATGCAGTTACTCATACTTTTACTCTACCATGGCAAGAAATTTGAACTCTGTTCTTGAAGGACTGGTGTTATTCAACTAAACTGTTGTAATTGAAATTCTTGCATTTTAGAACCATACAAAGTTAGGACGGCCTTATTCAATTCCTACTTCTATCCCTAGGTCCAGTGCTGATGCTCTAGCTGCTGGTCAATTTGTTATCCACTCTGATGCTTTGGTGTTTTTCTGACTCACAGCCTTGCTAACTTCATCTCTATGAGGCTTTTCTTTCTTCTCCAGGGCACTATATTAGGTCTTCCGTCTTTGATCTTTATGCTGTTGGTTTCCAACTACTCCTTCAGTCTCTAAAATTGTTTGGAATACTGATTCCCCTCCCAAATTTACCATCATTTGCAGATTAAATAAACATGTCCCCATTCACTAATGTGAATACTAATTATCCCCACAGAATGTCAGTTCCTGATTACCTCTCAGGTTGACCCAGCCAGTTCTTTGTTATCCTTTTGGTCATACAGTCCATTCCATTCTCTTAGCTTAAGACCAGTGGTTCCAGTTCTGGTTCATCATCAGGATCTTCTGAGGAACTTTCTAAGTCAATTCCCAAGCCTTGTAAGGACCTGGGGTGGGGCCTGGCATCTATATTTTTTAATGTTCTCCAGTTGGGACTGGGCTGTAATATAAACCATGCTTTCCTAGTTCTAAGCATAAGAACTAAGGTTTCTAACCTTATCATAAACTAATAGAATTTTAGAACTGGCAAATACATTAGAGATCATTTTGTCCAATCAACTCATTTTATAAATGAGAAAACTAAGACCCAGAGATGCCAGATGATTTAGCCATGGTCTCATAGTTACAGGCAAAGTGGAGACTATAACCCATGGTTTCCAAATTCTAAATCTAGTACTCCTTCTATCTAATTTCCATCATATGGGACACAATCAAAATCATTGACCATCAGCTTCAAGTTATCCTACAGTGATCTTTTTTTTTTCTTTCTGGTTATAAGTGTACCTGTGGATTAATTTCTGAGAAGAGATACTCAAATAAAGTTCTTTGCACCACATGGGACAGTGGTGGTGGCAAGGATGGTGAGGTAATAGGTACCATAGCTTTGGGAACCTCAGTTCAATCCCGTTCTAGTGCCTACTCTGTGCCTTCCCATTGGCGCTCCAGATGTTTCCCCTTAGGTGCTTATGTAACTGTTTGAGTTGTACACAGTTCTTGTTTTTGTGGCTACAGTTGCCTGATGGGAGAGGAAGAATATGAGTATATGTGGGTCATAGGGGTGGTGATGTACTATTCTGTGAGGCTTATTTTTTTATTTCCGTGAGATAGTCTTTTTTTTTTTTTTAATGCTTATTTTTGAGAGAGAGAGAGCACAGAGCCTGATGCGGGGCTTGAACCCATGAACCATGAGATCATGACCTGAGCCAAATTCAGATGCTTAAACACTGAGTGACCCAGGCACCCCAGGATAGTCTCTTTAAAAATTTAATTCCAGTTAGTTAACATAGAGTTGAAATGGTATCAGGTGTCCAGTATAGTGATTCAGTAATTCCATACATCACCTAGTGGTCATCACAACAAGTAATCCCCCATCACCTATTTAACCCATCCCTCCCTTTCCCCCCTGGTAACCATTAGTTCTCTATAATTAAGAGTCTGTTCCTTGATTTATCTTTCTTTCTTTTTCCTCCTTTTGACCACTTACTTTGTTTCTTAATTCCAAATATGAGTGAAATCATATGGTATACTGTCTTTCTCTGACTGACTTAGTTCACTTAGCATTATACTCTTTAGCTCCATCCATGTCATAGCAAATGGCAAGATTTCATTCTTCTTTATGGCTGAATAATATCACATCTTCTTTATCCATTCATTAGTCGATAGATATTTGGGCTGCTTTCGTAATTTGACTATTGTAAATAATGCTGCTATAAACACAGGGGTGTATGTCTGCCTTTGAATTAGTCTTTTGTGTTCTTTGGGTAAGTACCTAGTAATGTGATCAATGGATCATAGGGTAGTTCTATTTTTAACTTGTTTTTAAGTTTATTTATTTATTTTGAGAGAGTGTGTGTGTGTTTGTGTGCAAGTGGGGCAGTAGCAGAGAGACAGAGAGACAGAGAGACAGAGAGAGAAAATCCTGGGTAGGCTCCATGCTGTCAGTGCATAGCCCACTGGAGGGCTTGATCTCAAAATACTGAGATTGTGACCTGAGCTGAAATCAAGAGTCAGACACTTAACCAACTGTGCCACCCAGGTACCCCTCTATTTTTAACTTTTTGAGAAAAGTCCATACTGTTTTCCAAAGTGGCTGTACCAGTTTCAGTGTTCTGCTGCTCATTATTGTTGTATAGAAATGCAACTGATTTATGTACGTTGATTTTGTATCCTGTGACTTTACTGAATTCATTTATCATTTTTAGCAGTTTTTTGGTGGAGTCTTTTGGGTTTTCTATATATAGTGTCATGTCATCTGCAAAGAGTGAAAGTTTTACTTCTTCCTTGCTGATTTGGATGTCTTATTTTTTTGTTGTTGTTGTCTGATTGGTGTGGCTAGGACTTCCAGTACAATGTTGAATAAAAGTGGTGAGGGTACCTGACTGGCTCAGTTGGTGGAACCTGCAACTCTTAATCTTGGAGTTGTGAGTTTGAGTCCCACGTTGGGTGTAGAGGTTACTTAAAAATAAAATCTTAAGAAAAAAGTGGTGGGAGTGGACATCTTTGTCTTGTTGCTGACCTTAGGGAAAATCTCTGTTTTTCCCCATTAGGGATGATGTTAGCTGTGAGTTTTTCTTATATGGCCTTTATTATGTTGAGGTATGTTACTTCTAAAACTACTTTGTGGAGGGTTTTTATCATGAATGGATGTTGTACTTTGTCACATGCTTTTTCTGTATCTATTGAAATGATCGTATGGTTCTTATCCTTTGCCTTATTCATGTGATGTATCACATTGATTGATTTTCAAATATTAAACCACCCTTGAACCCAGGAATAAATCCTACTTGAGCATGGTGAATGATCTTTTTAATGTATTGTTGGATTTGGTTTGCTAGTGTTTTGTTGAGGATTTTTGAAGTTTTCCTTCCTTTTTAATTTCTTGAAATAGTTTGAGAATAGGTGTTAACTCTTCTTTAAATGTTTGGTAGAATTCTCCCATGAAGCTATCTGGTCCTGAATTTTTGTTTGTTGGAAGTTTTTTTTATTACTGATTTAATTTTTTGCTTGTTATTGGTCTGTTCAAATTTTCTATTCCTGTTTCAGTTTTGGTAGTTTATATGTTTCTAGGAATTTATCCATTTCTTCTAGATTGTCCAGATTGTTGGCATATAGTTTTTTTTTTATAGTATTTGTATTTCTGTGGTATTGGTTGTTATTTCTCCATTCTCATTTGTGATTTTATTTATTTTAGTTCCTGATTTTTTTTCCTTGGTAAGTCTGGTTAGAGGTTTATTAATTTTACTGATTTTATCAGAGAACTAGCTCTTGGTTTCATTGAGCTGTTCTATTATTTTTTTTATGTAATTTATTTCTGCTCTAATATTTATTATTTCCTTCTGGTTTTAGGTTTTGTTGTTCTTTTTCTAGCTCCTTTATGTATAAGGCTAGGTTGTCTATTTGAAATTTTTATTGTTTCTTGAGATAAGCCTGTATCGCTATAAACCTCCCTCTTAGAACTGCTTTTGCTGTATCCCGAAGGTTTTGGACCATTGTGTTTTCATTTTCATTTGTTTCCACATAGTTTTTTATCCTTTTATTTCCTGGTTGACCCATTCATTGTTTAGTATTAACTCTCATGTATTTATTGTGGTCTTTCCAGATTTTTCTTTTGATTGACTTCTAGTTTCATAGTGTTGTGGTTAGAAAAAAAATGCATGGTATGACTTTGATCTTCTTGAATTTATTGAGGCTTGTTTTGTGGGCTAATATGTTATCTCTTCTGGAGAGTGTTCCATGTGCACTTGAAAAGAATGTGTATTCTGCTGTTTTAGGATGGGATGTTCTGAATATATCTGTTAGATCTATCTAGTCCAGTGTGTCATTCAAAGCCATTGTTCCTTATTGATTTTCCAATTAGGTGATATAGCCACTGATATAAGTGGAGTGTTAAGGTCCCTACTATTATTGTGTCATTATCGATTAATTCCTTTATATTTGTTATTAATTGTTTTTATGTATTTGGTTGCTTCTATGTTGGGTGCATAAATATTTACAATTGTTACCCTTGTTGAATTGTCTCCTTTATTATTATATAGTAAAACAGTATTTTGTCTCCTGTTATAGCCTTTCTTTTAGAGTCTATTTTGTCTAATATAAGTATTGCTACTCTGGCTTTCTCTGACATACATTTGCATGATAGATGTTTCCCCATCTCCTTTCTTTCAATCTTCTGGTGTCTCTAGGTCTAAAATGAGTCTCTTAGGCAGCAACGTAGATGAGTCTTGTTTTTTTTATCATTGTCTTTTGATTGGAGTATTTAGCCATTTATAATCAAAGTAATTATTGATAAATGTGTATTTATTGTCATTTTATTATTTGTTTTATGGTTGTTTCTGAAGATTTTCTCTCAGCCTTTCTTCTTTTTCTCTCATGGTTTGCTGATTTTCTTTAGTGATTATTTGGATTTCTTTCTCTTTATTCTTTGCATATTTATTGGGTTTTGATATATGGTTACCATTAGGTTTATATATAACCTCTTCTGCATATAGCAGTCTGTATTAAGTTGATGGTTGTTTAAGTGTGAACCCATTCTTTACTCCTCTCCTCCCCATGTTTTAGGTATATGTTGTCACATTCCTTTTATTTTGTGAGTTCTTTGACTGATTTTTTTAAAAGAAATAATAATTTTTACTGCTTTTGTGTTTCCTACCTTCATACTGTCAGTTTTGGTCTTCCTTTCCACTCAAAGAGTCCCCTTAAATATTTCTTGTAGGGCTGGTTTAGTAATTATGAACTCCTTTAGTTTTTGTTTCTCTGGGAAACTCTTTATCTCTCCTTCAATTCTGAATGATAGCCTTGCTAGATAGAGTATTCTTGGCTACAGATTTTTTCCATGCAGCACTTTGAAGAGAATGACTTTTTTTTTTAAGTAAGCTCTATGCCCAATGTGGGACTTGAACTCATGACCCTGAGAGTCACATGTTCTACCAATTGAGCCAGCCAAGTGCCCCCCACTCCACCATTCAGCACTTTGAATATATCATTTCATTCCCTGTGGCTTGGAAAGTTTCTGCTGAAAAATCCCCTGCTAGCCCTATGGGGTTTCCCTTGTAAGTTACTATCTTCTTTTGTCTTGTCACTTTAAATTTTTTTCTTTATCACTATATTTTGCCAATTTAATTACAATATGTCTTGGTGTGGATCTGCTTTTGTTGATTTTGTTGGGGGTTCTCCTTGCCTTCTATATATGGATATCTATTTCTTTCCCCAGATTAGGGAAGTTTTCAGCTATTATTTCTTCAAATAACTTTTCTGCCCTCTTTTTACTCTCTTCTTCTGGGACTCCTGTAATATGAAATTATGTTTGATAAAGTCACTGAGTTCCCTAAGTCTGTTCTCATTTTGCATAATTCTTTTCTCTCTCTTGGTCATCTTGATTACTTTCTATTACTCTGTCTTCTAAGTCATTAATCCATTCCTCTGCTTCTTCCAGCCTATTGCATCAAGCATGTTACTGAAGTTATTAATTGCACTCTTCATCTCTGATTGGTTCTTTTTTATCTCTATGTTAAGAGTCTCACTGAGTATTTTCTCAAATCCAGTGAGTATCCTTATAATTGTTGTTTTAAATACTCCCATCAGGTATGTTACTTATATCTGTATCCCTCAGATCTCTGGCCATGGCCTTGTCCTGTTTTTCCTTTAGGATAAATTTTTATGAATGCTCATTTTGTCTAAGTCTCTGTACCTGTTTCTTTTTATGGTAATGGCTTCATGAAGAAGAGGTCCTGTAGTGCTCTTCAGTGTAGTGTCCCCTATTCCTCAGGGCCTAGTGCTTCCAGGAGAGTCTCCAGTGTGTGCTGCATGCACTCTGCTGTTGTGTCCTCTCTGCTTTATCCATTAGGCTAGTCATCTGCAGAGGCTCTCTTTGCCTGTTGTGAGAAGTATTTGGTCCCTGGCCTGAATGCGGTGCATTTTAGCAAGGTGTGCTCTAGTCTGCATGTGAAATGAGACCTGCCACCACTATCACCAGAACCAGAGCTCCACAAAACTGCCAAGCCAGGAGATGCAGTGTAAGCAGGGATTTGAGCCAGCCTTCTAGGGGGAGGGGCCCCCCACATCAGAACTGAGGCAAGCATGACTGGGAGAAGTTTCCAGCATGGGAGGGCAGGGCTTGGCATAATCAAGTTATGTAGTGAGTGTTGGCACGGCATTGGTTCCCACAGGTGGCTCTGTGCTTTTGCTGAGGGGCAGGGAGGGAAATGGCACAATCAAGATCCTTTGTGTCTCTCTGAGACACACTCCAAGATGAATGAATAACCTCCCCACCGTGTGCCCCAGGTGCTTTTCAGATCTACACTGTATGTCCATGGGTTGTTTCCTTGCCTTCTCTCAAAGAGTAGTGCAATGTCTTCCAGGCTATATTCAGATACTCCTGCTGGCCTTTAAGCCCTACTTGTTTCAAGAATTCACAAAATTTGAAATTCAGGCCCTCTTGTTTTCTAAGCCAATTGCTATGGAGGTTCATTTTCTCTCTGTGCTCCCCTGCCTGCTAGTCTGTCTCTTGCCCCTCTCTTGACCATGGCTCCCTCCCCACTGTAGTGGCCACAATCCATTTCTTTCCCAAATCATGTCTCAGCACTTCTTACCTCCTTTGATGTGGCCTCTTCTTTACCTTTAGTTGTGAAGTTTTGTTGTGCTGGTCTTGAGGTTAATTTCTGGGATATTTAGGATGATTTGATAGTTATCTAGTTGTATGCATGGGACAAAGTGAGCCTAGGAGTATTCCTACTCCAGCATCATCTTCCAAGTCCACATTGCTGTGAGATAATCCTACAACTAAACTACAACTCTAGCTTTCAGGTTAGCTGATAGAGGAAAATGAGTCTGTCTGTAATTTTGAAAGAAGAACTAAGCAGTGGAGCATATATCCCTTTGATATGTTGAATGAGTTCATGAAAAATGAATGGGTAATACTGAATACTATGTTCAAACAGTTAATGTTTACTTACTGAGCCTGGCATTAAAAAAGAAAACAAAAAACAGAATTTGTCTACCTCCTAATCTTCCTGAGCTCACCTGTCACAGGCAACAGTGTTTGAAATGCTAATGTGTTTTGTAGCTGTTTTAAAGGAGGAGCTGTATAATCCTGGGAAGCTGGCATCCAGGGACTTCCTTATAAATTATCCTCCCTTCTTTCAAGAGCATTCTGCCCCAGACCATGGCCTCCCACTAGGCTCCAGAAGATGAAAGATAGTATTTAATAGAATCATAGCATTTTAGAGCTGAAAGAGTCCCTCTCTGTTTCATTTCCAAATTCTTGTTTTTCTCCCCTGAAACCCAAAATGGTCAACAAATTTGGTACAGTCACACAGTTTGTTTGGGGTTGGACTTAGATAGCAACTCAGATCTCTGGACTCCCAGGCCTGTGTGCTTTTTGACTGCATCATATTGCACCTAAAATCATTTTCAGACTTCTTTAAATGAAATATGAAATCCTAGTGATTTGGCAGTTGTGAAGTTTGGTGGCTCTGAGAGACTTTTGGACGAGATAGTATGGCATTCTTAGAGCAGGTTGGGGAAACCAGATCAATACTTTTCTACTGAAAAGAATAGGTGGGGGCATGTAGGTGTCACAGTCAGTTAAGTGTCTGACTCTTGATTTCAGCTTATGTCATGATCTTGCAGTTCTCTCCCTCCCTCTCTCTCTGTCCCTCCCCTGCTCACATGTTCTCTCCCCTGATGCAGTGTCTCAAATTCAACAAATAAAGTAAAAAAAAGAAAAATGGAATTTGAGATGTGTCCTAGGTAGCAGTCATTGAGACAGTGGGTCCCTATAAGTGGCTAGGAGATAGACCTTAGCTTCTTGCCTAAAGTTATGGGCCAGAAGGGACTGTCCATTCTGTGGAAGTGTCCACTCACTAGCCAGTGCATGGGATGCAAAAATTGGGTGGCCCAAATGGATATTGAGAGAAAAAGAGTCACCCTTGAAAAATCAGAGTCCCAACCTGAGTCACACCTAGAGGTGTGGGACCCAGATTTATATTACTTGTCAAGTACAAAAGCCCCAAGCCAAGAAAACTAATATGAAAGCTATTCCAAGGACTGGAAAAAAATATCCTCACAGCCTCTCCATTAAGGTAACTTTTCAACTCAGGGCACCAGGAAGAGTCTTACAGAGGCTGTTCTCACTGGACATGTGCTCACAGAAAACAACAACAAAACCATTTACAGATAAAGAACCAAGAACCTACATATAATAGAGCAACCTGAAAGGAATTTAGAAATAAGTTTACTTTCGGGGCACCTGGGTGGCGCAGTCGGTTAAGCGTCCAACGTCAGCCAGGTCATGATCTCGCGGTCCGTGAGTTCGAGCCCCGCGTCAGGCTCTGGGCTGATGGCTCGGAGCCTGGAGCCTGTTTCCGATTCTGTGTCTCCCTCTCTCTCTCTGCCCCTCCCCCGTTCATGCTCTGCCTCTCTCTGTCCCAAAAATAAATAAACGTTGAAAAAAAAAATAAGTTTACTTTAAATGTTCAAGAGGTAAAGGAAGAAAAAAGTCTTATATGAACAGGATATTAGAAAGGATGTTCTTCACTATCCATCTGATTCTATGCAGGGGTATTTACCTGAAACATAATGTTTCTGGGACTGATTTTATAAGCAAATCAGATTTGAGCCTAGGGAGTAGTCCTTGATGTGTTGATTTTCCCCCTTTTAAATAGTTTTTGCCTTTTCCTAGCCTACCATAAGTGATGAATGAATACAATTCAGTTTCTAAAATCATGCCGCACTCCCCTAATAGTGAGTTTCTGTATAGACTGCCATTATCATTGCTTGGTTCTTGTTGGAATCAGTCCTCCATTGTCATCGCCTCCATGTCCCAGGTGTGTTTCATCTCTGATTTATTCAGACTTTACCAACTTAGTCATTATTATAGACTGATACTATGAAGCTATTAAAGTATCAAGCCACTTTCCACATTTGTTTATATGATTCAAGTTTTCTGTATGTTATTTTAAGAGATCAAGACAGCCCTATCTGGATAGAGACTGGAAACATAAAGAATTATCCAAAAGTACCTTTCATAGTAGCACATTCTTTTTAAAATATTTACAGGCCCCACTAAGAAGATGCAGAAAAAGTCCCATTATCGATTTAAGATTTGTCCTGAAGACTGGGACAAAAATGTATAGAAAGCACCTGTTTTGATTATGTGTAAATGTATCCATTCCCAAGACAGAGAAAGAACATCTTAAAAAAACTAGAAGATTTGAAAAAGGAACCTTGGAAAATTTAGTATGCAAGTGAGTCTTTTTTCTTTTTCCTTTTTTCTTTTTAAAATCAGTTTTATCTTTCCAAATGAAGTTTAGCATCAATTAATAAGTATTTTAAATATTAAGTCATGCACCCTGATAAACAGAAATATTACCTTCTGTTCTTTGGGAAACATACCAGAAGGCTATTGTAAAAGATAATTTATTTTTCTTTTCTATTTTATTTTTTCTTTTCTGTATTCCTTCCTTTAAAAAAACACCTTTTCAGTATAATTTATGAAAAACCAAAGTGTTCTTTAAGAACTTCTTAGTAGAGATACTGAAGTTCCATTTCTTCTCCAATGAAGTATAAAAATTGAGTCCTCCAAACAGAAAGCAAGGATTACGGATAAACTTCCCTGTATATAGGACCCGGTGTCTTCTTCACCATTCTGTGAATCCTATCCAATCCTCAGTAGTCTTGTCTTAGATACTCCACAATCTGCATGCTATATTTGGACACCTGCAGTTTTGTCATTTTCTAGTCCATGACTTTGCCTTAGCAGAGACCAATTCAGCCTTAATTTGGTATTTTTAGCTGGTACCTCATTCAAGAGTTTCAAAATGGTATCTGTCAGAGACTTTCTTCATAACATTTAGTGAGAACTAACTTAATATGACCAGGTTTTCCAATAAGTGATTCATTTCCAGAAACTTTAAGATATCTCTAAAGGTCCTCCATGCCTCTTTTTTGTTTTCTCCAAAAAAACCTAGTAATAGATGAAAAAAAAAAGGGGGGGGGGGTTAAAAGCTGTAGTGTCCTGGCTTCATTCTATATGAAAACATTTAATTTTTCTATAATTAAAACCTTTTCTTCACTACTTTAAAATTCTTGAGTTCTATGCTTTATTTAATCAGATGAATTATATGGTATTTTATAAGGTTTTCTGCAATCCTTATCAGATAACTTCTCTAGTACTGTAAGATATTTTTCTTTCTTGTCTAGAATACAAGATGATTCTAAGACCTCACCCAATCTTACTGTTAATGACCAATATTTATTAAAGCTTGTATAAGCTTTAGTGGATGATTCTATTTCTGCAAAAAAAGGGAATGTTTTTTCCCCTATCTTCTCTATGGAAGTATTCTTAGATAAGCCCTGTCTCAGTA
Organism: Prionailurus bengalensis; assembly: GCF_016509475.1. NCBI lineage: Eukaryota > Metazoa > Chordata > Mammalia > Carnivora > Felidae > Prionailurus > Prionailurus bengalensis. The sequence goes on from NC_057355.1 coordinate 59,800,750, forward strand.
AATGTAACTTAGATCTACCCACTGAACAAGCCTCCTCTTCATCACCCTTCGTGGTTCTTCCATCACCAAGTTCTATCCATTTTACTTCCTAAAGAATGCCAAGGGCTGCCTGGGTGGCTAACTCAGTTAAGCATGCAACTCTTGATTTCAGCTCATGATCTCACAGTTCATGAATTCACTCTCCACATGGGACTCTGTGCCGACAGAGCAGAGCCTGCCTGGGATTCTCTATCTCTCTCTGTCTCTGTCTCTCTTTCTCTCTCTGTCTCTGTCTCACTCATTCTCAGAATAAATAAATAAACTTTAAAAAATGAATTGTCCAATCCATTCACTTCTCATCTTTTGCCAGCACCATTGAAAGAGCCTTCTAACTAGACTCCTTCCCATAATCTTAAATCCTTCTGATCATTCACAATCTGATCCTGCCACTCCTTTGCTTAAAAACTCTTCAGTGGCTTATTTTTGTTTGTAGGATAACATCTCACATCTTTGACATTTTCTCCAGGGCTCTGTACCACTATACCTCTATCTCTTCCCCACATTCCACATCTGCCCCACTGTGGGATCAACTGTCCTCATCTTCCAGTTCCTTGAATATGCCTCATTCCTTTCTGATTCAAGAACTTTGCAAATCTTTTTTTTTTTATATGTCTGGAAGGCTCTTCCCTCACCCCTCCTTTCACTATCTTCTATATTTCCTTTATATTAGATCACTTCCTCAGAAGACTTCCTCAAACCCCAAACTAGGTTAGATCTCCCTCATTATTGCTCTCCTATCACCACTGCCATTTTCTTTTATAACATTTACATAGTAGATTAGAGGATTTGTAGACTTGTGGATTATTACTGTGAATTCAAAGACAGAAGAGATTCTTCCACTTTGCTTATTATTCTCTCTGAAGCCACAGGCGCAGTACCTGGCAAAGTAGTTGCTCAATAAATGTTTTTCAATAAATAAGTAAATGCCTCTTACATATAGCATATGATAAATACATGAAAATGAACACTATCCACAATGCACTGTGTCTGGCCAGGATCAGCTCCAGCCTTAACTTCACTGAACCTCTCTCCTCCATTAAAATAGCATATATTTTGAGTCTCTTAGGGTGCTTCCAACTGGAACCAGTCTTAATATCAAGAAGACTCTGATTTCTGAGGTATAGTTTGGGTGTTCATGTTTTCAGTGATTACTTTGTTTCATGTGTAAGGGTGAAAATTGTCAAGAGACTAGAGTATCAGAGCAGAAATATGGAGTAGCACAAACCAGGGAGTATTGAGAGTCATGACCAGGTTCTAATTAAAATCAGAGGCAAGAAAGCATTTAAGGGACCAAATAACTTCAATGGTGGCTGAAAAAGCATTAGGAGGTGAATAGGAAAATATTAAAGACTTAATGGGGAACCAGAAGAGATGGATGGAGATAATGAGTTATTTTCACTAATACTAACTCCTCCTAAAGGGGAACACATTTGTTTTTCCAATAGCAGTGATATAAAGATTATCTCTTATACCCAACCAGCATGGTCCATTTTCTGAAGGACCTCTGAATGGCAGGGAGAGTTCTCTATTACAGGAGCTGAGATAGTTGAAATCCTAGTTATACTTAAACAGAGGCGGGTTTTATTGACTTAGAGAAGCACTTAACTGTTAAGTGTAGTGAATTAGCTTTGATTTTTTTGGAAACATACTTTGTAGGGTTTGAATACCTTATTAAAAGCAATATGATACTACATGAAAAGAGTAAACAAGCATCTTGGGAAATCATGCTTATAACCAATTAAATTTATAGACTAGTATTTCAGAGTGGCAACGGGAGGAATTCAAATGGAACATCTGGGATTCTGAGCAGTGCATTGGAGTTGGAATTCAACCATAATCTGACATCTTCTGGTTCCCTTGCCCTAAATACTCTTTTTTTTTCAGTTGGAAATTGGTCTTGTTCTTCAAGTCCTGATTTTCAAATCATTGCCCAACACCTGTGATATTGTTGAATAAAGAATATTCTGCCTTACCTCACTATTTGACCATTCTCGGACATTTTTCAGGTTTATCTGACGTTTGTAAAGAACAGTGGGTAAAAGTGAGCAGAGATCACTCCATAAATCCTTATTGAAATATTCAGAGTATCTCTACTAATGCCTCATGAAAATCCATTTGGACTTTCTGGACTAGAGAGAAGGAAATAATCCAATAATTTTTGTGTATTGCTGCCTAGGTTTCTTTCTAGTCATTAATGGTAGTGATGTTTGTTTACAGATTCCCCATCTTCTCCCCACGCCTGTCCCAATACATGGAGAGTAAACTATTTTGAATCAGAAAGAATGCTATCTCTTTTAAGTCATGGAAGGCTGGGTTTAAGTCCTTTGCCTCAACAAATGACCCTGTGATCTACTCCTGCTCTTGGGAATAAAATCCAAACCATATGGGACAATATCTACCTATAAGGTCGAGAGCTATAGGAGCTACATGAACATGCCACGTAAGCAAATTGAACCCCTTGTGTAAGTAGTTTCTATAGTGCCAAATGATAGTGTATTGCCCTCAAAGGCAAATGGCTTATTCATTGGCAAGTTGGGGAATAGTACTTTGCCAATATGGTTCCATCTTCCTTTACATGCAAAAATACATATTATTCAATAGAGTGAGGACTAAAGAACTTTTTGTTTTGAAGGTATGAAAGGTTGACATACGTTTTATCTAAAAACAAATTATAATTTTAAAAAAATTTTTATTATAAAATAACACAGATACAGAAAATCATGTAAATCAAATATGGTTTAATAAATTATTATAAGTGAAAGCCACAACTATGGACTGAATGTTTGTTTCCCCTGAAATTTGTGTGTTGAAGTCCTAATCTCCAATATGAAGTATTTGAAGGTGGTCCTTTTGGGGGGTAGTTAGGTCATGAGGATGGAGCCTTCATAAATGAAATTAGTGCCCTTATAAGAAGAAATACAGAGAATCTGCCTTTCTCCTCCCACCCCCATGTGAGGACACAGCAGGAAGACAACCATCTGTAAACCAGTAAGAGAGCTCTCACCAGAACCCAACCATCCTGGTACCCTGATCTTCAATTTCCCAGGCTCCAGAACTGTGAAATATAAATCTGTGTTGTTTAGGCCACCCAGTCTACAGTAATTTGTTAAAGCAGCCTGCACTAAAACAGTCACCTAGATAATGAAATAGAATTTTGCCATCCAATTCACAAGCCCCATCCATGTGCCCCAGCTCAGTTCTTGCCCTTTCCTTTCCCTTATTAATAACTACTATTCTGACTTTTATAGAGATCGCTTTCTTGCATTTTTCTTTTTGTAATTTTATAATCAAAGTGTGCATTCCTGGAAACCATAGTTTAGTCTTGTCCATTTTTCCTAGTGCATTTTAAATTATTCAATTAAATTCTAATTAACTTATGATTCTTCAGGGAAAACCTATTATATAAAAGAGGGCATACCTGAAGTCTACTTATCATTTTCATCATAGTAAAGGCATTTGTGGATGGGGACATGGGTTACTCTTACTCTTGAAGTTCATGGAGAATAGCCTATACAATTTGCTTTTCTTATTTGTGTGGGCATGTTAAGGGCATCCCCAGTGTGTATGAGTGGTGATCTCCAAAGAAAAAAGGGACAACACTGAAGAAGAAAATCTTTTTTTTTTTTTAATTTACATCCCAATTAGTTAGCATATAGTGCAGCAATGATGAAGAAAATCTTAAGGGACAAAAGAATACATCTTCAGCTATATATTATTACTAATTGTGATAGTGTGAGGATGGAATGAGAAAAGAAGGAAAGAGACAGAGTGTCATATCCTACAAGCTCTCAGTTTGCTTAGATTCTCTGAATTCTACAAAACATAAGATCTTCCAGAAAGAGTAAATGGTAGATGAAAGATAGGATTAGGAGTCAAGATATGGTCATTGCAAACAGTCCCTTACCCCTTCTCAAAGGGAGATTATCAAAATAAATTACTCAGAAAAAATAAATATCACTGAATGGGTAGTTTGGATATGGCTAATGATATAAAGAATGGTCTCTAACTTCAGTTGGGATCATATAAAAGTTTTAAAATGGACTTAGATGTAATAATAAATACCATTATTTTCCACAGGACTTTGAAAGTAAAGGAACTTTCCCAGTTTACACATAGGTTTAGATACAGGCTTAGAGTATTCTAAATTGGTTCATAGAAATCTAGAATATATTTCTCCAGATAAATAATATTGGAAATGATGATGAGATTTTTAGATTAGTCCATAAAATATCATTTAACTCATGGTATAAATGATGAACCGTTGTTGTAATGAAAACTAGAAGTACAAGAGTTACAGTAGAAAGTATAAAAATTAAATTCAAAATTAAATAATTGACTAATAGTTGAATAATAATACAGTTTTTAAAATTTTGAATGTAAAAAATAATAAAATTTTAAATGTGGTGTTTAATGAAAATCACCATATCAGAGGCTAATGTGGAAGTTAATGGAAAGCTTTATAGCAATTTTGAAGTCGGGTTTTGAATATTTTTAGGGGCTTTATACATAACTCACTAATATTTTATTTGTCCTTGCTTCAAGGTATATCACTTTCATGTTTATTGAAACCACTATATAACTAGGCCTGCTCTTATGTACATTAGGTCTAATTTGGAACATTTTTGCATTTATAAGTTCAATGAAGAGAGAGAGGGAGAAAGGAAAAGATAGTGAAAATATTTTGATTTGGAAAAAAACTGCATGAGGAGATAGGAAGATAAAAAAAAATTTGTGTAGGAATTGTGGATTATTTTTGTTTTCTTTTATTAATCTTTTAACAGTAAATGGGGTTTACTTTTATAATGAAAAAATTAAAACTTTCTTTTTAAAGAATATATAGAATGAGGAAAACATTGCCTGTGGTGGTATTAACTAAATTGAAGTCAGAAAGGAGAAGGCACATCTCTTTGTAGGGGGAATTGTAGCTATAGAAGTGGATAGGAAATCCCAGAAATACTTGATAAAACAAGGAAACAGATCAGAAGAAGAAACCCCAACATTTAAGGGATAGGAAAGAGAAAGAGTCTGAAACGGTAGACTGGAGACACACCAAAGAGAATGGTATCTTGCAAGCCAACATGGACAAACGTTTAAAAAAGAGGATGTTGGGGTGCCTGGGTGGCTTGGTTGATCATCTGACTTTGGCTCAGGTCATGATCTGACCATTTGTGAGTTCGAGCCCTGTGTCGGACTCTGTGCTGCCGGCTTGGAGCCCAGAGTCTGCTTCAGATTCTTTGTCTCCCTCTCTGCCCCTCCCCTCCCCTCCCCTCCCCTCCCCTCCCCTCCCCTCCCCTCCCCTCCCCTCCCCTCCCCTCCCCTCCCCTCCCCTCCCCTCCTCTCCTCACCTCTCCTCTCCTCTCTCCCTCTCCCTCTCCTTCTCCCTCTCCCTCTCTCTCTCAAAAAAAAACATTAAAAAAATTTTTTTTGAAGGAGGTTATTTTCCATGGTGTCAATCCACAGAGATGAGGTGAGATGAGGAGAGGCCAAAGATGCTCATTGGCATGACCAAAAAGACCAATTCCATTTCTCCTATGCTCCCAGGACTCTCCCAATTGATTCTCAGGGAGGGAAAGGCTCTTCCTGCTAACTTCAAGGTTGTGAGCACTGACAAGAATGAAAGTGCCTGTTAGGTAAGATCCCTTCCCTCATAAGAGACAACCTTATCATTACAGGCCCACATCACTATACACACCAATCATAAATTTCCTGTAATAAAACCAATCACGTATCCAATGCCAGGAAGACCATTTTCTCACACACACAATGGCCAAAATCACAGTTACTTTTCTCTCCAAAGATAGTTTAGAAAGAATGTGATGAGATAGTAATATATAAATCAGGGGGATGGCAGCCTAGAGCACCTAGGAGAGATGTGTGAGTCCATTTCTTTTTTTTTTTTTTTTTAACGTTTATTTATTTTTGAGACAGAGAGCATGAATGGGGGGAGGGTCAGAGAGAGAGGGAGACACAGATTCGGAAGCAGGCTCCAGGCTCCGAGCTGTCAGCACAGAGCCAGACGCGGGGCTTGAACTCGTGAACCAGGAGATCATGACCTGAGCTGAAGTCGGACACTTAACCGACTGAGCCACCCAGGCGCCCCTGTGTGAGTCCATTTCTGGACTATTAATTACTTTGTGGGTTTTTTTTTAACTTTTTTTTAAACATTTATTTATTTTTGACAGAGAAACAGAGCATGAGTGGGGGAGGGGCAGAGAGCGAGGGAGACAACCGACTGAGCCACCCAGGCACCCCTATTTACTTTGTTTTGCTAATCTGTCTTTTTTCCTTTTTGTCAATATCATGCTGTCCTGATTACTGTAGCGTTGTAATAAATTGTAAAATTAGGTATTCTATGTCTTTTGTATTGCCACATGAATTTTGGAATGGGTTTGTTAATTTCTTCCAAAAGCTTGCTGAGATTTTGACATTGCGCTGAATCTACAGATCTACTTGAGAACTGCTATCTTAACAATACTGAGTCTTGAAATCCATGAATACAGTATATCCCTCCATTTGTTTAATACCTCTCAGCAACACTGTGTGGCTTTCAGTGTTAGAGTTTTTAATATTGTTACTCGCATGTGAAATGGTGTCTTATTGTGTCTTTAGTGCAGGTCCCTGATCACCACTGAGGTGCAGTATCTTTTGAAGTATCTTTTGAAGTATCTTTTTTGGCCCTTCAGGTTTCCTCTGCATTGCTTTCATAATGACCCTGCATTTTATTTACCAAGAATATCTCTGGTCAGGTGATTTTATGGTCTCCTGTTTTTCATCTGTTTTTTGTTTTTATTGGTAGTCAAAATTGTCCTTCTTATTTAGCTCTTGAGTTCTGAAATAGTAATTTAGACTTAGAAGCAAATACCTCTTTACATCTTTTTATTCCTTGTTAACCTTATCCTCTCCTACTTTCTGCCAATAGGAAGTTCTCTTTCTCATGTGCCCTGCCATGTTGTAGCTTAGATAACTTTTGAGAACTCGGAAATCTGGTTCCTCAAAGCAAAGCATGAGGTCACTTCACTTGTCATTGTCCCTTGGGCGATGCCCAGTTTATCTCTTTGCTCAGCTGATCTGCTCTTATTCCTCATGGTTCACTGCTGCGGACGTTCTGCAGTTCTGTTCCAACTGAACACATTAAAAGAGAGAGATAATTCCCGCATCACTGGGCAGAACTTGGGTAGCCTAGGGTTCTCACCTTTGAGGCACCAGGCACCTTGGCAGATTGCTCAGCAGCTCTGGTAGACAGTTGTCAGAAGGCACAAGAGCCCCAGTCATTGTTCTTTGAACTTGCTTTAAGCAATGAAAGAAATCTCCACATCACAATTTCTCAAGAAAAAGTTTTTGATTGATTTTGACTTAAAAAGTAGACCTTTGATTTCTGTTGGCTACAAGGTAGGCTGTTTGTGATTTCTACATGAATCTGGTTGTGTCTTCTAGAATGAATATTCTTTACATGTGTAGAATTCAAAAGTAGTTAAATTTTGCTTTCCAATACTTCAAACATTTGTTGAATACCTCCTGCATGCCAGTTGCATGTCAGAAACCTGGACTGTCGGCCCTTCCCCTGAAAAGCTTACAGATACCAGAATGTAAGTAGGAGTTAATTAACTCCCATGCTTTCTCAAAGAGACAAAGAAAAGGGAAGGTGAAGGTAAGTCAGGACTACTCTAAGGCACAAAAAGCAAGCAGTGTTTACTAATGGAAACTTGGCCAGGAAGAATAAAGCTACAAAATTAAATGAATACCTGCAACATGTGATTTCTGGACAACTGGACAAGAGACCAAAAAGACGACAATATTAAAAGAAGTTGGCAATCAGAGATTTCTGTGCTCCCAGACCCTTGCTCATGCTGTTCTCTTCCTGGAATGCTTTCCATGACTTCTCACTTGGCCAACTCGTACCTATCATTATGGACACATCTTAGACTTTATTTCCCATGGCAAGGCTTTCCTCCTTACCTCCATTTTGGCTAGGGGGCCCTCTTATGTGCTTTCATAGCACTGTAACATACACCCTTAGTATTCCACTTACCACACTGCATTGAAAATGCCTCTTTGTCTCTTCCCAGTAGACTACATGTGTATCTTGCTCACCATTGTATACATTGTCTAGAACTGCATAAAGCATACTCAATAAATATCTGATGAATAAATGAATAAACAATGAACTGTCTGCTAAGTAAATGAACAAACAGATGAACAAACATGGAGCAGAGCAGGGGAGTGGTTAGCCCAGAGAAGGAAAAGTCCTGAAGGGTTCTAAAGCAGGAGAAATAAATATCATTAGAGACAATGTGACCATAATCGGAGAAGTGTCTTATTTTTGTTGTGCTACTGATTGCTGTTGGCCCCAGTCCCTTCCACAGTTCAGGTTAAAGGGTTAATGCAAATTATCAAAAATTGATTATGTGCCTATAGTGTTTTAGGTATCATGGGAATTATGTTCTTTGCCCATAGAGCACTTACAGGTCAAGCTAGTGCTTCTGTTGTTATCTAAGTGAAAGGACTACTGGGGAGGAAAAAAAAAAAAAAACAGGGTCAGGACATACATCTACCCTCTAGATTGAGCTGATCTATTAGGCAACACTTTTCAGAAATGGTTGTTCAAATGTCTGTAAGTCAGACTCCTCCAAGTCATGACTCCCCATCTTAGTGAAGTGCCTAGTTCAAAGCCAGAATCACCATTGCTCACCTTTTCCTTGTTTAGCTGTGGAGTAACCTACCAGAAAGTTAATTTGATATATTTCAGCAGAATCCTAACATACTGAACTGGTAGGCTGACACCAACAAAAAGAAGTGTAGTAGGTAGGCATAATAAGGCCTGCATTTAGTTTCAGCAGCTAATTGCACAAGTCGAAGGTTGGGGAGGCCTGGCTTAATAAAGGAATGCTTGAAATGGGGTTTTAGAAATTTACAAGTTGAATGAGGCCAACAGTATAAATTTCTCTAAAACAAAATACAGGTTTAGGTTGTATTAAAGGAAATATAACATTCAGATCAAGATTTAATAGCTTTACTATATTACAAAGCTATAATATAATTGAAGTATCATGTTCCATACCATCTTCTGGGTTAAAAATCATTCACAAACTGGAGAATAACAGGAGATATTGACCAAGATCTAGAAATAAGTCACATGAAGATCTAGTCATAAGAATTAGGTATTCAGCCTGGGGAAGGGAAGACTTAGAACACATGGCATAGTAAGTATCAAGTATCTGAAGGGCAGTCATGTGGAAGCCTGAGTAGAGGATATCTGAGTTCCCTCAGAAACACAACCAGGATCAGTGGGTAAAAGGTACAAGAAGACATTTCTTCTTATCGTTAAGAACTTCCCATAATCAAAGCTGTTCAACTGTAGAATGGACTAACTGTATGAGGGGGTGAGCTCTCTGTCACTCAGGTAAAGACTGGAAGACCATCACCCCTAGGTCAGGACTGTACAGTTGTATAGACTAGTTCACCAAGAGCACCCCAGCCAAGGGGGAAACTAAAGCTAATCCAGCCAGTGCTGCAGTAGCCACATCATGCATCTGGCATCAGTCACCCAAAGGAAGAGGCACTTTCTTATTGTTTCACCCCCAGGTCTAGCAGATGCAGAGAGATCTCATCAGGTAGGAGATCATGTCAGTGAATGCTAACTCCCTGCCAATTCTTATCATCCATTAGTCTGTGGTCACAGTTAAATTTAATCAAGGCTCAAGAAAATAAAGTGAAGAAGAAAATCCAAGGAGTTTCAATTTAACCTGAAGGAGCATAATTTAATTGCTTTTAAAAGTATTGATGCAGGTGTAGAGAATACACTAAAAAAATAAAAATTAGGGGTGCCTGGATGGCTCAGTTGGTTAAGTGTTCAACTAATGCTCAGATCATGATCTCACAGTTCATGAATTCCAGCCCCACATCGGGCTGTCTGCTGTCAGCACAGAGCCCTCTTTGGATCCTCTATACCTCTTTCTCTCTCTGCCCCTCCCCTGCTCGCTCATTCATATTCTCTCTCTCTCTCTCTCTCTCTCTCTCTCTCTCTCTCTCTCTCAAAAATAAATAAAAATTAAAAAACAAAAAGATTCTCTCTCCTCTTCTGCCCCTCTCCTGCTCATGCTTTCTCTCTAAAATAAATTAATAATGACAATAATTTTAAAATAAAATAGAAGCATTGATATATTTGAAGGCCTCTTTAACTCCACTCATGGGACATTCTGTGGTGTGCTGCTGCTGGAGGGAATGAGCTAGATGGGGTGGTCTTCCATGCTTGGTAAGCTCTCCTAGTAACAAGGGGTGAGCTCTGCTACATCTGAGGCATATTCAGTGCCTGTCCTGTCTTTCTTTGGAGATGAAGCACAATTAAATGTGTTCTGCTGAAAATCTTTGTATTGAAATGTAAAACTTTAAAAGCAAGACATGAAGTTGTACACACAACTCCACTTCAACTCTGTTGCATAGACATTTTCTTGAACAAAAGACAAAATAGTAACAGCTACTCTCTGAGGGTTGAGATACTGGGTGATTTTTTAAGGGTGATTTTTGTGTATTTTGTAAACAGAAAACATACTTTAAAACAATCTTTCCTCCACTTTGAAAAAAAAACATTTAAAACATTTTATTTTACCACACATGGTGTAGAAAAAAAATGTTCTTAACTTCATACTACCTAAGTTGTCTATAACACTGAGTTAATGGGTTAAGTCAGTACAGTAAGTTATCCCTGGTATATCTAGGTTGGTTGTTAAAGGTTGGTAGCATCCTACTGACACGAAGGAATCTGAGTTTCTAAAGAGCCTAAATTTCATCATCCTACCCTGTCAGCAGCTTACTCACCAATGGGATTCACGCCTTTTATGTTCTTATTTCTTTCATCACATTACTAGAATATGCTACCAAAGCAAACTGAGTGCAATTCAAATCTTTTGGGGAGAAAAGACACCTCATTTACTGAAGTATTGCTCCTGGAAATGAGCTTCAGAAACAGACGGGGTAAAATGCTATATCCAAGTAGAGTGAATTTCCTTAGATACATGTTGAAGCAGGAGAAGGCGTAAGCTGAAAACAAACATCTGATGCAGTACTTTTGACTCCTAAGCTGTGTTCTGTCTCCGGTCCAATGCTGGAAGAGGAACATTTCAAAGACAAAGAATAGAAGCATGAAGCAGTCAGCAAGAGTAAATTGTTGGCAGTGCTGGCAGCTGATAGGCCACGTGCATCAGGCCAGCAACCTGGGTCGTCTCTGAGGTTTCTGGGCCTAGAGATTTATCCTAAAAGAAATCTCCACCTGGTTCTAGTTTTAATTTTAGAACTCTCTTTATCTAGTTCATCAGTCACATTATAGTGTAGTAAGTGCAGAAAATTGAGTGCAGAATCCAATTTCCCCTTTTCCTTCTGCCCTTCCTTTTGTGATTTGCATTTTGTCAAGTTCAGTTTGTGCCTCAGCCAGGACACTCTTGTGACTTTCTGTGTGTGCAGCAATCTGCTTGGACTTCAGTATTGAGTATCATCTTGGTGCCTCACCAACTAAAAGGCATATTCCAGTTGCTAACACTTATCCACAAGTCCCTACAGGCTCCCGCTGAAAGAGGACCCTACTATATGGGGAAGGGACAGATGTAGTTAAAGTTTCATAATGAAAACCAGGCTGAGGAGGAGGATGCTTTTATCAGGAAACAGAAGAAATAATATTTATATCTCAAAAAAAAAGCATATTTGTAACCATTATAGTTCTTACCTCCAGAAGAATCTTAGGGCAAAGGGGTAATGCCATTCATCCTTCCTTAACCAGGAAACTATCCAGTTACCTAGTGGAGGTCCTTCCTTTTCATGCAGGTTTATCAATGGCATATGTTCTATTTGGAAAGTCTTAACAGATTTGGTTACAGGCAACGTAAAATCCTCTCAGGGTCCAGTTACAGTCATTTATTGGCTAAGATGTTTAAAATGAGTCTTTTTAAAAAAGACCTTTCAGTGTTTTTGAACATATGTGATAATTTTCAGGAATCAAATAATTGCAATATTTACATGTATAAATTCTACCTAGATTTCTACCTAGTAGAAAAATTCCACCCAGGGAGAAGGACTTGTTCATCTGTCTTGTTCATCATTTGTGTCCTTATAACCTCACACAGAGTAGGTTCTGGGTGTAGTATGTGCTGAGTAAATATTTGTTGGCTAAAAAATCCTGAATAATTAAAAAATCAAGCAATTTAAACCCCTCCTTGAAGTGTTTGTAAATTGTATCCTTCCCTCTAAATCTCTATTAAGGCCTCTAGATATAATTGGTCCTCATTTACCTACAGTCCTATCTTATTCTATGAAACATAAAGTAATGTGACTTTAGGCATAAACTCCAAATAAAAATACAACTTACAGGATTTTGATAAGCGAAGATTTTTCAGTGTTTATTTTTTCAGTTATTCACTTTTAAATTCAAGATAGCCTTTTCCCCTAAGCACTGTAAGAATAAATGATAGTGTCCTTGGCCAAAGAAGTCTTTTTGCAGTTTAGGAAAAGCTTGTTGAACACAGGAATGTATTTTTCCCTCAGAGTATGGAGAGAAAAACAATTTCCTGTAGCCAGGAAAATCACCCTGCATATTCCATCCACATTCGTACACAAAAGAATAACATAGATAGATACAAGACATTCTATTAAAACCACCTTTAGGAAAGCCTTAAGCACCTCATGTACAATAAATGGGCTGTCATCACTTCAGCCTGGAAGAAAGAAACATACAGAATAGGCGTCAGGAGAACAAAAGGAATATATTTCATTTTTCACTTACCAGGGATATCTTGAAGAAGTGAAATTCCCAGGAAATTCTTCAGAGAAAGGGGATCACTTGCTTCGCTCTTCACTTTCTCACATCTTGGTAAGAAAAGGAGGACTCTGCAAGGCAGCATGCACCCTCCCATCTCTCCATTAAAGCCAAAGATGGGAAATATTCCATTTGGAAGAAATACAACTGATTTTGAGCCCTTAAAAATATTTTCTGGGCCTTAAATTAAAAGAATCATGATCTGATTGGGAGGGTTTGCTCCAGATAATTGGGGTGGGTGGAGTAAGGTGGGACAAGATCGGTTGTGAGTTTAGCACTTATGAAGCTGGGTGGCAGGCACTTAGGAGTTCATTAGATTGTTCTCTCTACTTTTGTACACTTTGGAAATTTCCCATTTAAAAAAAACTAAAAGTGATGGACCTTCAAAATGGAAGGAAGAAAAGTTTTTTGATTTAGTATGGTGCATGTATACAGTATGAAGTCAGAAACCCATTCATTACATGTAGTTCACAGTCCCATAATGTACTAACAGTGTGGCCTTGTGTTAGTGCAAGGTCTTCAAACCTCAGTTCCAACATCTGAAAAATGGAAAAAAAATGTCAAACTTATCTGGCACATCAGGTGTTATGAGGATAATTAATTAATATTTCTGAAAATACTATATAACCTGTAAAATTATATGAAACTATAAAGTTAAATAATTTTTAATTGAACTATAAACCTATCCAAAGTTGTTTGTGCCTACTTTCCCCAAATTTGCATTTAATTAAACCAGTTCCAACCAGAACCAAGTCTACATCTTTCTAAGTCTATAAAATCAGAAAAAAACTGAAATAGCTTCCTCTTCTTTTCCTGTGCTTCCCTTGATTATATGAGCCCCTCTTATGTCTCCTCCTCACAGATCTTTCTGCCTTCCTTCTTCCCCTCTGCAATCTTCTTACAATTTACTGCCAGAGAAATCTTCCTGGAATGCCGGTTGGATCATGTGATTCCCTTGTTCAAAAACATTCCTGGAGTCCCACTGCCCTTGAGATTAATCCAGTTTACTTAAACCACCCTTCAAAGTCTCTACCATGTGGTACCTAACCTGCCTTCCAGCCACCTGACTACTGTTCATGTTCTCCAACCATCAGCTCCCAAGCAGCAGGCTTACTCAGGTATTTTTCTTCCCCACTTCTTCTCTTGGAATGCAGTGTTCCTTATCTCCCTGTCTGCCCACATTTTACCAACCCTGGGAATCAGCCTGAACCCTTTCTCCTCCAAGAAGTCTTCTTAAACCTTTCCAGACTATATAATGTCTCCTTTTTCTGAGCTTTAAACATGTGTGATTTGGCAATTAATCATGCATTCCCTCATGGTATCACTTTTGTTGTTCTATTAAATGGTTAATTATCCCTACTGTTACTTTCTTCTTAGCCTGTCCAGTTAGATTATAAGCTCTTAGAAAGCAAGACTTGTGACTTTTAGCCATAAGACCCAGTCTTTGCACATAGCAGGTACTTTCAGTAACATTTATGGGAAAATCATACCGGAACTGAGGTAGAATTTTAGTCTCTGATGGCCATACTTAGCATATTAATACCTCATTTGTATTCCTTTGGTCCTTAAAAACAACTTTAATTTTTTTTTTTAATTTTACGTAGTACCTCATAGAGTATCATATTGGGGGCAGGGGGAGTTCATTCTTAAGTGTTACACAGACTTAAATTCAAATCCTAACCTAGATATATTAGCTATGTGCAATCCTGGCAATTTACTTGACCTCTTTATTCCTTAGCTTCTTCAGCCATAAAGTGAAAATGCAGTAATAATACTTGTTTTGCACAGTTAAGCACAATAGATGTATAGTGCCTGGCACGTCATCAATAAAAAGTAAGTATTTTCTTAGTGCGCATCATATGGTTTTGACAGCTGTCAAAGTGAAGGATCATGGCTCTATCTAACTCTCAGGGATTAGGATGCTGTAAATATAGAACAGACTTACGAAAAGCCTCTACCCACTTCCCCAAGCCCTACCACCATGCTCTCTATTTGTTCTTGTGCATCATTATAAGGGTTACAGGCTAAATATAGCTGGATTCCCTAATTGTCAATTTAAAAAGTTCTACATCCCCAGGCCATTCTTCATCCCTTTCTATACGAGGTGAGTCTCAGTACTCCTTTGGAGGCTCCCCTTCAAACCAAACCCTCTTTCTTTGCTTACTCTTTATTGCATAGCAACCCTAATTGTACATAGTTCTCCAGCAGTCATCTTTTTTTTTTTTAAGTTTATTTATTTTGAAAGAGAGAGAGCACAAGCAGGGGAGGGAAAGAGAGAGGGAGACAGAATCCCAGGAAGGCTCCTCTGTGCCATCAGTGCAGAACCCGATGTGGGGCTTGAACTCACAAACCATGAGATCACGACCTGAGCCGAAATCAAGAGTCAGACACTTAACTGACTGAACCAGGCACCCTCCAGTAATATTCTACCTACACTTATGTCTAGTTTCCCAGCTCTGAGTCTTCTGAACTGTGGGCTATAAATCATCATATTTTAATTTATTTACTGACCCAAGGTTGCCTCTTCTAGACAAGACCCAAAGCAATAATATAGACCGACTTCAGTCATAAAGCATAATGTTGTCAATACTTGAGGACATAAAACTAGCAGAATGCAAGGTCAAAAGAGAATTATCATCATATGGAAATGAGGGCAGGCTTCTGGACTTGCACTCACTTAGACATAAGGAAAAGCATCAGCATGTGAAGAAGGCCAAAATCTAATATGCCAAAATTGAAAACTTTTATACTATCTGAAGAGAAACCAGAATATATCTTGTGTCAGAACTCTGTTATTGTGAGCATTGTTTTCATACTTGAAAAGGGGAAAAAAATATTTCAGGAACAATAGCCACAAAAGCATTAGTTATCAAAGAAATGAACAGGGAAAATGGAATCACAAGATTATCATATTATTTATGCATAAGGACTTTTGATTGTCAGTCTGACCCCTATATAGAGTGATATTACTGAGATGGATCCTTTGTGACTAATATATTTAAAGTTGATCTGTAACCAATGAATGGCCATCTCACTTAATCTATGGTTATTACAGAAGTTTCATTTCATAAATGCTTTTAAAATAGCAGTTTTATCTTGGTTACATTTTTACAAACAAGATTAGACTTCAGTTTGTCTACTTTTGCTATTCATTCTTGAGTCATAAAAAGAGACTCAAATTCTAAATTATAATTGTTTTTCCATCACCCATTATTGCTGAGCTGGTTTTTATTTATCTTTCATTGATTGCAAAACAGACCACAGGAGAACTGTTGGTTTCCATTATGTGGATCTCATTTTTAAAACACAATCATCTTGGGTTACTTAGGTGGCTGAGTCAGGTAAGCATCCAACTTCGGCTCAGGTCATGATTTCACAGTTCCTGAGTTTGGGCTCTGCATTGGGCTCTGTGCTGACACCTCAGAGCCTGGAGTCTGCTTCAGATTCTGTGTCTCCCTCTCTCTGCCCCTCCCCTACTCACATACTATGTTTGTCTGTCTGTCTGTCTCTGTCTCTCAAAAATAAATAAACATTAAAAATATATATTTAAAACCTAATCATCTTATTGGAGAAGTTGAGCCAGTGTGAATGTAAATAACTTGCCCTTTCATTAATACCCATTAATCGGGTCTTACCAACAAGAACCCATTACAAGGGAAAAGAAGTATTGTCAAAGTCTACTCACTCTATTTGCTAGTCTATTAACAAGCAAAAATGTCCAGAAAAAAAAATCCCAGAGATACCAGGAATCTCAACCCAGAAAATATTACTGTTGGTGAGGTCCTCCTGGAATCCAAAAGGCAGCCATATGTCTGTGGATCTAAATCGTACACTCAAAGAATGACGGAGTGATTAGCATTGGAAGGGACTTTGGTAACCATCTGGTACCGAGATACTAGTTGGTGTCTCAGCTAGAGTCAGAACTCTTGTGTCTCATCTCCCAGTTCATTGTGCTCACCTCACTACAATATTTGTAACATTTTCCTTATCAGCTATTAAAATCAATCATGATTATTTTCAGGCACATAATGTCAGCTTTGCTACCACTACCTCAGTAGCAATTGATTTCTTTGGAACTACCAGCACTATATTTGGTTTATTTTTAAAGCCAAGCAGTTTTTTAAGCCTTAAAATACTTCGTTTTCAAAACCTAAAAGGCTCTTTATTTAGTCCATGATGAATATTTGAGTAGTGTTAAATTTATCATGCTGGCAGTACTCACATTGTACTTGTCATTAATTGTGACTCATCAAAGAATGTTTTGATGTTGAGTCCTTGGCTAACAGATGGCTCTGTTTAGAGGAATTGAGGCAGTGAGCTATGAGGTCCAAGGAGAGAAACTTCTTACATAATTAGGCACTAGCAGTGGTTTGAATTTGCAAGAAAGCAAAGTAGTCTGTGATGGTGGGGTCAGGCTTTGTGTTGAGGTAGGGAAGTCCTCTTTTTTATTCTGTTCAGAGAATGGATAGAAACATTGATGTCAGTGTTACTGGTGTGCCAGGTGTGAGTTGGAATGACATAAATGACCAGCAGAGAGGCACGCGGTCCAATACTGTAATGTTTCTGTTTCTGAAGGGTCTGTCATCCTGGTCATTGTTAGTCACAGAGAAGAGACCACCATACAGGAAGGAACAGGCACTAGAGCAACAGTGCTAGTACCAGTAAGAACTCAGGAATAGAAGCAACGGAACTCACTTTTTTTTTTAATTTTTTTTTAACGTTTATTTATTTTTGAGACAGAGAGAGACAGAGCGTGAATGGGGGAGGGTCAGAGAGAGAGGGAGACACAGAATCTGAAACAGGCTTCAGGCTCTGAGCAGTCAGCACAGAGCCCGATGCGGGGCTCGAACTCCCAGACCGCGAGAACGTGACCTGAGCCGAAGTCGGATGCTTAACCGACTGAGCCACCCAGGAGCCCCGGAACTCACTTTTAAAAAGCATTCATCTCCTGTCTACATTCGTTAGTGGTAATATTATGTATATGTAATATATGTATATGTAATATATTTTTATACCCTAAGAAAAAAACAGCATTCATCCCAGAGGCAACAGAAACATGCAAAAACATCTCCACATTCCTTTTTCCTTTTCTTTTAATTTTTCCTTTTTTTTTCCTATCTGGATTGTTTTTCCCTTTTAACTTAGATCCATCATTTGTACTCAAAGTCACAAGCAGCTCTCAGTACATTATTCATTACCTGCATGCCAGATACTATGTTAGCCATGAGTCTGCATGAGTAGTTAGTCTGGTAGTCTGGGTCCTTGTTTGTTGCACAAGTGATTCATTCTTTGGAATGGCATTTAGTACTTCTTTGATTTACATAAGGAAAAGAGAACACACGTTGTGTCATAAATGGGACAAAGAGAAACCTGAAAGACTTTAAATTCTCTTAGATATATTCTAGAAATAATCACAAGCAGCTTAATAGGTGACACATACTTAACCTCTCTGAGCCTCAGTTTCTTCATCTGTAAATAGGATAATGATACATACCTTGTGGAATTATGTGAGAATCAAGTGAAATGAAATAAGCACAGTGTCTCGCCCACACTGGTCTCTTTGTTTAGGAGGAAAAATAAACTAAGTAGTAAACTAAGTAAAGTGAGTAGGCAATGATGCTTAGTTGTTTGCTAGCACAAAGAAACAGGAAAAATTATTAGGAGTCAAGGCAAACTGGCAGTTGAATTAATAATCAATGAGAAGAGGCTATTTTAAAAGGGTATTTGGCAAGAGCACAGCATTCAGAATCAAAGTTGGAATGCTTTCACTGGACATCACTGGAGGTTTACTTCAGATGGTGGCCCCATGACTTAAAAGCACTGACACAAAAACTAAATCAAGTAATGCAAATGACTGAACGCCTTCTGGAAGGTCAATAAGAAACAGTGGAAAGAATCCAGGATTTGGGGTAGATGACCTGGATTTGAACCCCTTGCTTACTGTTTTTTAGCCACCTAACTAGAAATTATCACAAATACTTCAATAAGTGACCATAACCTCACTCAGTTTTCACATTTGTAAAAAAGATTAAGAATATTTTGTAAAAATCAGAGAATTTTCATGAATATGCACTTTGCCAGTTGCAGAACATTGTATGACTCAGTGTCCAAGGTGCTGAAAGGGAAAGATATTTATTCCTTCGAAAAGACTAGCTTAACTGCCTCCTGATGTTATAGGTAACAGAATAAATAAGGGACAGATGATGCTAATTCTTCATTTGCACAGTGAGCACAGTTGAAAGCAATGAGTTAACAGAACAATGATGCAGAGACGAAAGAGAAAAAGCCTAAAACTAAAGTTATGCAAACAATGGCCAAATATTAATGGACCTTAGTAACCCCCTCCTTGTTTCTACTTCTTTTGAAATTCATAGACTCATAATTTCCAGCCTTTTTGGAAAGACACACACACGTAAGGAAAGTGCTATGTAGCATCTTTGACAAACAAAAATGGTTTAAAATTTATTGTTTGGTGCCTTGTAGTGTTGCACAGTTAAGGCTCAGAAACATTAATATACGCAGTTACATTTGGGGATATTTTGTTGACACATGACCCAGAAACAGGATCATAAACTGAATAACTTTTTGAGATTCCTTCATTCAGTCTATTTTTCTTAGTTGGACAGATGTTTCTAAGTAACTGGGATGTTGAAAACTTTGGAGCAGAAAATATTTCACATCATGTGTATTTTAATTGGTTTGATTTTATTTATTTTTTACATCTGCCCACAAAACAGCTGGATTTAGAAGAGCTAAATGAAAATTCTGATTTCCCTTCCTATTAGCTGTTTGTGTGAGAGCTGATTTAGTACCTTCAATACTTGAAGGGGCTTGAGAGGAAAAAAAAATGTGTCTGAATTAAAACATTAAAAATAGAAACATAAATTCCAAGATTAAGTGCCTTGAGTTACTTGACATTTGAAGTAATTTCCTCAAAGTAATTTCCTTTGTAAAGATTTATAAATTTATGAGAGAAAATACCTTATCCTGCCTAGAGATTATTGTGTCAATTAAGAATAAACAGGATTAGAAGAAACTAAGTATTAGTTTGGAAATGGATCTACTCTAAGTATGGCGAAATCATATTCAAATTATTAGGTGAAAAAATGAGTGTGTGCCCTCCTTTCTTCTTACCCAAGACTAAGTGGTTTTCTAGAGTCCTTGTTTGCATGTACTAGGTACTTACCCTTATGTCTTTGCCTTATTTGTGGGGAAACTTCCACCAAAATACCTGAACCGCAAATGAATCCCAAATTGTCCATCTGAAATTCTGAAGACACTTTGGTTCTTGCAAGTCACCAGGACCTCAAGGAAACGGTCTATGAAGTTGCTACCTAATTCTTGGTTATTACCAGAGTAGAGACAGACCATTGGAAAACAAGCAGCTTATAGACTAGAATAATCTACTCCCTTATCAGAAATGAATATATTCCCCCCAGAGACTGATTGCCCATGAAATGTATTAAGAAGTTGTGTGCTTAGCAAAAACAAACCTTACTCAGGTTTTATGTTTTGCTGATCTACACACAAAAAGCAGCCCTTTATGCAAAGGCCTTTCAGCAATTTCTCCATAATGCCATACACACACATATATATGCATACATACATACATACAAAAATACAAATCAGATGTTCCAGTATTCACTGTAGAAACCTCATGGGATCAATAAGAAACCCCTCATAATAACTGGATCTCTACTGGCTTTCTTTTTTTGGTCCAATGCTTAGTATTTTTGGTTTGAGATGATAACTTTATTTTAAGCCTGAGAGAGCATTTGACTTCCCCTTGGCCTAATGATACTGAGCAGCTGCCAAAGCCTGTTTCATATCCACAGGAAAAGACTGTCCCTGGAGAGGGGACACATAACCATGCATGTCCCTTTCAAGATGTCTCTTTGGGTACCATGTCAGGAAATGGTTTTCCAAGAGGAGGGAAAAATCTGTGTTTGGCTTTTTGATCATGCCTCTGTGCTCAAATGAGAGATTATGTTAAAGAGTTGAGACTTTAAGAAAATACTTATTTATTTTGCATTTATGGTACACCTAAAGCTAAGGACAAATTTTGGGTTTATTTTTTAAGTAAAATGTATCAAAGGCAAATAAATGAACTCACAGTAAAATGCCACTTTTTTCTTCTAAGCTTCAGAATCAAAAGGGATGTATAATTTACAGAGGAGGATATAGGAAGGGAAGGTGTGGTCCTTTTAGCTAATAATAACTTTGATTTTCTGATAATTTACCATGCAAAATGCTTAGCGTACTATCTAGCACAAACAAGATACACAGTAAATATCTGTTAAATGAACAAATGCTAGGTATTACATATCATTTATCTCATTTATCTCATTTAATCTCAAATGAAGATGCATATGTATCTTCATGATAAGCATAAAGAAACTGAAACTTAGGTTAAATATGTAGCATCACATGGCTAATAAGCATGGCAGCCAGGATTCCATACTAATCTGATTCTAGAGCCTGTACGTAACATATCACATCCACCTACACATACACAGTATCCTTGAGTTCACTATCTTTTCAGATTGTCACTTATTTCAGACTCCTTGTTGCCTGTACTCTACCCTCCTTTTGAGATTTACTCAACACTATATTCATTTGATCTCATTTTAAGACACTTCCTGAACCAGACCTTGTTGTACCACCAATGATACTATTATCTTGGAAATGTCCTTCCTGTTCTTCACAGAGTAGCTGAGATTTTATCATCCCCAGCAAACCTTTCCTGAAGATTTGGGCATTTCCCTGGGCCTACAACATACCCATCTCCCTTTTTCTTCATTCATTATTTTAATATCTATTATTCCCCTCCAAATCCACTAATCCCTTATTTGCATTTAGTCAAAATTTAAGAATTATTGTTTCAGGGATGCCTAGGTGGCTCAGGTCATCATCTCACGGCTGTGAGTTCGAGCCCCACATCGGGCTCTGTGCTGACAGCTCAGAGCCTGGAGCCTGTTTCAGATTCAGTGTCTCTCTCTCACTCTCTGCCCACCCCCATTCACATTTTGTCTCTCTCTTTCAAAAATAAATAAATATTAAAAAAAAAAAAAAGAGGAGCACCTGGGTGTCTCAGTCAGTTGAGTGTCTGACTTCGGCTCAAGTCATGATCTCTGGAGTTGACGAGTTCGAGCTCTGCGTCGAGCTCTGTGCTGACAGCTTGGAGCCTGGAGCCTGCTTCAGATTCTCTGTCTCCGTCTCCCTCTGCCCCTCCTCCGCTCATGCTCTGTCTCTCTCTGTCTCAAAAATAAATAAACATTAAAAATTTTTTAATAAAAGAATTATTGTTTCAGAACTAGAAGGAACCTCAGCAGTCACCTCATCCAAACTCCCAACTTGCCCAACTTTGCTCACACTATGCCCTGAGAAATGAAGGCTGTGCTTCTGCTTAGTTACTTCCATGGAGGTGGGCACTCACTATAGTCAGGAGTGCCTGGAGGAATACCAGAGAGGTGCTGTGACAGGTCCCAGCATAGATGTGGGAGGAAAATAATTCATGTCTGAGAAACAACATTTATAGAGCACTCACTATGGCAAGACATTCTTGCCAGACCTTGGGGTGAGTAAAGAGTGAGTGGAACACAGTCTCTACCCCCAAGGAACATGATCTAATGATTATTCCTTGTGGGGGAATGAGCCTATTATACAAATGTCTTTTAAAAAGACTTGAGTGGGGCACCTGGCTGGCTCAGTAGGTTAAGCATCATCCAACCTTTGGTTTCAGCTCAAGTCACGATCTCACAGTTTATGGGATCAAGCCCCATACTGGGCTCTGAGCTGACCACATGGGGCCTGCTTGAGATTCTCTCTCTCTCTCTCTCTCTCTGCCCCTCCCCCACTTGCTTGCGTGCATGCACATATGCTCTTTCTCAAAATAAATAAACATTTAAAAATAAAACTTAAAAAGACACGAATGTAGAGATGAATGTTTTGAGCCTTTAAAGGAAGGAAATTTCACAGATAAATGGAAGGAATCAGAAAGACTTTATGAAGAAAGGTTAAATGGCACCTTAGGTCTTGCAGGATAGTGTCAACAGTCTTAGTAACGGCCACAGACTGCTCCTTCTCATGTTGTTAGGGCTATTTCATCAAGCCAAGAGAAGGTGGCTGCAGCAAGTGCCAGACTCTGTAGAAAGAGATGCTACAGAAATGCCAAGAAAAATGCCACAGTTGTTGTTCCAGTATTGTAAACCAGAAAGAGACAACTCCCCTTCCCCACACACATTATCACTTATACATTTTGGGATGGCAATGGGGTAAAGAAGCAACCCCATTTATCTTTGTTGAGTCACTCTTAGGCCTGCCTTCTAATATTACTCGTCTTATTTTGGCCCCAAATTCTCACTTTGTTCTCTCACTCAGCCCCTGTATCTGGGGTAGGGAAGCATATAGGGCTAACTGAATAATTGGGGTCTGTAAATATAGCCTTTGAGTCACTGTCTCTCATGGTGCCTCGGTGAGCCTGGGGCAGCGCTGAGCACACCGATGAGCTCCCCCATCTGCTTGGAGCTTCAGCCTCCAGCAGGCCTCCATCTCCTGGGCAAGTGTACAGGCAGAGGCATCTCTGGCCCAGAAGAGCACCCTGGATCGCAGTCTATGCAGTTCTGTGCCGGTCCCCAGTGACAGCATGAGAGCAGGAAAGGGATGAGAAGTGCACAAACTGAATAGCCCTTTTCCTGATGATATTTAATTGAATCTGGGCACTGGCAAGGCTTGGCTGAGTAGCTTTCTTTCCATCATGTGCCGCTCAGCTCTGCCAAATTTCTCCTATAATGATCATTCCACCCAGGTAACACAGAACTTTTTCATAGAATGAGTGCTTGGGTAAGGATCAAGAAACCTGAGAACCGGTTTCAACGGTGCCATAAACTTCAGGAAAGGCACTTAAATCTGTCAATTACATTTTTGTGATTTATAAACTGGGAAGAATACCCATCCTGCTGGTCTCTGTGAATTTTTGTACCTGAGAAGGTAAAACCACATAATAGTTGAGAATACCCTTTGGAGGGTTAAAAATGTGCTGAGTATTATTACTAGAGTCTTACTATTAACACACCTAAGTGCAAATAATACCACCCATGAAATGTACAATGTGGAAACTTGCTAAGGAGCCTTTCTGTTTACACAGGGAGTGTAAATTGTAGCTAAGGTGTGAGTTTATTGTTGCTGTTGTTATTGGCAGGGGAGGTTGGAGATGAAATGTGAGGGAAGTGGGTGTGAAGGGAGGTATGTGAAGAGCAGAGAATAATCTACAAAGCTTAGAGAGCATGGTGGTCTCAGTCTGGAATAAAGTAACCTACAGTGTAGTATCAGAGATTCTCCACACTGCCTTTTCCTATTGCTGTCTGACCAAGCCTTCTCATTCCTGATCATCTTATGGTTGTGGAGTAGTGACACTTGCTTCCTAATTCTGCTGGCCTTCACCACCACAGATTGAGCCTTGCCTGGGGGTTGTTGCGGGGAGGGGAGTGTAACCAGAGAGAAGCCCAGAGAGGAGTGAGGACTTGGTAATCCAATGGTCCTGTTCCCTCCTCCATACTCCACCTTGGCAGATTCTGAGGAGTTTTGCTTCCCTGGGAACACCCTGAGACTGTTTAGCAGATTCCAAGACCATCCTACGTCCTCTTGATTGAATTCCTTCATTGAACAGGCCTGTGGGCAAGTCCCTGGGCTGTGGGCTTGGATTTCACATTGGCCCTTGGGTCAGCTCTCAGCTTCCCCGTCTCGCAGTCTGAAGCACAACTGCAAGTAGAGAAGAGAGTCATTCTCAGGGCCATAGGACAAAGTCTCAGTGGAACTTTTCATGGTCCAGTCCCTGACTTCTGGGGTTCCCAATAGTAAGGGGCAGAAGCCCATATTCCTAATTTCCAGTAACTTACTAAGACCAGATATCACCTTCTTCTCAGCAGCATTTTTTTTTGTTCTCTTTATTCTGCTTTCTGCTGACCTACAGTTTTCCTCAAAGAAGGAAACAATTGTTTGACTCCACCCCCCATCCTTTCCTGATCACTACTCTACCCTGATGGATTGTCCCAGGGTTCTAGCAAAGTTGTCTTCAACCGACCAGAGGCTGACCATCCCAATTAAAGAGGACACATCTTGGAAGCTGCAGGCTCCCTTTCTTTTTGTAAAACATTTTCTTGGGAAATTGTGGGAAAAAACAGTCCTCTGCCCCGAAAGCTGTTCTGCAGTGCTGAAACCCCACTCACCCAAGCATTCCCTCTGCATGATGGCCGCACTCCCAGACTTTCCAAAATGCAGCAGTGCGCTTAAAGAGACAGTGTGCTGTGGTGTTATTGGTTTGCAATACCCTGATAAGGAGATTTCATCCCCTACTTGCTGGCAGAGTTATATAGAGTAATTACATAAGTACTGCTGTGACACTGGGTGGAATCTCATTAAAAACTGTATAAAGAACAATTGAGTTGTGGTGGAGAATATTCATTTTATTCCAGTTGAATATAATCCATATAATAGAGCATTAGCCTGAGCATAAATGCTGATGTTGCTCTGGCTTCCTGATAAAATGTATTTGGAATATGTATATAGAGTAGCATTTGCTTATGTGGGGCATGATGAAAAGTCAGTATAGGGCAGCTCCAGATTTTCCCACCTGGTGAGGAATTTGCTCTCTGTGCTGAGCAGATTGTTGTTTGATCTTACTCCTCCTGGGAGGACCACTTGGCCAGCTGGGATGGGACACTCTATGGCAGTTTGACCACATGGCAACTCAAAAACAGGCACATACACACAGACAGATGCACATACAGACTCAGCCTCAAAGAATGTGCCGCCTTAGCAGTTTAGTCTACCCCCTCCCCCCAAGATGGGAGAGGGGCTTGGCCAGGATAAAATTTGTCATGGTTTCTTGTTCCTGTATTTTCAGATAGTGGGCAAGCCCTTTTTTAGTAGAGGATGTTTTTGGTTGGTGGCATGTGAGTATCACTCACTACAACAAACAAGAGACATTCTAAATAGTCTGCTGATATAGCAGCCTAATACTCAAAAGCATTGAAAGGCATTAATACCTAATATTTTTATATCACCTTACTGTATGTGAAGTTTTCATACACATCATGTTGTCTGGTGTGTAGAGAATTCAGTGATCTATATTTAATTATCCCAAGCACAAACTGTTTCATTTTTGAAGTCTAAGAGCACCATGAATTATTTTGCTTATAAATATTTTTCATTGCTAAAAAATATCATGAATTATTTTACTTATAAATATTTTTCATTATTTAAAAAAGTCACATCATGGAACATTTAGAAACATGAAAAAAGCCCAGAACCTCAGCATCTTAATATACAAGTAGTCCAGTTTCTTTCCTATGCATTTTTGTACATCTAATCATCATACTACACATTTTTAAGTGATTTTCCTCTATAAATCTCTAGGTTATGCCACCTGAATTTTGTCTTTTGGCCTCATGTCATGTTTAAAGGAAAGAAATCAAGATTAATCAACCTCTGTTTATATCTCTCTTGTTCAGAGCCAGTGTCGTTTAGCCTATAATCAAAGTACCAGAAAGATGGTGAGGGGAGCTTTCACTCTGTTAAGCACCCAGCTTTCCCTCTCTGGTTATGAAAGTAGCTGTGTGAGGCAGCTGGAGAGAACCATCTGAGA
Organism: Prionailurus bengalensis; assembly: GCF_016509475.1. Classification (NCBI taxonomy): domain Eukaryota; kingdom Metazoa; phylum Chordata; class Mammalia; order Carnivora; family Felidae; genus Prionailurus; species Prionailurus bengalensis. The sequence continues at coordinate 59,827,236 of NC_057355.1, forward strand.
ATCTGAAGATTGCTATTGCTGGTAAGGATGCCCCAGCTGTGCTTTGTTGTTCAAGATCTCTTCATCATCTCAGGATGCCAGGTCCCAAGCTGAGCTCACTCTGGGGACTCAGACCCATCAAATGAGAGTGCATGGCCTCTGCCTGCGTCATCTGGGAGCTGTGGGTGAAACTGTGGTTAAGAAGCTCAGTTGATGCCTCTCTTAATGAGATTCTGCCAGGAGAGGAAAGACAGTGTGCGTGTCCAAGTATGTCTGAGACAGTTGAGGGAGAGGTCATGAAACCAGCATCCCAAGGACTTGTCATCAGCTTTCACCCGATAGTAGTTCAAGCATGGGTCTTCATCTGTGCAAATGCATGTTTTGAAGGGTAAACTTCATTTCCTCCCCAGACTAGGACTTGCTCCCCTTTTTCTTGAGGAAAAAGGGAGTAGGTTTAGGATCTCATTAAAGGAAGATGTCTTATTCCCTGGTCACATTCTCCTACCTGCACCCCTCCACCCTCATTGTTCTGCAGAAGTACGTCTAGCCCACAAGTCTTCTAGACCAGAGAATCGAATGGGTTTCTTCAGAGGGTGCACCAGCTGCTGGTAACTCAATTGGGAGAACTCAGCCCCCTGAGCTGTGGGCCTGTGTTTGTAATCAGAACCTGCCATGTAAAGGCAACCCCCAAGCCTTTCTGCACACCAAGAAGGAAGAAGGGAACATTTAGAGACAGTGAGGCATACTTGTGTTGAGCAGCTCATCCATCATGGTGACCAATACATGTTCCAAAGCCCCAGGCTCCCTGACAAGTGCCCGCCCCCACCAGCCATGGAGTCTCAGTGCAGCATACAAATGTATTCTTTCTTCTTTCATCCTTGTTGTTTTTTGTTTTTTAAGCAGAGCTCCCTGAAGTGCACTTACTCTCCAAATATGCACATGACAGAACGTGAGAGATCACTTCTGTCAGTAACGGATGCCTTGTGTGCAAGGTATTTTCTTGTGTATCATGCTATTCAATTTAGAACTAATGCATGATTAATGTGTGTTTAGACAGTCACTGCCTAATCATGCTGCTTCACTTTTGGGACACTGGTGAGTACACAGAGCAGACTTATAGAAAATACTATTGGTCTGTGAGCAATAATCTGACACTTCCAGCGATGTACAAGGAGCGAACATTGTGAGGCTCGAGTGGTACCTGTCCAGTCCTGTGGTTTCCACTGAGCTGCATAGGATGTCTCAGTTTTCAGAGATGGATTCTAGAATCATTTGGCTAATTCAGAATCTGTGGAGCATTTGCCAGGCAAGGCTCCCTGAGTTCCAGAAAGGGAAATTGGATGTGGCCCCTACTGAAAGGTACTTAGAGTCTAGGAGGAAGTAGAATGTGTTTAGGAATAGTTCTAGGATTGGGTGGAAAGTTAGGAGTGACTTAAAATTGATTGTGAAGAGGGATGGAAAGTCCATAGTAAAGGGAGCTCACATGGATCATGAGCGTAGATGGCAGTGGATGGGACTGAGGGCAAGGCAGGGGTTAAAGAACTTGTGGTTACTTCTAGGGGTGTCACGGGCCTTGCAAGCCCTCTCTGAGTCATCTACACAGGTACCAAAGTAGTAAGCGTGGGAGTCTGTGGTGCCTCCTGTGGATGGGCCTCACTGACTTCTTTCCCTATAGGTTTTGCCTACCAGCTAGGGAAGTCCGATAGACTATTTGCTGCTGCTTTGGGTCTATATGGCTGTGAAGCAGGACAAGAGCCTCCAAAAGAAGCCCCTGAATTCTAAAATTTTATTTACAAAAATATTATTTGAATCTTATCATCTGTGGCAAATAGGAAAAGATGGCAAATAGGAAAGAGAGACTAACGTGTCTGAGACTCTGAACATTTTGGTCATTTTCATTTCATCCCGTTTGCAACCTATCATGGTCCTTAGAAGATATGCATGTGACTCACCAGGGAGTCTGAACCCTTAAAGTGGGTCATGCCTGAAAAATGGATGAGGACTTTTGCTCTGAGGGATGTTAGTGAAGGGACAGTATCAGGGCTGTCCTTTTCTGAGAATTCTTAGAACTGGTTGCATATAAATAGAGCTTAAAAAATAGGAACTTGGCTTGAAAATATCTTACATAGAGAGTATCAGTACGTTTGTGATTTATACATACTTTGAAAAAAAAAATTACACTCTCTTTATGGAAACTGCTTTAGAAGTTAGGCTTATAATTGCTACATGATTCAGCCACCAAATTACTGAAACATTCCCCTCCAGGAGTATTTGACATTTAGTAGAAATTGTAATATAATGAAGTGACTATGTCAAAAATTCAAACATTTTAAATTCTTTAACTTATTCGTATTTGAATTTAGAAGAAAGTATAGCTTCAGGTAGGTTCCCACACACACACACTTACTTAAAAATAATGGTGGGTGACAGAGATGAACACTGAAGAGGGCTGAGGGCTTCTATCACAATATCCTAGAGACTTTCCAGGCAGTAGCCACATGTTAGAGAAGAATACACTTTCAGTCTCTTTTATCCTGTCAACTTGGTTATTTTTAGTTATTCTGGAAAATGCCATATGGCACAGAGATTATGTATTCAGGTTCTATAGTTAAACTGCTTGGGTTCGATTTGCAGCTCAGCCACTTACTATGTGATAATAAGCTAATTACTGACCTTCCCTGTGCTTTAGTTTTCCCATCTGTTAAGTGGGCATATCAGTACCCATCTCGTAAGGCTGCTGTGAAGATTAAGAATACACGTGGAGTGTGTCACATGGTGCCTGACACAGAGGTGGCTCTCATTCAGCACTAGCTCTCTTTTCTCCTCCCCTCCCCACCCTTCTCATTTGGCATTTCCATCTATAGGAGAATTAACACAAGGATAACTTCAAAAAACCATCAGCTTGACCACATGTTCACTTTTGCTAACTGCTGGGGTGTAAGTTTTTCTGTACTGGGGGTATTAGAAATGTGGTAAGTTCTGAGTTTTCTCGTAGTTTACATGTGTTCCAGCTGCCCCTGCCTCCATAACATGGAAAATTGAATCTGTAAAAACTGAAAGTTTCCCAGGACTCTGGGCTCTCTCTCTGAAATAAGGCTCAGCCATGCTGTCTCCCTGGCCATGGCATGTCTCCCGCCTTTGCCTTTCTGAATCCCACCTGACTCAGCTTATTCCCCTGCCCCTCCTCTGGCTTCCTTCATCATTTGTTCATTTTGTCTTTCAATGCCTTCCTGTTCCTTCAAACCTCCTTAAAATCAGGGATCATCAAAACCATCATTTTAAATCAAAATGTTTAATTTCAAATGAATTTTCTTTTGTAAATTGCTTCTTAGAAAACAACACTGAAACTCTAGGGAAGACAGTTTTCACGGTCCGTTTTTGCCTGACTCAGAGTCAGCAGCATGGAATTGAGAGGAGAGCTTCTAAATATATGGAATTTGGAACACAGTATAAATGGAAATTTTTGTGGCCACACATGATTTTTTATAATCTACCAATAGTACATTTCTTAGCTAATATTCTTCACACATCCTCTCAAATCCAAAGTAAATATCCAGCAGCCATCCTTGTGTAATCTTGCTAAAAATGAATTATTTAAGACAGTTATGCCAGGAAATTTAGATTTTAAAGGAAATCATACAATGACATAGAAGTCAGTTAAGTAGCAGTATTCATTAAATTCTGCTCAAGTGATAATTTAAAAAGCAGTCACTTCTACAGATAAGGGAAAGCAAGGGTTTTCCTCGCCTGCCGCCTTTGGACCAGTTCACCCCAAATTGACGAGGTGTTTGGGAACTTAAAAGCTTGTGCTTTTTAGCTTATCAGTGAACCAAGAGAAGTGTTTTACTGTTTGAAATGCTGTCATTCAGTGTTTTAAAGACTCAGGTTTTCCGTGAGACTTCCAAAGTATCCACTTTAATTAGCTCTAGTAAATAAGTTAACTAAGCCATCATTCAGAGTGTTTCCATCTTTAAAAATGAGCCAGAGGCACCTGGGTGACTCAGTCGGTTGAGCATCCGATTTTGGCTCAAGTCATGATCTTGTGGTTGATGAGTTCAAGCCCCACGTCCGGCTCTGTGCTGACAGCTCAGAGCCTGGAGCCTGCTTCGGATTCTGTGTCTCCCTCTCCTCTGCCCTTCCCCCGCTCGTGCTGTCTCTCTCTGTCTCAGAAATAAATAAACATTTTTAAAAAAATGAGCCAGGACCGTTTGAGGAACAGAGGAGGCCATGAGACCACCACATTGGGAACAAGGGGAAAGAAGAAAGCAAGATGAGTATAAGACCCCCTTCTGTTCCTGGTGGCCCCTGCCCCATCTAGCAGGACTCTTTAAACCTTTTCCTCAACCACCCCTGCCCCCCAGACCTTCCCTCCTGAGCACATGACAATGCATTCTCCCCTCCCCTGCCTCTCCCCCAGGACTCCCAGACATATCTTTCATGCTTTCTATTACATTTTACATTAATACATTAGAGACATCCCAAAGGGGAATGAACAGTAGCTCTGAGCCTGAAGTTCCTCACCTGAAAAATGAAGAGGACTAGAAGTGATGTGTGTAAACAAAGCACCTGGCACATAGTTCAGACTGCCATCCTGAAACACATCCCTTCCCCTCCTTTTGTTTACACATGTATATGAATACGTAACTATGACAGGAGAAAACTATTAAATTACAACGATTTTCAGTCATGCAACACACACACATATATACACACCCCACCACACAATGAGGAAGGGAATCCTGAGGCTGAACCGACCGCTTATTCTGGCTTTGTTGCAAGAATGGAAAACTGGGTAGAGCTGCAGATTTGCAGCAGTCAGACCTTGGTACAGGGCGGGGGCTTTGGGTTGCTGCCAGAGGAAGTGAGACTTTGGAGAAGATGTTTAAAAGACAGTTTGGGGGAGGCTTTTGCTCTCTGTCATGCTGTGTAGCCCCCTCCTCCATATCCCTAAGGAATTTTCACAAAGATTGTGTTACACTCCAGTATGTATGGAGTTGATGTGGTTGTGTGTACATAAAGTTGGGTATGTTTTCTTGTATCCATGACACCATGGTGGCCACAGAACGGGAGTGTGGCAAGCATAAAAGTCCTCAGGTTCCAGAACCCTCTTCATTCATACTGACATCCTAATTTAACTGGAGAAGATACGTTCATATATTTCTTTCTTTTTTTCTTCCTCCCTCCCTCCCTCCCTCCCTCCCTCCCTTCCTCCCTTCCTTCCTTCCTTTTTTTAGAGAGAGAGAAAGCACAAGCAGGGGAGAGGGGCAGAGGGAAAGAGAGAGAGAGAGAGAGAGAGAGAGAGAGAGAGAATGAATGAATGAATGAATGAATCCTAAGCAGGCTCCATGCACAGCACAAAGCCCGACATGGGGCTTGACCTGAGCTGAAATCAAGAGTTGGATGCTCAACCGAGTGAGCCACTCAGGCACCCATTCATATTTTCTTTAATTAAATTGAGACTTCCTAAGTAGTAATTTAAATCAGTACCCCTCTGCTTACAACTGACTATGATTTTGGCTTTTGTAATTTAGTACTCTTTCTAGGTCTTTGGGTTGAGGAAAAATTTCTTGTTAAAAAAAAAAAGCCCTCAAAATTTTTAGTGAAGGAGCTTTCTGCTTCCTGTTATAGTCAAGCACTTTCTGTTGAACCAACTCTCCACTGACAACTGTAAATGCTAAACAAAGTATTAAAAACAACCACCTCATGCCACTGGAGCATGATTCAAAAGCAGGCAGGAACAGAAGGAGGGTCTGCTCTTGGTGGAAGGAAAGAGCAGTGGGTGTACTTCCCATTCTTTTATGGCTTTTAGCTTGAGGACCTGTCCCATTTGGTGTCCTGTAAGGCCATTTAAAAAGCAAAGAAACCCACAGTTTTTATCATACCCATAGAGATCACAGTTTGGGACGACCACAGTAGCTGAAAAATGAAAAGGAAAATTCCAGAAAGAAGAGAGGCAGACAAGGGAGTCCCAAATTCTATGCATAAATTCTGCCCAAATCTCTGGCTGATGCTTGACTATGCATGCATGGGACAGAGTCCAAGGATCCCAGCTAAGTCTAAAAGAATCAAGACTTCTGAGTAATCTCTTTCAGGTAACATTTCCTTTTTAAAGTGATGAAAATAAATTATTGGTTTATTGAGCATGAACTTTGGGAAAATACTTTTTTCCTAAGTATCTGAGACTTTAGGACTTGTCAACCAAGAGCCCTCAAGAGTGCCAGTCTTGGGACGCCTAGGTGGCTCAGTTGGTTAAGTGTCCAATTTCGACTCAGGTCATGATCTTATGGTTCATGGGTTCAAGCCCGATGCCGGGCTCTGTGCTAACATCTCAGAGCCTGGAGCCTGCTTCAGATCCTGTGTCTCCCTCTCTCTCTGCCCCTCCCCTGTTCACGCTCTGTCTCTGTCTCCCAAAAATAAATAAAACATTAAAAAAAAAAGTGCCAGTCTTTGAGGGTATTATTTCAGAACTAGTTTGTTGAATGCCCTTTTGGTGCACAGCTGTGTGCTGGGGCAATTTAAAAATCATTGAAATTTGACTTTGAGACTGTCATTTAAAATATTTGTTGAAATCCCATAGACAGATGAAACCATAACATACATGTATATATGAAAATATAACACAAGGCCACATTCAATGCCAAAAGGACTGCCATACACAAAGTGGGACGTTGGCTCTAAGAGTTAGTTATATTAGTTTCCTAGGGCTCCTTTGACAAATAATCACAAACTTTGTGGCTTTGAAACAATGGTAACTTATTTTCCCAAATGTCTGGAGACTAGAAGTTTGAAATCATAGCACTGACAAGGCCACACTCCCTCTGAAGGCTCTAGGGAAGAATCCTTCCTGCCTCTTCCTAGCTTCTAGTGGTTATTGGCAACCCTTGTCATTTCTTGACCTGTGCCTGCATCCCGCCTGCCTCTGCCTCCATCTTCATGTGGCTTTTCCATCTGTATGTGTCTGTCTCCATGTGCCTTCTTATGAGGACACTACCCATTTGATTTAGGCCCACCCTAATCCAGGGTGGCCTCATCTTAACCAGTTACATCTACAAAAACCTTATTTCCAAGTAAAGTCACATTGTGGCGTTCTAGGCAGACATGAATTGGGCAGGGGGGAGGTGGGGGTGGAGTACTATTTTACCCAGGAAACAGGTGAATAAAAAGTATTGTGAAGTATCTACAACTTCAAGTTCTGGGCCTAACTAATCCTTAAATATTAAAGTACACTTTATCTTATAGAACACTTATTCATGAAAGTGAATTGTGTGTCATGATAATGGATATCTAATTACTCATGACTCATTTATATTTTCACTTTTGTATATGTTTTCATTGAAAGTAACAAAAAATTTCATTTCATTGTAAACATTTAAAATTAAGACAGCACTATGTAATCCAGTCCCTCTCCTGTCCCTTCCCCCTCCTTCCATTGTTCCAAATGAGTAAGGTTAAATGAATTTGGGGAGAATAGGGTTCTAAAGCCCTTGAAAAAAAATCTGTTTTCTAAAGCAAAGCCATTCCATTAAGCAGACCTAAATTTAGATTGTCAAAGCCCCATAGACTCTGAAAAGCAAGTTGTTAAAACTCATAATGAGTTTCAGAGTTGCTGCATTTGGAAATGTCTACATCTCAGCAGTAGCCCTTGTACCAAATTGCTCTAGAAGATAGAAGCAGTAGATGTGAGGGACTCTTGTCTTTGAGGCCATCACTAAAGATATTAGTTGAAATTCCACATTCTTGACCCTCATAAATTCTTAAATTATAAATTCCTAGCAACTATAATTTGTAAAAAGCATATGGACAAATCCCTTAATGACAGATCAGAGATGATTAATTTAAAATATTTCAGTCAACTCAGAAGAACCGAAGATGAGTCATCCCTCACCTCCCAAACACACACCCCTCACCCCTATGCCAGAAATCCTGGCTTTTCCTAACAATATTCCTGAGTTAGAGAAAATGCAAATGAAGTATTTGAGAGTCAACTTAAAGGGAAAACATTTTGTGGCTGTCATGTTTAATTGGATGATAAATATGAGTGCCAATAGTTGTCTTAATATATTTCTTGAATACGATTCTTAGAATTGAAAAAATAGTGCCTCCAAATCTGCTGATGGACTAAACCTTCAGATGTATTTCCTGTGCCTGACATTGACTCTGCTTGGTGTGAAAGTAATCACCAGTATACAAATCACCAATATATAACAGAAAGTTAGCTCTGAGTCTCAGCTGCTGGGGCAACAACAGCAGCTCCATAGTGTTTTGTGTGCGGAATTAGTTTCATTTCAGCTGGCCAGTCTGGGAAGAGGGCAGCTAGAATGGGATTTGTTAGTAGATCTACTTTACTACTTTTATTTTTCAACGTTCATTTCAGCAAGATTCATCTGTCAAGTGCCCACTATGTTTCAAGGATAAGGCATACCAAAAAATGTAAGACAAGGTCCCTGTCCCTCCCACCCTGCCTCCATGGTCTTGATCTCAGGATCATGAGTTTAAGCCCCATGTTGGGCTCTGTGCAGGGCATGAAGCCTACTTAAAAAAGAGAGAGAGAGACACAGAAATCTACAAGCCTCTAATATTTACACACATATGGTTTCTGTGCTTTGATAATTAAATTCAACTGTGGTACTTACAAGAAAGAAATGTATTCTGACAAACATTTTTTTAAAAGACAAGATTTGCCAAAACACTGTGCTCTAAAAATAAATCAATGTAATGACTGATCTAAGAAATCTTAATTATATCCTTAATTAATTCAGTAGTCAGAGCCTTAAAAGAATTAATGACCCATTCACCAAAGTCATCATGATAATGCTCAATTTATAAAGATAGCCTTTCAACCTGTTCTCCCAGCCTCCTTGCTGAATTGAAATTGCGGAAATTGTCATCTGTTTCTCATTCACACTCTTCTTCAAATTGGTCACTTAAACACCATTTATTCTGCTACCTCAAAATGTATTTAATCCATCACATTTTATCCTCCTTGCTGTTATCTTAGTTTGTGTGTCCATCACAGCTCATTTGGATTGCTACAGTGATTTTCCAACTAGTCTCCCTACTTCTGGTCTTAACATCTTCCAGTCCTCCTCTGCCAACATGAAATCTACTCAAGTCTTTTTCCCACTGAAAATCTTGCCACCCCTTGCCATCACTTACAGAATAAAGTCCTTGGAATGACATACACGGCCATTCAGCACCTGGCCCTTGTCTGCCTCTCCATATTGATCTCCTGCAACAGACCTCCTTGTACCAGTACAGTTAGTTGCAATTCCTGAAACACACCCTGCTCTGAACTGTTCCCTCTGTGGTATCCCACTCCTAGGCTGGCAACTTCTATGCATCCTTCAACTTCAATTTGTAAATCATTTCCTTTCTGGTAGTCTCATCCACCAGATCATCCCTGTACTTTGTACATAGCTCTGTGATGGCATATGTTATCCCATTGTAACTTGTCAGAGATGCTCCTCTACCCAAAAATAAGGTTCACCTTTAATTAATGGAAAATTGGGGCATCTGAGTGGCTCACTCGGTTAAGCAGCTGACTTTGGCTCACGGTTTGCGAGTTCAAGCCCCGTGTCCAGCTCTGTGCTGACAGCTCAGAGCCTGGAGCCTGCTTCAGATTCTGTGTCTCCCTCTCTCTCTGCCCCTCCCCCTGCTTACACTCGGTCTCTCTCTCTAAAAAATAAATAAACATTTTTTTTTAAGTTTAAAAAAATTAATGGAAAATTGAGGAAATCATCCCATCACTCTGTCTCTAGAGTCTCCCTGGTCAGGAAGAATAGGTGTAAGATGGCCTTAAAAGAATTCTTACTTCGAATGTAGGGAGGACTTAAATACACTGAGGAGGCTGCTCCAGAGCCCAGTCCATTGACTCTGCCCCTAACACGGTTTGATGTCACACACTTTTCTGAGTAAGCATCTTTGACAGATTGAAAAGAGCGCCCCAGAGAAAATATATAACACACTCTACCTAGAGAGAAAGACCCACGGGGCCAAATAAACTTGCAATGATGCATTGTTTTGCTGAAGCAGCAGCTTTTCTTTTTATGAGCCAATGATTTTCTCTGGCCTGTGTACGTCTTGCTGAAGATTAAGGATATCTGGAATGTACAAAGGAAGAACAGTTGATAATAGCCTTTGGGGTTATAGAAAGAGTGCATATGATCTCTCCTGTTACACCCGAATCCTACCTCAATTCCCCAGTCTATGGGGTTTGGGATGGTTACCAATTTCTAGGATTTAGAAGTGTTTTAATCCAAAAAAAAATCTAAAAGAAAAAAAAATCTGGCTTTAAATGCAGCTTATTTCTTCTTCATCGTCTTCAAATATTGTTGACTGTGTTACTGTTTTCCAGTTTGTTTTGAGGATTTCCCCTTTTGTGTGCTCTCATGAAGAAGCCCAGCATCTATACTTTTTCCAATAGAAGCGGTTTTCTGATTGAAGTGAGCCAATAGTGCCCAGGTCTAAGAGATTCAAAGAATTCAGAAAAGAATGCAAGTAATGGGCTTAACTACACATTTAGATATATAGTCAGAGGATTATAAATCTAACCCAAAGCTGCATAAAACGGTAGAGTTGTAGGTTGCTTCCACAGGGACCATATTGGAAAATCAAAGGATGAGGGGTTTAGCATAATGGGAAGAGTGTGAACTGTGAGGTAAGGCAGGCCTTGGTCTGAGTCCCACATTCCAGTTGTTTGGCCTTAGATGCATCATATAACTCTACTCAGACTTAGTTTTCTCTTTTGTAAAATGGTGTTAATAGAAACCTTCCTTAGGGAATTGTTAGCATTAGAGATAATGCTGGTAGAATGCTTTGAACGTGGTAGGCTCTTTGGAAATGGTGGTTATGATTTTGGCTTTGTGTTGAGAGTGATGTGATGGACTCTGATTTCCCACCCGGTCCCCCTAGGAGTGCTACTGACAATGGTCCACATCCAGTAACTGCCTGAGGCAGGGGTATAAAAGCCTGGCTATTCTGACTCAACTTGAAATAATTCTGAAGGACTACTCTAATTCCAGAGCTCCCCATAGTTCAGCCAGGTCGACATGAGGCCTGCATCACAGCTCATCTTCTTCCTCTGCATAATCCAGCCCTCCTCCACTCCTTTCTAGGGACATTGACCCCAATAGCACTTCTTAAAAATGTCCTGCATGCTAAACTTTATTCCAGAGTCTCTACTTCCTAAGGAATCTGACCTGTGACAAGTGATGGGGCAGGTATCCAATCCTGTGTTATTAATTACTCATTGGTCTAAGGTGCTGGAGCCCAAAGAAGATCCTGTGGCACCTTAGCCAAGTGTCAGGAAATATTTTTTTTTTCAACGTTTATTTATTTTTGGGACAGAGAGAGACAGAGCATGAACGGGGGAGGGGCAGAGAGAGAGGGAGACACAGAATCGGAAACAGGCTCCAGGCTCTGAGCCATCAGCCCAGAGCCCGACGCGGGGCTCGAACTCCCGGACCGCGAGATCGTGACCTGGCTGAAGTCGGACGCTTAACCGACTGCGCCACCCATACGCCCCGGAAATATTTTAGAAAGACAGGAAAACATCAGAAAAACTGTAAGGGAATGAGGAAATTCCTAGAGACATGTGGAATTTGCCATAGGAAGGCATTTGATAATTTCCAGAGGTTAAAAACACCTTAAATCTTATTCCACATGAGGCCAGAAGCACGTAAATGTTTTCCAACATCAACTCCCTAAAAAGAACTTGGCTATGACATTCACATCAATATAATTAAGCAGATGTGGTGATTAGTCTTTCCCCAGTCTTGAACTTTTAATTCCCTTCCCTTTTCCCTGGCAAGGACCCAGCTAGAGACCTTCCTGGAAGCAGACCCGTGTTTTCTTTTCTAATGACTGTGTGGAGGTGGCCTAAACAGTTATTTTGGAGCTGGACTGTACTGTAGGCACCTTTCTGGTGCCCAGTGGCATTGAGGTTGGGAGTCCCTTGGCCCACTCAGGTACAGCCCATGGAGTTAGAATCAGAAAACTAGACAGAAGGTAATATCTGGAAGGCCAATCCTGCAGAGAATTTCTAGGGTTAAGTGAGACTCTACTTTGAACAGGGACTCCATCTCCAGGAACAGTCTCACCCCAACATGGTCCTTCTCTGTTCTTTTCTACCCAGATCTCAGCAGGTACTGTGGGTTGACCCAGGAGGGAGGAGCTATCAACCTAGTCGTATCATGTAGTAGTTAACCAACAAACACTTCCTGAGGATCACATGCAAGGCACTGATCTGTGCACCATGAGCACAAATACTGGATCCCACATGTCCATCTCTCCTGGTAATGGAGAGGAATGTGGACCTGAAGATGCGAGGGGCGGTGGTAGGACAGGTCAGTGTACAGGGAGTGAGTGCCATGAAATTAGAGGAAAGAAGATGGCTTTGTCCAGGTCACCTTTTCATGTCCTTAAACCCCATACCTCTGCAACCCTGGGAATGCTCAAGCAGTGCCTGGCCCAGGGGGAGCCCTCAATAGATATATATTGAACAGAGTGTTTGTCCTGATGGCTTGTCATCCATTGTTTGGCCTTCAAATTACAAATATTCAGCTTGCAGCAGATGTGCAAGATTTTTTCAGTAGTGACATCTCAACCGATGTTGCTGTGCAGCCCTCAGGGGACCCTTTGTCTAAGTATTGGTGGCCTGGCTGTGCAGAGGCACAGAGATGACAGGGAGGTGCCAGAGGCCTTGGAGTTGCTGCTGGGCTCAAGGATCTTGCCTCCCCTGCCCTCAGCCCTACTCTCCAGGCCAAAAAACTGCTGAAGGAGCAGTAACACTTCCAGAAGACCTACCTCCTCTGCTTGTTTTCTCCATCACACTGCAAGGCCTGGACCATGGTTCTACCTGATGCCCTGGGGTCCAGTCATACCCCAGTGCATGTTAGCAGATACATGTCCAAGCCCAAGAATTACTTATAGACCAAAAGGCACCTGTTGCTGTTCAGCCACTAAAGTATTACATCTGGGAGAACCCTCAGGAAACTAAGTTTATGGACCCAAGGGCACTTGCCTCAAGGTCCACCCTTAGCTTTTACTTAGCCCAGGTTCAGAGGCTCTGCCTCTGAGTGAACTTAGGACAGGACAGGATGAGGCTGGAAGGGAACTTTGTCAGCCCATTCCCATCTCTGCCAATCCCGATCCCTTCCTTATTGGACAGTTGAAGAGTTCATCTTACATGCAGGGCTGTGCAAATAAAATAGCCAGATGGTCACCCCTAAGGCCCTGGCATGTAGAAATTCAGGGGCCCCACTGCCACTTTGGTTGTAGTCTAGGAAACAGCAGGCTAGGAGAGGAGAGGGAGGGAGAGTCTCAGGATCCATTCTGAGAAGACTGTGCAACAGCTCTCACTGTGTGAGGCCAGAGCTGTGCACTGGATGATCTAACAGGATTTTCCCATCACTCACAGTGGAAAATAAAATGACCAGACTCATTGCAAGATAATAGTTTCACACAGTGGCCTTCACTGTCTCAGGCCTGCTTCAGGCAGTTTCTGGAATTGAATGAATTCTGTTTAGTTACTCTTTCCATTTACTGAGCAACAGCCTTGAGTTTTTTTAATTAATTAAACTAGTAATAAATGTGTTAAACCTCTACCTTCTAAAGCTATGTGATTAGCCTTTTTTGTGAAACTTTTTTTTTATCCTCATTTAAGAGAAGATGGACCTGGAATGTCATTACTCTGGCCAACTGATAACAGAATCAGAGAAGTGGGGCACAATAAGGGGATGTGGGATCATTTACACAGAGGGAAACTAAGGCTCAGAGAGAGAAATGACTTGCCCAAGAATTTGCCTTTCCTTTCTCCCATCACTTCCCCCCTGCCCCAAACTCCCTGATCAATGCTGAACACAGAAGACTTGCCTCCTTGGCATGGAATAGCAACTTCAGGGCACATTTTCTATACCCCCTCATTTCCCCACCCATCATGGAGGGCCAGCTGGATCCTCTCCTGGGAGAGAGGAAGAAGGCTGGTCATGGCAGCCAAGATGCAAATCTGACTGGGAAACCAGAGGAGCACAGGAACAGAGGGAAGGCAGCAGCATAGGTCTGGGACAGCTCCCAGCCCACCTCATAGAGACCCTAGAGGCCAGGAGGAGAAATGTTCTGAAACAGACTCCCTGCCAATGACAGTAGGAAAGGGGCTTATTCTCTGAATTAGGTTTGAGGATAACTGCCAGCTTTAATTTGCGATGATCTAGTTCATGGCAAAAGTGCAGTGAGTTTTGAGCTACTTAGCCATTGAAAGTACATGGTAATTGGGGACTTGAACTTTGTAGGCAGAATTGGGCAACTGACTGCTGTCATGAAAGGCAGAATTTGAAAACCTGGCAGGAAGGAGCTGAGTTCTCTGTAGCATTTAACCTGTAAGCCTAATGCTCTCAAGTTGCTACTGTTGGTATGTGATGCCATGAGGGCTGAATACAGGTGTGAAATGGGCTGCCAGAGCTGGGCCATGATAGAGTTCAAATATCTCCTTTTCCTCCCTCATCCCTGCAGTCTTTGCTCCCAGAGCTGCTTGGGACCAACAGGTAGGTGCTAGAGAGGGCTTGATCTTGTCCACTGATACCCAACCCACAGCCCCAAGTGGCATCACCTGGGAACATGTTAGAAATGTACATTATCAGGCTGCACTCCAGACCCATGTAACCAGCAGCTCTAGGAGAGCAGCCCAGCATTATGTTTTAACGACCCTCCGTGCAATCCTGATGCAGGCTTAGGTTTGAGAACTGCTAGTTTAGAGCATGGTATGGTTCTGAAATTGTTGTTTATTTAAAAAAAAATTTTTTTAGTATTTTATTTTTGAGAGAGACAGAGTGCGAGTGGGGGAAGGGCAGAGAGAGAGAGGGACACACAGAATCTGAAACAGGCTCCAGGCTCTGAGATGTCAGCATAGAGACTGACGTGGGGCCTGAGCTTGGGAACGATGAGATCATGACCTAGGCCGAAGTTGGACGCTCAACCGACTGAGCCACCCAGGCGCCCCTGAATTTGTTGTTTATTAAGGAAACTCTAGTTTTACATGAGCTAGCCATCTACTTCCTACTTTGCCCCCTCATCCCCCTCTGCCATGGGGACAGCCACTGTTAGGAGAATTGAGGTTTGTTGTGTTGCTTTCCCAGCCCTCAGCACTTGTACAGTAAACCATCTCTTTGCCATCTATTTGGCCCCTGGCCCCAGCTATCTCCTCCCCCCGAGATGCCCAGTTGTGTTGTTCCAATGAGGTTGTTTCCACTCGGTGCTGGGAAGGAAGACACTCCTAGATGCGGCTCTGTGCCATCAGTGAGACCACAGACCAAGAGTTAGGCCCTGGAACCCTACCTCAGAGTTCTCACTGCCATGATGAGGGATCTTTCAAGGGAGGCCCTGGCTGTCCTTCTCAGGAGAGGTATGAGCCTGCCCTGTCTGTCCTAGCTGGAAAAGTCAGTGGCTAGGAGTGGCTAAGTGAGCTCTGGGGAACTCGGGACTCCAGTCAGAGAGCTATGGGCTCTACCTGTCCAACCCTCCCCCTTTACATGCCCACAGATGGGGCAGTCACATGAGGATTCCAAGGGGAAAAGTCTGACACAGCAGTTAGCTCCCCTAGCTTTAATGCCAGAGAGAACCAGTTAGTTTTTTGAGATAGAGGCTCTGGGTTAATTTAATGAAATATATTTTGCCAAATGTTTTCTCTTTTTGTTCTAATTAATGGCCAGGCATTAAAAGGTACAGTGGCTATTGGAATTATGTCGTATCTTATCCCCCACCTCACTCAGCTCCTCCTTCCCGAGTGTTAGGAACACATCAACAGCATGACCTAAGCTCTGCCTTTGTCTCCATGGCACTGAGTAGAAACTGCCAGGCCCCTGAGGAATTTGGGTTGATAGCATATATTTGATATTTTCTACTCTTCTTCTGACCTAGTCTTGGTAAAAGGGCCTTGGGGTATGGAGAAAATGCAAATCCATGCTTTGAGAGTCCTGTGGTACAGATTTCCTAAATGGTGGCCATCCTCATAAGCTAGGGGACACTGCCCAGGTGGATGTATAGCCAGAACCCACCCGAACGTTCTCATCCAGGGAAGGCTGGCTTCTGTTGCATGAGTGCAGTGTATCATTGCTGAGGCTTTGTCACATTCAAGCCCTCTCGGCCTAAAGAAAGGAGAGGTCACAGGAAGCGGAGGAATTTGGTAGGAAAAATACACAGAGTTTTTATGTAAATTATGTCTCTTGTTTTAAGCCTCCCAATAATCCTTTGAGAGATGCAGTATTAACCTTGTTTTATAGATAAAGAAACAAAAGTTTAGACAGATTAGGGGACAGGTCTTGGTAAGGTCACAAGCTGAGAAGTGGCAGAGCAGGGCCTTGACTCCAAGCCTAGTGCTCATCCCCAGAGCCCTTCCCCTCTTTGCTCCCTTTGCCTCCATCTCAACTTCTAAGGAACATGACTGACCCATAGGATAATTGAAAGGGAGACTGCACCAAGATTCAGAAATCCTGGCCTCTTTCATTTATAGACTCCATCCAGCTCAGAATCCATCATGCTTGTTGGTACAGACAAATAAACAGTTTTCTGCTGAGAGGGAAATTGAAGGAATTGCTACAGGGTTAGGAGAATCAGTTAGATTGCTGAGCTTGCCATATTTCTTCTGACCCTGGCCACCCAGGCCACTCCCTACAACCCCAGAGATGCCCAGATTTGCCAAACAGCATGTGCATTTGCCCTTTGCAAAAGAGAGGGAGTGCGGACATAATAAATGAGTTGTTTGTTAAACTGTCTTTAGGGTTGGAAGCAACCCTTTGGGGTCTGTCTGCCCCAAAATGCTGGGCTTTCTTTACAAGTTATCTGAAGCAACGTTTTATGAGAGGCATAGTTGTACGAGGGTGTGTGTGTGTGTGTAAGAGAGAAGTACAAAGTACAAAAATACAAAATACTGAGCTTTTTTCTAACAAGCCTGGCTGAGGTTTCAGTAATTCTGCAGCTGTGACATGACTAGTCCACTGAGATATTCAGCACTGGCTGGAAAAATACAACCAAAATTTATTCAATCGATAGCAAGAAACATTGATGCCTCTAAGAGTCACATTACTGTAAGAGTGGTCTCACTGTGGGAAAGGCAGATGAATTCGCTTTTCTTCAGGCCCAGCTCAGAGTTTTTTTCCTTTCCAGGAACTTCACTGGGCACAAGGAACCCACAGAGACATGAGGATGCCTTGACTCATGAAGCATCATCATTGATGATGATAAGTCTAGCCCTCTTGTTAGTCCTGCACTTACAAACTGTACAACAGCAGGTTTTGAAGGTTCTGCTCAGAGGGTCTTAATTGATCTTGTTGAGTCTGGTTTGGCCATCTGTGCTGACAGAGTCATTCCCATGACATTTGCTTGCATACAGTGACCTCCATGCTCCAGACTGAATGTGTTTTCCCCACCCCGTGTGCGTGTCCTCTGCTTACCCTACCATGTGGCGATGAGTGAAGCCAGTATTCTGACCCAAGCAAGGACAGCCAACAGGGCTCCCCGAGGCACCATGCCTGGGATCTGAACCTACAGCTATCTGTTGGCATTGTAAAAATCACCCTGACTCCCTCAGTTTGCATGTGGAATGTGGGGGAGGTGGTATTGAGGCAGGAAGTTTATTAAGAATGTTTATTAAGAATTAAGTGAGGTCAGTGGCTGCAGGAGTCAGGATGAGCACTTGTTCTCTCCTTTTGAACTCTGATTTCCTCCACTTGGGGTCTGGCCTCTCCCCTAGGAGCCACATGGACACATGGCTCCCCTGGCCACATGGCTCCTGACACTCCAATATGGATGCTTACTGTTTTCGTGGGCCCCATCCCTCCTGGCCTAACTGCCGAGTTCTGGAGTCTGTCTCCTCTGAGAATAAGGTGCTGAAAGCATGCCCAAGTGGGGCTCACTGCTGGCTCTGCTGCATTGGGGGCAACCTGCTGCAAAGAAGGTATGGCTGCATTTCTCCCTGGAATGAGCTCCTCCATCTTCTTCCAGAGTGAGCTTGGCTGCTTTTCTAGCTGCAGCCTCAGCAGATCCTGGACAGATTTTGTTGGTTTACGACTAAGGAAGAAAAGTGGGCTCCAGAGCCAGGAGCTCAGCAGGGGTTCCTTCCCTTCAAAGAAAATGTAAATTAGAGTAGAAGATGCTGAGGTTAAGAAATCTGGGGCCCTGCTGTTAGCACTTGGACCCCTTATCCTCCCTCCAGCAGAAAGCTGGACTGGGTGTAATGTGTGAACACAAGGGCAGGACTGTACCCCAGTAATTGGTTCACACTTTTTGGCTCAGTTTATTCATGCCGTGGCCCTGAGAAGATGAGCTGATGTGGCTGTTCCTTTGTGACGTTAAAGTGCAGTACACATCATCTGCCCCCGAACCTGGCAGACCTCGACACACACATGCCTTCAGAGGACACTGATAAAGAAAGCAGTCTTTCTTTGGCCTACAAGAAATTTAAATATAAAGTTAAGCTAGAACAGAGGCTGCAATGCCATCCAATCCCTGCTGCCTCACCCTTCCCTGTCACTTCCCTAAAGACCAAGTGCAGCTGTTACCCACTCCTCTAGGCACCCCTTTCCTTGGCGTGGCCTCTCGACACCCCTGGGTTCTTGTGGTTTTGGACCGCATGTGCCCACTGCCTACTCCTCTCCATCTCACCTCTGCCTTCTCTACAGGCCCATGAAACCATGGCCAGCTCTTGTTTAATAGCACGTGGTCCAGGGTCTGAGTTATGATCGCTCTTGCTCTCTTCAAGACTCAAGACTCACATAGCTCATACTTAAAATCTCCCTGCCTTACAAGTAGGCCGATTCAATGAGGTGAGGCCTAATGGCGGGGGTGGGGGGGCGTTCTACATGTCAGCTGCTCTGATCCGGGTGCACTATGCCAGAGTCCCTGGGATTGACCACATGATGGGTTAAAATAAAGATGCTCTCAGGGTGTCTGGGTGGCTCAGTCAGTTGAGTGTCTGACTTGATTTTGACTCAGGTCATGGTTCCAGGGTTGTGGTCTCAAGCCCTGCATTGGGCTCCACTCTGAGTGTGAAGCCTGCTTGGCATTCTTTCTCTCTCTCTCTCTCTCTCTGCCCCTCTCCCCTGCTCATGCTTTCTCTCTCAAATAAATTAAAAAATGAAAAAAATTTTAATAAAAAAATAAAGCTGCTCTCCTGTCCAAACTTATGGATTATGAGTCAGAAAAGGCAATTAACCTTGAATAGTTTAGGTCACTGGCCCACTGCATGCTGCCTCAGTCTCTTCCCTAAAGAATAGAGAGTAAAAGCCAGGCACTCCAGGAAAGAGCAAGAATATGAATTCTCCCAACCTCAGAGTTGCAGGATGATTCTAAGGGATTCATCAATCATTCCACACACCATTCAGAGAGCGTAAATGGGTTGCGTGTATATGCGCTATTATTTTCAAGTACTGCTAGTATTATTTTCAAATAGGTACTATTGTGGCTTACAAAATACAAATTTATTTTTTAAATGGATGCTGAGTAAGTTATTTTAACCCAATAATATCTTTGGGAAGAGAATAACCTCAGAGGTTTAGCAGGATTTGGGTGCTCTACCTCAGCTCACATGTCCTGAAGATAAACTTCCTCAGGCTTGGAGCCCTGACTTTGTGACTAAACAGTAATCACCTGTCAACGCAAGTGCCTGTTTCTCCAGCTTAATCAATGGCACAACAGTAAGCACACAATACACAGTTTAGCTTGTAGCGTCAGGGCCACTGCAGGCAAAGGGAAAAGAAGACAGAACTCACTGGACTTTGCCATCTCATCAAAAGAGAAGACTTGGCTGCCACAGAATATTCCAGAAAGCCCCAGACCTAGTGCAGGGTGATCAAAAAGAGAGCATTCTTGGGGCGCCTGGGTGGCGCAGTCGGTTAAGCGTCCGACTTCAGCCAGGTCACGATCTCGCGGTCCGTGAGTTCGAGCCCCGCGTCGGGCTCTGGGCTGATGGCTCGGAGCCTGGAGCCTGTTTCCGATTCTGTGTCTCCCTCTCTCTCTGCCCCTCCCCCGTTCATGCTCTGTCTCGCTCTGTCCCAAAAATAAATAAAAACGTTAAAAAAAAAATTTTTTTAAAAAAAGAGAGCATTCTAGGAAACAGCTGGCTGGCATCTGAAAGTACAAGGCCAGAAAGTTTAAAATTCTTAAACTTGCCCCTGCCAATGGCTTATTGTAGGGAGCCCACCATGGTGGTTCAGCTGAATGTGACTCTCTACCCAAAGGCTACATCAGGCCACTCTGCCAGCCACTGGTGTGAGTGCTCCAAGAGAGGGGCAGGTTGCAACCCTTGGTGAAAGATGCCCCAGCAGTGCTCTGAGTTGATTCTGCCTTTGTGTTTCTGCTGGGAATTGAACTTCATGGAATTCTGCCATAACAAGGAACTCTGTTCCATTCCCCTAACCTCCTACCCTCCGGCCTTGGAGAAACAGCAAAGGAAGATGATTTTCTTCATTAGTCGTCATAAGAGCTTTATAGCTCAAACCCATGCATCTATGACTGGTAAATGGGAACCTGAAAGAATTCTGACTTCATGGCCAGGAGTAGGGGTCTCACCAGATGCTGGAAAATAACAAGAGCAAGATCCTTTTCTCTGGAGATAAGGGAGGTATACTAGGATTTCTTTTTCATAATTATCTGATGAGAAAAGCTATTCTTGCCTTTTTTGTTGTTTTTTTTCCTGTGAAGTGGAGAACTCTGAGTTTGGATCTATTGAATTTAAAGTTCTTGCCACCTAAGGTCCCTACCAGTGTATTCAAGCTGCCAACTCATAAGAACCAGTTGTTTTCATGGAAGACATGATTCTTGTTAAAAGTTCTTGTGATTTGGGGCGCCTGGGTGGTTCAATTGGTTGAGTGTCTGACTCTTGGTTTTGGCTCAGGTCATGATCCAAGGGTCGTGGGATTGAGCCCTGCATTGGGCTCTGTGCTAAGCATGGAACCCACTTGGGATTCTCTCTCTCCCTCTCTCTCTCTCTCTCTCTATCTCTCTATCCCTCTGCCCCTTTCCCCCTGCTTGCACATATTCTTTCTCTCTTGTAAATAAATAAATTAATTAATAATAAATACTTTATAAAAAATATTTAAAAGTTCTTTTGATTTCTATCACACAAGCACATTTTCCCCATGGCTGCCCCAGGCCCCTGCTAATATGGTTGCTGTACAGATGGAAGTGAACTCCTTTAGCCACTAAAACTCACCTGAGCTGACCACCAGGAAGTAGCCATTTGGTGCAAAGTAAAATGTGTGGAGAAAAATAATCACAATATACCACTGTTTCTTAATATTCCATTTCAATTGCTCTGAGAGAGATAATAGTACAGGACATGCCACTTGGGATAGAGTTAAACATATTTCCTCTCCTCCCAGAAGAATTTTAGGAAAGAGTTTAAGCTCTCCCCACACTCTGGTGTGTAAATGAGGAAATCATTGGCAGCCCTTGCCCCAAAAGACTGTTGTTGATAGAGTCTTTTGAAAGACCTGGTTTGTAGCGCACCACCCAAAGATCCCAGCATGATTCATAAGTCTGCCTTGAGAGTAGCTCTTTTTGGTGAGAAATCAAAGGGTGTAAGAATCAGGGTGGCTGCCTTGGGACTGTGTTAGGAAGGAGTGCAGGGCCAGCAGAAAAGGTGGGGAGATGCCCACCTGGTACAGCCTTCCTTTGTTGAGATGTCCACTCTCTCTTCCTTCCAATCCTACAAGGATAAGCTTCTTAAGATATTTGCTGAGAGAACTGATCTCCTGCCCTACTTCTCCTGGAAAGTATAGGATGAGCCAGCGGAAGGGGAAGAGGTGAGAAGTAAACATTGCGTGGAGGTCATAAAGGTCTGCCCTTTCTTGGAGCAGTACTGGGCCCTTTGGCCTTTACACAGGTGAGATACTTTGGATCTTATAAGACGACCTTGGTTTTGGATGCAAAATGAGACACGGTCCCACCAGAGGCCACCGTCTGAGCTGAGCTGCAGAGACCCCTGGGGATAGGCCTAGAGACTGCCATCCTGCAGAGCTGCAGATATTCTGACATTTTTCCACAAGTCATTCTGCTCCCAGCTCATCCCGGATACTGAGGCATGTCCCTGAAGGAGAAGTTAAAGGTTTAGAAATGGCCTAATTTCCTCACGTTTTGTGAAAAATTTAGCCAACCCCCTACCTTCTAGTCCTTCAGTCATTAGCTTATTTAGTGAATAATTGTTGAGGACCTCGCCACCAGCTAGGTTCTGGGGGACAGCTCCTGCCTTCATGAAAATGACAGCCTAGAAAGGGAGCAGATAATAAACAAGTAAATCAATAAGATGATTACAGATTGTTGTAAGTCCCATGAAGGGAATAAACAGGATAAATGAGATGGTAACTGAGAGAGGCCCTTCTGTAGGGGAAAGACCTCTCTAGAGAAAGGACATTAGAGCTGAAACCTCAAGGAGGGAAGGAATAACCATTGGAAGAGCTGCAGTCCAGGCAGAGAGCATATGGAGACACGGGGAAAATCCTTGGAGCATCAGGAAGAAAGGCCGTGGCCAGAGAGCAGTGAGAAGAAGGATTTGGGAGGAGTTCACAGGAGGTAAGAGCTAGGGTGTATAGGGCCTGTGGTCAGAGTTTAGGTTTTATTCTGAGAGCAATGGGAAGCCACTGACTGTGTTAAGCAAGAGTGGCAACCTGATTAAAGATCACTGTGTACTCACTGCCTCGTTGTTTGTAATAGCAGATTAGAAACAAATTCCATTGATATGGGGCCGGGTCAAATACATGTAGGTTCATCCCAGTGGTCTGCAGCAGTTAAAGACTATGAGGCAGGTCTGTATGTACTGCCAGAGAAAGATTCACAGGATACCCTAAGAAGCAAAAAAACAAGAAATAGAATACAGCATAAAATATACTGCCACTATATTTTTGAAAGTGATTATATATATATATATATATATATATATATATATGTGTGTGTGTGTGTGTGTGTGTGTGTATATATATAGATATGTGTGTATATATATATATATATGTGTGTGTGTATATATATATATATATATATATATATATATATATATAGGCTTGCCTGTGTATAAAAGTGTAAAATCCTACATTAAGTATACACAAGGAGAGGCACCTGGGTGGCTCAGTCAGTTGAGTGTCCAACTTTGGCTCAGGTCATGATCTCATGGCTCATGGGTTGACGACCCACATCAGGCTCTGTGCTGATAGCTCACAGCCTGGAGCCTGCTTCACATTCTGTCTCTCCTTCTCTCTCTGCCACTGCTCTGCTTGCACTCTCTTTCTGTCTCTCTCTCTCTCTCAAAAATATTTTTTAAAAAGGATATACAAGGAGCTGGTAAGGAGCAACACAAGGAGTTGCTTCTGGGGAGGGAAACTGAGACACAGGGTGGACGGGAGGCCTACTCTTCACCGTGTCTCCTTTTGTATGTTTGAATATATTGGTATGCCTTTGTTACATATTCAGCAAAAAAAGGTAGCTTGTCTAAATCACAATCACTGTGCTGTGTGGAGAGAGCACATTGAGAGATGGTGGTGGCTTGACCATGAAGTTGGTAATAGGATGGAGAGAAGTGGGTGGATTCAAGATCTACTTTAGAGGCAGGGCCAGCTGGACTCTGTGTATTCCACACTGACTTTCCCTGCTCCCACTTGTTCAGGAAAGCTTTGTGCATTGAGATTGGAACTGGGCTTCCCTGACTCTCCTCTGACTTCTGTGACACCTTTGTGGAAGGAAGAGCTCTTTGGCTCCTTCTAGGTGCTAAGAGCTTCAGAACTCTAGAGACTATCTAACACATCACAATATGGAGGACATCATTACAGACACATGCCCTTTTCACATCCTCATCCAACTTGTAGATGATTTTTTTAAGTAATCTCTAGGCCCAACATAGGGCTTGAACTCTTGATCCTGAGATCAAAAATCGGATGCTCTACCAACTGAGCCAGCCAGGTGCCCCTAGATGATCTTTAATGACAATCAAAACACAGTTACACTGAAGAAGCACTATCGTTTCTCAATGGAGCTTGCTTTCTTTGCAGAGAGATGCCAAAGGCCAGTACCTGTTTGACCTTCTTTGCCACCACCTGAACCTTCTTGAGAAAGACTATTTTGGGATCCGCTTTGTGGACCCAGATAAGCAGCGGGTAAGTCAATATTCAAAGCACAAATGGAGGAGAGGATTTGTCAGTAGGCTGAGTCCTTGAACTGCCACTCATACTCATGATTTTAGCCTCAAGAGTCAGGGACCAACCGGGCCCTGCAGTTGGGTGTCATCTCTTCAGATCACCGTATTAGATATGGAAGCTCACCTAGTGTGGCCTGTTGTTTCACAGATGCTGAAATGGCAGCCCAGAGGGTTGAAGTGATTTGCCCAGTTGTCCAGTTGGAGGCAGAGCAGCTGGGCTGGGTCATGATCTTGGAGCATAGGTCACAGGCTGAGCCTCTCCTGCCTGCTTTCTAGTAAACGAG
Organism: Prionailurus bengalensis; assembly: GCF_016509475.1. Lineage (NCBI taxonomy): Eukaryota > Metazoa > Chordata > Mammalia > Carnivora > Felidae > Prionailurus > Prionailurus bengalensis. The sequence goes on from NC_057355.1 coordinate 59,851,671, forward strand.
CTGAACCACCCTGTTCCAGTTAGGAAGGGTCTCACCTAAAGTGCCACGCCAATCTAGTGGGGGCAGAACAGAAAGATAACTGAACTGACATGGGCCTTCCAACGCCTTGCAAACACTGTAGTACTCATTCTGATGCACACAACATATGTGGCTCTATAGACACAGGGCACATTCCAGACAGATAGGAAAGCAAGTCCATTACCCCCAGGCCCCAGCCTCCCTCTCCACCTTCACCTCCCCTGACCTGTTTCCTCCAACACCATCCTCTCTTTATAGAGCCTTCACCTGTACAGTCCCCCTGCCTGGAACTTTTCTTCTCCCTGGCCTCACGCCTCCATACTCCATGCTTTTCTTCTGGCTAATTCCTCACATGTAATGTCTCAGCTTAGACTCTCACTTCTTCTTCACTTCCTCACTTCTTCCCCACTTCTTCCAGGGATTCTTCCCTAATCAACACTCCGAACGAGGGGCCATTCCTGTGTGCCCCCATGTGCCCTGTACTACCCCTGTTGTAGCATTTACACCATGCTGTGGCTGCCTGTTTGAAAACCTGTGTTCCCTGCAAAAATGTAAATCCCATGAGTGTGTGGGCTTGCTCTATATCCCATAGAACTAGCAGAGGGCCTAGAATGTAGTGGATATTCAGTAAATATTTGCCAAAGGAATGATGAGTGTGTGGGTTAATGGTTTATAATGCCAAAATTTTCCCCTCCACTCGCCCAGATGTTCCACTAGCAGAAACTTGCAGCTCCTCTAACTTCTCTTCATCAGCCCTTTCATTTCTGTGGGCATATAGTCTCCGGCACCCCCTCGAAGTGGGAAAGTATGCAGAAGCATCACCCTTTGCTATGCCCCTGCCCACCCCCTATTCATGAGTCCACTGATTTTCTTCACAGTTCCAAACATGGGCTCCATCTCTGTTGTCACAAGGGCCTTGGAACCCCAGAAGACACAGCCCCCCAGCAGTACCCAGGACCTCAGATAACGAATGAATGGATCCGCCCCTCCTCATGCCAGAGTCAAGTGCTGTTTTGTTCTTTGATGCTCTGAGCCACTGTGTCTCCAGGTCACATTTAGAATTTTATACTGGACACATTAGCTTAAGGAAAGAATCCAAAGGACTGTATTCCTTTCCTTCAACAAGTCCTGCCCTCTTGACTGACATATTTTGGTCCTCCTGGCTCTGCAGAATTTTGAGCAGTGTCAAGGTCAGCCCCTCTCCATATAAAGGCTCTACTGTCTTGACCTAAATACTGTCCTTAGCTCTGGGCCATAGTATAAGACCCCAAAAGTGCCATGACACCAGGATGCTACATGTCCTCACATGCTGTACGTGTCCATTCACTATATAATAATGGGCTGTTTTTACAAGGGGTTTTCTTGTTGTTGTTTTGTTTTTGTTCTTGTTTTTGTTTTTTTGGTCTGAGCTGTTTCTCCTTAAGAAGGAAAGCCGGTTACCCCAAGTTCTCTTTGTCTCCCAAAGAGAACAGCTTATGAAGAAAAGAGGACAAAGTGTACCATGTTCATTATTTTCTAGTTAGGTCAGAATGTACTTGAGACATATAAGAGAGTATATGGAGGTAAATAAAGATCAAAAGCAGGAGGAGACAGAAATATGAAGAAATGGGGGAGAGGAGAAATTAACATGTATGGAGTGGCAACTGTGTGCAGGGCTCTGCACTAGGTCTTTCAGCCGATGTTACTGGGCACCGAGTTGTATCAGGCACTGAGCTAAGAGCTTCACATATGTTCTTTAATCCTTAACACAGATGAGATGAGTATCCACAATTCAGATATCCATTCTCTGAATGAGTAAATAAAATCTTAGGTTAAGTAACTTGCCCAAAGCAGATGGCAATGCCAGTCTCCATCTCAGAGCTGTCTGATGCCAGAGTCTGTGTGGTTTCTAAGGCTCCATGCTGAATTCATCATACCTGATAGTTTCTGAAGTTGTGTGATGGCTCAGGGGTTAAGGCTTGAGAGAGTGCTTGAGAGTTGTGTGAAAATTATCATTCTAGATCTACTGACTCATGGTAGAGACAGAGCAGGTAAGCTCCCCGCTCTCTTAGGGTGTGAGGTCCTAAAATAAACCTCCTACCCTGGGGCAGCAGAACCCAAGCTCACATTCACCCCATCACTGCTTGCTCTGCATGGGTCCCCATGGGGGTCTGGGGATTCTCCTGGTCCCCCCTGGAGGAGATGCCCTCACTCCCCCTTTTCCCTATTTCTGGCTGAGGCCCAGGGCCCCAGCCTGCTTTCAGCCTCTCCTTTCAAGGTGGAGGTACCCTTTCAAGCCTCCAGAGCCTGCAGATTGTGCCACACTGTCCCAATGACCCAAATACAGACGGAAACTCCCCTCTGAACTTTCTTTTCTCTTCTCCTGACCCTTGCTCCCAGCCTCATGTTATCTATCAGTTTGCCAGTAATTCTGGGACCCAGATTTAGCCAGACTGCTACAGAAGGTAACTGTAACCATCACCATATTTTTGGAACCCTGGTTTTTCTGATTTCTCTATCAGACTGTCAAAAGCTCTTGGACAAGCTGTGAGGGCTTTCCCCTCCCTTCCCACCCCTCTCCTGTCCCCTCCTCCTGCCTCTCCTTTCTGGATCCCTCACTGCAGTGCTGACCAAAGTCCTCCTCAGCTCTTGCCAAGAGGAATAGACTTTTTGTTATTCAGCTCCACCTGCCTTCTGCTGAGAGTGCATCTCATAGCCTTTCCTTGTAGTTTCTGTCTTCCTTTGTTTCTTTATTTTAATCTATCAGTCAGGTGCCTGGGGGCATTCTGTTTACTGAGCCCCAGACACTTGCTGTGTTCTTCTTGCCGTACACAATTCTGATGTGCTCCGATCAGACGGGCCTCCTCTGCCTTCATAGGCTCAGCCTGGAACCCCAGTTGTTTCCATGCAATTTCATCTCTTGCCTTTGCTTCCCTGTGAAGCCGAGCCGCGGTGGGCCTTGTAATGTGAGAAGGACCTCTTAACCACATTGAGTGGCTATAATGAGTTGCCAGCCTCGTGGGAACTCAGATCAGAGGAAGCAAGAGAGCAGAATGTCAGCCCAGATTATCCATGTGGAGCTGACGGAAGAACTGGCTCTTAGTGGGTCCATTAACTGCATGACCCACAGCCCAGCCCAGAAGGTAAGAGCTGGGAATTGCAGGAGGCCAGGATGCTGTCTGCATGGCCCTGGCTGCTTTCCTGCCAGAGGGAGGACTCTGCCAAGATGTTACACTAAATGGAAGTAGCCAGAAGAGAGGAAGATGTGGACGGGCTTCCATTGTCTGTTTGACGGCTATCCATTGAACACTATCCTAGGCATCGGTGGATGACATAGTTTTCTGCCTTCCCAGAGCTTAAGGCTAGTGGTTTTAGTCTACTTCCAGATAATCAAATCCCACTTAACAGCAGTCATAGCTCTCTGCAAACTGTCAAGTTTCCTGATTAGCATAAAAGCAACAAGCATCCATAATGCATTGTGTGAAGCATCTATATAGAACTGGGAAATAGATACAGAATGGTCTCACTGCTTCCTTCCTGCAAATGTAAGTTCCATGGGAAAAAAATGTATTTCTACTATATCCTTCCTCTATGAAAATCCAAGGGAAATACAGTACTATCCTACACATTGGTTGTGGTTCGTTATCTTATGAGACTGAGACTTTAAACATCCCTGATGCCAAGGAATCCTGAGTATGTACGCTGTAACACAAGGGCTGGCAAGATGTTGCTCAAACAAAGATGGAGTATACACCAGCCATCCCTGCCTTCTCACCATGTATGAAATTCCACCTGTTAATACTTTCTAGAGCCATGACCAGTAGCCTCTGTCCCTACTGCCCACCCACCTCTGCCAAAAAATAGCTGGCACACAACATAAACACACACAACCCACTGAAGTCAGCATTTCCCTGTCCAAGCCAGGTGGGGTTTTGTCCCCATTACACATACGTGCATTCACTTGTGCCTACTGCTGTGCCAGAAATATGGCTCAGAGCTTTGGCACCCTGCTTTGGAAGGCAGCATTGCCGGGGAGGCCCAGAAATGGCATCTGAAGCTGGAACTCTTCCCCCTTCACAGCTGCTTCCATGGGGAACTTACTTCAGAAAACCCTTTCACTCTCTACTCTCCAAGCCTACATGTCACAAGCTTTTGTGCTGCTTTCACCCTGGGCTACAATCCGTCCAGTCACTGAAATTGGGTAAAACAAGTTGTAGTTGACACTGCTTCTCTCATTAGTGTTTTCTTCTTCTGTGTTCTCTGTTTCAGCATTGGTTGGAGTTCACAAAGTCTGTGGTGAAGCAATTGAGATGTAAGTATTCATGAGAAGATGGGAAGCCTCACCCCTGGGGAGGGTGGGACAAAACCTCCCACTGATAGTAAGTCTTGGTGACTATCCACTGTTCTGACTGTGAGCTGGCCCTAAATATGTGAAGATCCTCTTAGGATGGTTCAGAAGGCTGTGCATCCCTGTGGGGAGGGAAGTCCAGTCATCCTCTGGGGAGGGTGTTTCCTAATGGGCACATCTTTGTCTCTGCAGCGCAGCCTCCGTTCACCATGTGTTTCCGCGTGAAATTTTACCCTGCAGATCCTGCTGCGCTGAAAGAAGAAATAACCAGGTAAGGCTGAACTTCCCTCAGCCACTCAGACCTGTTGGGGAGGATAGGAAAGAGGCACTGAAACCTCTTAGATCCTCTATTTTGGAAGCTTCTAACTCTTATGAACAAGGAATCTTCCTAAATATAACCTTACCTCTTCTGTATTTCATTTCCACATGCTTTCTTTACTCACCCCCCTCAGTAGAACTGGAATGGAGTGAGCTTCTTTTCTTCAACAAGTGTGTATACTTCATTTTAAACTAGTCATCTACAGGGGCGCCTGGGTGGCTCAATCAGTTAAGTATCTGACTCTTGATATCAGCTCGCGTCATGATCTCACAGTTCATGGGATCGAGTCTCGCATCAGGCTCCGCACTGACAGCACAGAAACTTCTTGGGATTCTCTCTCTCCCTCTTTCTCTCTGCCCTTCCCCTGCTTGCTTGCTCTCTCTCTCTCTCTCACAAAATAAATAAAAATAAACTTAAAAAAAAAAAGAAACTAGTCATCAACAAAGGGATCTGGAGTAACTATTTAATCAAAAGCATTTTTTTTTCTTTTACCAAGGATGTGGCCCCCATGGATGTTTTTCAAGAGGGCAGGTTGCTTTTTTAGGGGATTGAAATAGACTCCAGTGGCCTAATGTACTTGAGAAATGCCGAAGTAGGACACTGAAAAATAAGCTGGGAAATACTGAAGATTTTAAATCCAAGTGGATAAACCCCCAGTGTGCTAATGGATCAGGTCCGTGATAAACTCTTCATTGTGGGGATCATGCTCTGTGGCAGGCAGACAGCTGCATGGAATGAATCCTATCTCATCCAGCACCACTCGAGGATGAGAAAGAACTTTTGTGCCCACATTATCCTACAAGAGGGTCAATGAATAGGAGCTTCAGATCTTCACCAGGGTTTTGTGTATATGAGCCACATTCTCTCTGAAAGTCTTACATCCAAGATCCAGGAATGCTGTGTAACGAGGATCCTTAACTTTTATATGAGAAATATCTAATTTTGACATTAGCAAAATGTTGATGTTACCTTGTAGAGATTGGGGCCTGAGGTCAAGAGGTGATGCCAGGGAATCCTAGAACTGAGGAGACAGCTCTGCCAACTCTCCCTGCAATTCCCCAAACCTTGGACACCACAGAAATTTGGATGAGGCTGTTGCCAGTTATATAGACTCTGTCCTATAAGGCCTTGCGATCTACTTCCAGATCCTGAACTGCTTGGAGGAATTCCGAAGAAAGGAAAGAGGAGGGAAGAAGGGAGGAAGAAAGAATATGGACCTATGTTCACTTCCTGTTCCGAAGAGCGTGTCCCTAGTTTTGTATCAGATAAAAGGAGCTGAAGTTTCTCTGAGAAGGAAAACGAGGAAAGGGGGAGAGAAGAGGGCAAGAAACAGGACTAAGTAATACAAAGGAAGCACAGAAGTAGGACAGAGAGGAAAAGTGGCTTCTTCACATGGACCCCAGTGGAGGGTGGGGGGAGTCTTGCAGTGGAGTTGGAAGCATGAGGAATGTTGTTTGCTTTGGATGTTTGGGGCAGTGCGTACGCACCAACTTTGAAGCACTGGGGCCAGTGAAATGTGTAGTTAGAACCAAACCTCATACTCCTTACTGGGCACAGAAACTGCAGGTTTGGGGCACCTGGGTGTCTCGGTCAGTTAAGCGTCTGACCTTTGATTTTGGCTCAGGTCATGATCTCATGGTTTGTGAGATCAAGCCCCACATTGGGCTCCGTGTTGAGCATGGAGCCTGCTTGAGATACTCTCTCTTTCCCTCTGCCCCTCTCCCCCACTTACACTCTCTCTCTAAAATAAATTTGAAAGAAAAGAAGAGGAAAGAAGGGAGGAAGGAGGGAGAGATGGAAGGAAGGAAAGGAAGGAAGGAAGGAAGGAAGGAAGGAAGGAAGGAAGGAAGGAAGGAAGGAAGAGCGAGGAAGAAAGAAAGAAAAAAAGGAAGGAGGGAAGGAATGAACGAACTGCAAGTTTTGATTGTCCACGTGGAAGTGGACGTGGCTCTACTTTGCTTCTGAAAACCAAGCTCATCCACATGACAGGAGAAATCTTGTAGTTTTAGGCAGGAGAGTAAGGGTAGAACCCCTATGAATGACAACTTAAACAGAGAGGACTTTTGGCAAAGCACTAGCCTGCCCTGCTCAGGACCCCCAGAGGATTAACCTCACTCTGAGCCTGTCCCAGCCCCTCCCCACTCCCCCTGCTCCCTGCTTTCCTGCCAAAAGCGGTGATGGTGCCAGGGCCGACCCAGAAGTCCACACTCCCGTCCACATGTCTGGACAAATTTAACATGCCTTTCTTGAGAACCCAGCACCTTGCCTCCTAACACCACACATCAGGATCGTCTGGTTTCCACCTCACTAGACCAACAGGGGGGATGACAGGGATTATTCTAACAACTCAGTGAGCTGCCAGTAAGAACACAGCAGACACATGGCTTTCTGATTTGATTAAAGGACAAAAACACATGGTTATCTTGGCCCTTAGGAGGAGCTCTTAACACAATTTTCTAAGTCAAATGTTATTACATAATACTAATGTACAGACTCTCCTGCCCAAGAAGAAGCACAGACCTGGAAGCTCAGATCCTATTTCTGTCACTTCTTGGCTCTGTGGCCTTGGACATAAGATATTTAATCTGTCTGACCTTCAGACCCCTTATTTACAAAATGAGAAGAGTAACATCTACCACCTAGAATTGTTGGGAGAACTGACCACTACACTGGGATCTTGCACTTGGTAATACACCACCCCACCCCCCGCCCCCGCCAGCAAGGCTTACACTGAGCAGAGACTGCCAGATTGATTACATGGTCCATGCACCCCAAGGGCTCTGCATGGGACACGAGTACAATTAGTTCTGGCTTTTCTCCTTTGTTGATGTGAAAAAGGTACTTTTCTGATAATCCCTACTCCTCCTCTGTCCTTTTCCCCCACCAGCTAGAATCCTAACACTTAAGGAGCTAACTTTTGAGGATTCAGAGAGAAAGCCATCCCTGGTAATCAGTCATCCAAGTCCTCATGGTACAGCATGGGGACCAAGTCCAGGCCTCTCTCCAAGTCAGCCGACTTCAAAGGCACAGACAAAGGCACTGAAGCTCCCCTGCTTCCACATACATCTGTGCTGAGCATCCTTGACTGTTTTCCCCTTGCTCTCCACCTCACCAACCTTCCTTCCCTAGAATACATCTTTCAAGCATTGTTGGGGGTGTGAACCCCAGAATGCCTGGGCCTGATTTAGAGTCTTTGTGCCTCCTCTTCCCCAAGGCATCCTGTGGAGGCCTTGGAATTAGCCGCATCTTTCTCCTCATTCATGTCTCTGCTGATCTTGAGAAAGTGGGTACCTGCCCCAGCCTTACTAATTACCCATAATTCATTCCTGGCTTAAAGTCCTCCATGCCACCTTTCTGCCAAGCCAATTTAGCTGTCAGTGTATTTTTTCCTAGCGATATTGGTCCTAAATTTCAATGCCATCTCAGCTATTCCCATAAAGGCAGACTGAGAGGAGGGGATGAAATAGGAAGTAAAGAACTGTGCTTCAATTTATCTCTTGGACTCTTCCCAGATGATAAATTTAGTTGCCAAATCCTGATTAATCTCTTTTGTCATTTTGTAAAGTAATAAATAGATTTTCTTGTCTGAGCTAGAGACAAGGCAGAGAAAATGAGGATTAGGCACCAGATTTAGCGTTTAACAGGGACCGCAGGTGTATGAACTCTGGAAAGATCAAATAATAGAAAGAAACTGAGTGCAAATGGGGCCCCACCCTCTAAGGAAACAAAGCTGCCTGACATGTGTTTGAGCAGGTGCTCAAAAAAAAAAATGTTAATGGAATGAATGAATCTCTTCATGAATGGAGTTTATAGGTCATTTATTCCTTCAATGAATATCACTTGAGCCTAGCTTAGGCTAAGATGGACTGGCAAGCTTTTTCTATAAATAGTAAGTATTTTAGACATTGTGTACCATATGGTCTCTGTCATAACTGCTCGGTTCTGTCTTTGCAGTGTGAACACAGCCAGAGACGATACCTAAATGAATGAGTATGGCTGCGTTCCAATAAATTTTTTTTTGTTTTTTAAATTTTTATTTGTTTTTTTTGTTTTTTAAATTTTTATTTATTTTTTGAGGGGGGGAGGGACAGAGAGAAGGGGACAGAGGATCTGAAGCAGGCTCCATGCTGACAGTAGAGAGCCCTGTGCGGGACTCGAACTCATGACCTGAGCTAAAGTCAGATGCTTAACCGACTGAGTCATCCAGGTGCCCCTAAAATTTTGCCTTATTTCATTGGAAACTCTGGTGGCAGGCCATAGTTTGCTGACCCCAGACCAAGGAATCAAAAAGAACTGGGTATAAATTCTAGGTTGTTCTTTAACTAGCTGTGTGACCAAGCAAGCAACAGTCTCTGCAGTCAGTCAGTTTCTTCATCTATGAAGCACAATAAAAACAGTAGTCACCTCAGAGTCACTGTGAGGACTGCATGAGACAGTACGTGTTCAACAGTACAGTGTGGTGGTGCCTGGCTGGCTCAGTTGGTAGAATGTATGACTCCTGATCTCAGGGTTGTAAGTTTGAGGCCCATGTTGGACGTGGAGCCTAGTTAGGACAACAAAATAAAATGAAACAAAAAAATACAGTACAATGTGTGGCTCACAACATGCACTCAGTAAATCATTATTGTTTTGTTATTGTTTTGTATGTGTCTCCCCACTGGAATGTAAACTCCATTAAGAGTAGGGACTCAGTTTTGTTCCCTTCTGTATTCCCAGAACCCATGACAGTGCCTGGCACAGTAAGTGCTCAGAACTGGATGGAGGGATGGAGGGATGGATGGTGGCTGGGAGGGAGGGCAATTAGGTGAGCTAAGTAAAGGATGTACAAGCTCTCTAGAAGAATATTAAAAGTGAATTAAAAAATCATCTCTGACTCCAAGGAGCTTGCAGGCTAGTATGGGGGAAGAAAACATTCTAAACATGGTTAAAGAAAAGGGGTGGTAGAAAATAGAGGAGGCCAGGGAAAGAGTCTGATAAAGGAAAGTTGAGTCCAAAGAAAAAAAATCTTGGGAGAAACTCTTCAGGAGACACCACTGCTTTCCTGAAGTCAGAACTTTTAATTCTGGAAATACCTGTGGATTCGTCTCTACACTTTGATATCAGAAAGCACAGTGCCACAGCCAATACCTTGGAGAGATGTACATGTCACAGAAAGATAATTTTCCTTGGCTGTCTTTTAGGTTTTCACTTGGTCTGCCATCAGACGGTCCCAATTCACACCTCCCTCAATTTAGTACAATGTTGGCATTAAAACAAAAATGGAGGTGAGGCCAGGAAGAGATAAGTAAAGTTTACCCAAAAACGTGTCCTAAGGAACAGGCTTGTCTTAAATCTGGTCTAAAGCTGATTTCTTGTTCGGTTCCGACGAGAATTTCTCCCTGATGACATAGTTCTCTTGCCTGTATTCAGGACCCCTTTCTTGCTAACTGACAACTAACTGAATTACCACGGGGGTAGGAAAAGCACCAGGCCTTGAGTCAGGAGATCTTCCTTGACTCTGATCACTGTGTCACCTCAGAAAAGTCACTCTATATGTATAGCCTCTGTTTCCTCGCCTATGAGAGAATTAGGCTCTACAGCTCCTATTCTGAGGTTCTAAGATTGGGTAACCAAGCCAGCCTGTTCATCAGGAGCTGGGAACGCTACGTGGCCCTGGCAGGCCGATCTCCTGGCTGGAAACAAAGTGGCCCTAGTGGCGGTATCTCAGGCAACAAGAGAGACTTCCTTAGGCCCATGCATGGCAGGGGAGAATGTGCCAGGTTCTCTTGAGAATAGGTCTAAGAATGCTGTGGGTCATGTGGGATATATTTTCATGTCCAGCAACAGTGAGTCATTGGTTACCTCCTTCAGTGAATAAAACATGAAGCTTGATGAAAGCCACTGTAGCAGAAAAGGGAGGGGGGACCCCTAATACAACTCTGTACCCTGAAGCTGTTGGCCGATTCTTTCTTGGACTTAGTGACTTGCTAACAAACAGAATAAAGCAGAAGTGATAGTGTCTGAGATGAGGTCATAAAGAAGTGAATCCTCCTGTCAGGCCTATAGATGTTGGTCTTGAGTTCATTTCTTCTTGTCATCTAAAGAATGTGCTTTGGTTTTTTTTAGGATGTTGACTTGCCCCTCCTTCCCCTACCCCCTCTAATTGCTGCACCATTGTCTAACAATGTTCCTGTGGCCTTACCCTTGACCCCCCTGTAGATGTCCTACCTCCAAAACTCTGAATAAACCCCACCCAGCAGTGGAAAGCCTGTTTCCTTTCCAGCTCACTGGAGGCACCTGCCATGCACCCATTGATAAAGATGCCTGATAAAGATAATGGTTCTCAGGGTGAGGAGGAGCATGTCCCCCCTGGGTGGGAAGGGAGCAAATCAGAAGGCTTCAGCAGGGCTTTTATCAAACCCAGGAGCAAGAAGATACACACAGATTCTGATGTGCTCTCCCCCCACCCCGGGGGATGTTTTCCTCACCACCACATTGAGAATCAGTGCCCAGAGCTTTGTTGTCCGTTTCAGCTATCTCCTTTAGTCCAGTATCCCTGAATTGTAGCACAGAGAGCTGTAGAAGGAGTGATATATGAACTCAGGCCCAGGGAATGATCACTGAGTGAAGGACAAAAGATTTGCTTCCATGTCCCACCAAAGGGACAGGGCCATTTAACAGTGACTAAGAGCCAACCTCAGGAGTCTTACAGTCAGTCCTGAATTTGAATCCTGACTCTGCCACTTCCCAGTTGTGTGCCCTTGAGAAAATTACTTAAGCCTCAGTTTCCTTATCTTAAAAAGGGGGGATGATACAACACTGTATGTTAACTATATTGGAATTAAATTTTTTCTAAAAGGGGGGGGGCGTGGATCATAGTACCTATTTCAAAGTATTAAGTGAGAATTAGATGAGCTATGCATGCAAAGTACATAACACCTGGCCTGGCAGATAGGAAGTGCTCAGTACACATCAGCTACTATCAGCTGTTGCTCTTGATGTCCTGCTTCTACTGAGGTGAGAGTTTTCTCTGTTTGAAGAAATGCTAGCCACAGGTTTCTATGCTTCCTTCACTGCTATTGAGCTCAGCCAATAATTGAAGGCTGTTCCACAAATGGACAGATTGGTTTGGCAAGCTGAGGCAGAACTCTTCCTTGGGCTGGTTCCTTCATGCTCCATTCCACTTCTTAAGAAGAAACATCAGCCAGAGTCCTAGGCAGGGAGAAGCACAACTGGCCCCTCTCTGCTGACACAGGTTTCTTTTTCAGCATCGAATGGGCCAGGGCTGGCTCGTTCCAAAACCCAACACTGGGAGGGAGGACACAGTGCTTTTGCCAGGAAGCACCGTTTCTGTTTAGAGCTACTGAAGGAAACTAACAAGTTGTTTTGAATTGAATCCCAAATCAGTTCAGGGCAAAGTACTTAAAAAAGTCTTCAGGGAAATGGAAAATATGTTTGTTCTGTGGTGCCATTTTAAGTTTTTGTTTTTAAAATTCATTTAAAATTCATTTAAAAATTTCATAGGCTTATATTACATACTTATGTCTTTAAAGAAATCAGAGAAATCCTTTATAGTTCACCCTCTCTTTTCTCTCTAGGTATTTAGTCTTCCTACAGATCAAAAGGGATCTCTACCATGGCCGTCTCCTCTGTAAAACATCAGATGCTGCCTTGTTAGCAGCTTATATCCTTCAAGGTAATGACTTTTGACAGGATGAATGAACTTGCTTTCATGCTAAGTACTGATTATATTATTTCAGTCACCACAGATGACTACTTCTTGGATATAAACAGTATCTAACTTGAAGCAGAGTCTAGGTTGGATAGCTTCTTTGCCTAGCCTCCTTAGTCCCAGAAAGCTCTGACCACTCAACCCTAAACTGTGCCTAAGGTCTTCCTGCGGGCTTCTTTAGGTCATCATGACTCTGGGATTTCCTCCACCCTTGGTTGATAGAGTTACTGGGACTCTGGAGAGTCATCTGAATCAATTTTTCTAAGACTTTACATGCAAATCTCAAAGGTGTGAAGTATCTTGGAATTCTGGTTTCTCAGAGACCTTTCCATTCAGAGTGTTCAAAGTTGAAATGTTTACAAGTAACAGATATATTTCCTAACATGCTAATAATGTAGAGTTGAGTCTGTATCCAGCAGATTCCCAGACTGGCTTTTTTTTTTTTTTTTTTTTTTTGCAAAACATTGGGAAAGGTATGCACTCTTCATCTATGTGATGCCTTCTCCTTCCATGAAGTACAGGGGCTCCTGAGTGCCACTTCTAAGGCTTCCCTTAGTCCTTAGGCCTGAACTGTCCCAAGATTGTTCAGGACTACACTAAAATCATGAAGTTTCCTTCAAAGAATCTGAACTCTTAATTGGAAATCTGTGAACTCCAGGAAGCTACTTTGTAGAGAGAACCTGGAAAATGTTTGCCAAAAAAAAACTTCAGTTCATCTGTTAAGAGAAATATCATAGCTGTGTTAAGAATGTAAAAGTCAGGGGTACCTGGGTGGCTCAGTCAGTTAAGCATCCAACTTCGGTGTAGGTCATGATCTCATGGTTTGTGAGTTCAAGCCCTTTATGGGGGGATGGGTTGCTGGTGCCCAGAGCCTGGAGTCTGCTTTGGATTCTGTGTCTCACTCTCTCTCTGCCCCTCCCCTGTTCGAGCTCTGTCTCTCTCTCAAAAATAAACACACATTAAAAAAAATTGTTTTGAAAAAGAATGTAAAAGTCAACACATAGCAAGTTTGACTTCTGAGAGTCCTGTTTTTAAAAAATCACCTAACCGGCAACTCTAGAAGGTGCCTACCTAAGCTACCCAACTAGAGCTAAGCAACTCTAAATTACCCAAAGAGGCCCCTTTCATTTTTAAAGGAGAAAACCTGGTGTTAAGTGAGATTTTAAACTCTATTATTTCCTTCAGTTTTACCCTGACAACATTGAATTTTTCTTTTTCTTTTTTTCCTTTAAAAAAGTAGTTGATGGGGCGCCTGGGTGGCGCAGTCGGTTAAGCGTCCGACTTCAGCCAGGTCACGATCTCGCGGTCCGTGAGTTCGAGCCCCGCGTCAGGCTCTGGGCTGATGGCTCAGAGCCTGGAGCCTGTTTCTGATTCTGTGTCTCCCTCTCTCTCTGCCCCTCCCCCATTCATGCTCTGTCTCTCTCTGTCCCAAAAATAAATAAAAAACATTGAAAAAAAAATTTAAAAAAAAGAAAATCTCTAAAAAAAAAAAAAAAAAGTAGTTGATGTCCAATATTGATGTTTTCTACTTGGAGCTTTCTAAATAAAATCATAATAAATGACTTCATGGCTCAAGGTCACTCTGGACTGTAGGTCCAGGGAAGCTTTTAGTCTCTTGCAGAACGATAGAAATTCCCAAGTAATTTGGAAGACACAATGAGTAGCTTTGTGCACAAGTACAACATTCAGCTGTGAGAGGAGGGCACATTTTCCTCTTAATATTTATTCTCCCCTCAAGATTTCGCACAGGCCCTGGTTGTGGTTCTCACTAACGAAGGAGAAAGGACAAATACAAAGCAGCTGGCACTTCTAACATACTTTCTCCTAACATAGGCACGATGTTCCCTGTGGAGCCCTTCCTGTGCAGAGGACTGGGTTCTGATCTGCTTTGTGGAGAGCGTCATGGGCCCACCACACTACCCTATGGAAATCTCACTGATCTGAGATCCTGGCAGCTTTAGGGAAGGACTCTTTTTCTCTCTACATGGGTAGAGGAGAAACAGCACCCCATGCAGGAAGCTAGGAAATCAGCCTTAGGACCTGGTGCTCCAGAACTCAAAGACCAGTTTCAGTCTTCTACTCTTGAGGTTCTCTCAGAGGGGCGTGGCACCTGGTCAGTGGCACCCTCAATGAATATTTACTCAAATATATTCACTTGATTTGATTTGATTTGATTTGATTTTGACTGAGAGTGGAGTTCTGAGTTTGGGTCATAGCTCATTCATCAATGTGTCCCTGCTAAAATCCTCAAAACTGACACTTTAGACTTCTGATCTGGCTCAGGCCCAAGAGGCTCTCTCTTCCTGATGCAGCTCGGTTTCTTGTGCTGCCACCAAGAGCTATGATCCCAGGACCTTTTCTCAAGCCTGAATAGATAAAGACCGTGATGCAAGCTTCTGCTTTTCTTTTGGATGTTTACTTGTGGTGACCACAGAATACAGGCTTGGCTCTGGTATCTCTGCTTAGACTTGATATCACCCCAGGGTGCACATCTGGGAAAACAAAGGTGGGTTATGCTTCTTCCGAGGAGCACACCCTCCATCTAACCCACAGCCACACTCAAGATCCACTGTTCTTTGGAAATGTGGTGTGTGCTTTGGCTTTTGCTCTGTGTGTTCATCTCTTGTTGCTTTACCAGTGCTGATTTACCTACCTCCACAACTGTTTTACTCTGCTTTCCTTTTGCAAGCGGAGATTGGGGATTATGACCCAGGGAAACACCCTGAAGGCTACAGCTCCAAGTTCCAGTTTTTCCCGAAACATTCAGAGAAGCTGGAAAGGAAAATTGCTGAGATTCACAAGACAGAACTCAGGTATGTGATACTCAGTTGAGGCTCAGGACACTCTGTCCCCCACAGCCTGAGCATACAAGCCCCATGCTGCATCCTGACTCCAGGATGTACCATTTTCAGCATTGCACTGACAGCACAACCCCAAGCCCTATAGAGTAGGCTGAAGCCCAAGGGCAAGAGGGACATTGTATTGTAAGGAAAACAGAGAGAGATTGGCCTCTGAAAAGTATTCATGTTACTAAGATAAATGATGAGACAGAGGAAGAAGCACGGACTGGGGAAAATAAAAAAAAAACATAAACAGCAGAAGAGAAAAAAGTGAGAGGAGGCATATGAAACATGGGGAAGCCTCTGCCTTCAGTCTGTGACAGTGTGATAGGTGGCTTCTGGGTCAGGGGATGGGACTGTGCAGAGCTGGCCTAGTTCATGAACACTGGGGGTGCCCTGAGAGCTCTTGGTTCAGGGGCTGTGTCTTCAGCACTGCCTCACTCAACCCCACAGCACTGCACAGAAGGAAAGGGCAGAGAAGAGGCTGGAAGCAGGGGCTTGTCCTCCTCAGATTCTTAGTTTTTTCAGAATATGCCACATTCCATAAAATAGCATTAACGTGTCCTTTCACCCACGTGAAATAGGATTTTCTACAAAGATTGATTTAAAGAAAAAAAAAGGCAACAATAGAGTGTATGGGCTCTACTTTGTGTGGCATTCTGGAGCACATATACCCCAAACTGATAAACTATGAAGAAAAAGGCCATATACACTGTAGCACTGTAAAATAAAACATATTAGTACATTACAATTTTTAGAAATCTTTGTCAATGTTGGTGTAACTACCTTTCTGGGGAAGGATAATGCCAAAGTGGGGGGAAAGACATTTCTAGCGTTAATATTAAGTTTAAACTAGTTCCTACCCTGACTCCCTGAGCTCCCCCACCCCAAAACACAAAATCCTCACTTACACTCAGAATATTCTACCAACAATTATGTCCCTAAAGCCTCCTTAGCCTTTGCAAGCAGACCACCTGCCCAGAGCGTGTGGCAGGGACTGGCTCCCTCCCTCCCAGGGGAATGGAGACACCTAACAGAGGTAGAATCCTAGCAGCTCTCCATCCTTCTCCAGCCCCATCCCTCTCCCAGTACTGGTGTGTCCTTGCCAAAGCTGGAGGGCTCCTCCCATCACTGTTAGGGAAACAGCGGCCCCTTGTGGTAAAGGTCAGAACAAACATCGACCTTTGAGAAGGCTCATGGTTTGTTCAAAGGAGACTTCAGGGCAGTCCTGGGACAGCCAAGAGGAGATGCCAGGAGGGTTTTAGGAGGTGTGAGAGCAGTGGGGACAGTCATCCAGAAACCTAGTAGGAGACAGGGATCCCCCAGGAAATGATGCCCACTTTGAGGGCCCCGGAGGTTTGGGCCAACTCCAGGACTGGATGGAGCCCACAAGATCTTCCAGCTTCCAGACAGGGAATGAAGAAGCTCCCTGGAAGGGGCAGTGGTTCTCAGCTGCCCCTGGTGCCCAGCGTTCTGTCTGCCTCACAAACATTTCCCAGGCACCTTCTCTGCACCTCAGGTGCTCTGGCAGATGTAGGAATCTGCAGTCAACATAATGCCTACTTGCACGGGCTGGCTGCATCACTAGCATGTGGAAATGTGTGTTTCCTTCCTCCAACTCTAACATGAGCTCCTGGAAGGCCCAGATTGTGCAATGTATTTCTTGGTAGATTTTACACAAGCAACATGGAGACTTGCACATAAATGTGCTGATTGACACCCATCCAGAGGGACACTAGGGAGAATCTGGCCTGCACCTCCTTGTCTTCCTGCACTTACCAGTATTACTCAAGACAAATAATGAACTTAGACATGAGCAGCTCAGTCCCACCCACCAGCCATCGGAGTCACTGTTGACTTGACAAATTGCCCACCCCTCCTCACACTGAAACCTACCCAACATCTGCAGGACTGTGTCTGCTCCACCAGGGATCCAGACCCTGAGGGCAGCCAAGGAGACACTGCCACCTGTTCTGTGTGGAGCTCATGAAAGGACCTACTCATGAGGTAGCTGGGAAGGGAATGATGCTAGAGACCCCTTCCTCAGATGACTGGGCACCAGAGGTGCTTTCTTCCTTTCACAGTCATCACCCCATGGACAGACAGACCGCTATTGTGGTCTGGGGAGCTCAGCACTGTCTCCTGCTGTGTCTCTTCACCCATTCCCATGTTCCCTGCTGGTAAAGGAAGAGGGTTGGGCAGCACCAGCAAGATATACAGGTCTCTGCTTTGTATTTCAGTCATAAGTCAAGACAAGAAACCCATGGCCTGCAGTCAGCCTACAAGTGTGTTTTGTTTGCCCCCGGAGTATTTAAAATTGAGAAATAGTACACAGAAATCAGTATCTCTGACTGCTCTTTGAAAAGCACATCCAGCGGTGCTCAGCCCTGCATTCCCACAGGACTAGTCTTAGAGCTGAGGAGCAGCTGCCCTCATTAGATGGGGTAGCACTTCCCAGCTTGCCATAGTGACCCCAACCCCACCACTCCCTACTGTACACCCCATGTCATTTATTATGTAGCTGGCCTCAGTCTGAGGACATCTGAGTTTCTGACCCCAGACAGGAGTCTCTGAAACTGGTACTAGAATAGGGCAGGGAGCACACACTATGGGAAAATTGGACTGTAAGGCTTACCCTGAGCACTTTTTTTTTTTAATTTATTTATTTTTGAGAGGCAGAGACAGCGTGAGCAGGGGAGGGGCAGAGAGAGAGGGAGACACAGAATCAGAAGCAGGCTCCAGGCTCCAAGCTGTCAGCACAGAACCCGATGCGGGGCTCGAACCCACAAACTGTGAGATCATGACCTGAGCCGAAGTCGGACGCTTAACCGACTGAGCCACCTAGGCACCCCACCCTGAACGCTTCTTAATGGAAAGTTTACCTCAGGAATCTAAGAGAACAGGAAACCCTGAAATCATCTCATTTCCTTTTATTCCAGTGGTCAAACACCAGCAACATCAGAGCTGAACTTTTTAAGAAAAGCACAGACATTGGAGACGTATGGAGTAGACCCTCACCCATGTAAGGTAAGACCCCTGTGGTCTGAGACCACTGACTTTGCCTCCTCCCAAGGGCAACAGGCAGGGAAGAAGCACATGCCTGCACCATCCACCTTCAGGATCTGGTTGATTGGCTCTTTTAGTGACAGATACCAGAAAAAAAAAAATGTATCTCCTCTTGGAAACTCCCCTGGCTTCCATGCTGCATAATTTTGTGGTGCCACATCAATGTCGGAGGGTCCCAGGCAAAGTCAATCTAAATAACAAATCCAAAGCTGAGGCCCCACTTTGGCTGCAGTGGGTAATTTGGTGGAAATGAAGAGAGAGGATGTGGAAGTCCCCCCACAGGGAATGATCAGAGGCCGCTCAGCGGACTGCCCACCCTTCCCTGACCTGTAATCTAGTTTCTTTCCAAGAGCGGATTTTATTGACTGCAATAGCGTAAGTCACTGCGCGGAACTGCAGTGGAGTAGCATTTAATTCCATTATGCGCCTGGGAGGGTGAGACAGGAACCAGCCAGGGAGGCTCTGCCCAGAGGAAACCTCTGTAATTGCTCACATGTGTCTGGCATTCTGGAGAAGAGCTTAAGCAGCCACAGTCACTGTGGAGAGCAGCGGAGACACATGGCCTCTTCCTCTCTCTCTGGCTGTGTCTCCCCACTTCATCTCCACATCCCAATTGGTTTGACACTCCCGGTCTTTGCCTCAGTGTCCCCAGATTTTTGCCTCTCTTTCTAGTACTGGAGAGGCACCAGTACCACCAGATTCTGAAACTGATCTGAAGGAGCCAGTATCCCATGGGAGCAGGTGGGCATTGACCATTTCTTCCTAATAGGTGAGGGAACACTAGAAGTTTCCAAAAAAATTAAAAGAGCAGAATAGAAAGCAAGGAATCCAGTGATGTAGGGGCAGAATTGCATATCCCTTACCCTCTTGCTAAGGTGATGGTGACTTGTACTTACATAGGATTTTATGCTGAAACTTCAAATAGGAACTTTTAGAACATTCTGGCAACTTAGAAACCCTGGTCACCTTTCCCACCCCACAGAGTTCCCTATTCACCAGCACAGCCTACTACCAGATAACCCCTGTGTTCTTGAGGAGGGCCAGCACTGTCAGAAAACACATTTATGCCTGTTCGTACCAAAAAAAAAAAAAAAAAAAAAAAAAGAAAGATGATGCATAGTTATTTACAAATGATTTAGCAAAGCTTCCTAAATACTGCCCTTGCATGACAGATATAGTTTAACCTCCGTTAATTGCTCAGATACCATCGGTAGGGGGCCTGCATAGGACTGAAGAGGGCTTCATAGTCAGCTGACCTTGGCTCCAGCACTGATCTCTTGCTTTCTGAGGCCCTCACAGGCTTCTCTGAGCCTTGCTTTCCTCACCTGTGTGAAAGTACACAGCAGGTACTCAGTGACTGTGCTCCACGAACTGCTGAGTCACTTCAGGACCTTAAAAGCCATAGCTGCCTAGAGACAGCTATCTTTATCATAAGGTGCCAGGTCACCTCCAAACCTGCCTGGGCCCCTTTAGGCCACACAGGGCACCCACCTTTTCAGAGATGTGTCCCTGGGTGAGGCTGACATCTGACAGCAGAGTGGGCAGATAGATGGTAGACAGTGAACCTGAGTACAACTGAGCAGAGGTGGGTGGGATTCTCCACCTATGTGCCTAAGTGGGTCTGTAAGCTACAGTGGCAGCCAGCCTGGTGTCCAGCCCAAGTCCATGTGCACCCTAGGACTGTGGGGCTCCTGGCTCATCCCCATCTGTGATGAGTTTGCCCATTATTGGACACAGAGGCTGAAGAGGCTGCAGGAAGAAACCCCTATTAATGCCAGGCACTGTGTGAGGCCCAGTCCCTCACATCATTCCATCCCCACGGCATCAACTCAAAGAAGGAAGGAGGGAACAAACATTTGTGGCATGCCTTCCATGGCAGACCCCCTGGAATCCTTTCACGTTATTTTCTCATTTAATCCTGTCAGCCCTGGGAGGTGGACCTTACTCTTCCTGGCTTATAAGTAAGAAGACAAAAGCTCCAGGAGACAATTTACAAGGCCCTGAGCAGTAGAACAAGAATTTGAACTCAAGTCACTTCCCCGTTGTTATATATCTAGGAGGAACAGAAGCCCCCAGGAGACTCCCCCTGGGGAGATGGTGGGCACGATCATTGCACTGGGCTTCCAATCCCTGGTTTCCAGGCCCTATACTTCTTGCTCACCCAGAGCCAGGACCCTGCTGCAGACCCCACACAGGGTCCCTCAGCTTGTCTCTACTGAACTGCAGCTCATGCTTTCCTTAGGCCTGCTGAGCAAGGACGGTTCAGGAGCCTTTACTCTTGTCATTAAGTAGGGTTACTTTGGTGATATGCTACTAGGCACTCCCCTTAATGTTGCTACAAGGAGAGCTGAAATAAGCTGGAGCACTCAGTGTAATAAATACCGATGATTTCTATTAACAGAGAGGCAATTACTGGGCCCAGGGAATCTGGGACACACAGCCCTAGGGAGGATAGAAGAAGAGGAATCGTTTTGATAATTAAATGAGAGTAGAACAAGGCTTCAGCTGGGCTCTATTCTCCTGGACTGATTAAGAAGCTGCTGTTCTTCCTGTCCACACTGATGGTTTCTTTCTGCCCAAAGTGTCCTTGTCTGGCCCTGGGACCGGGAAGACAAGATCCCTACCGACTCTGGGTGGGACAGGCAGAGGGCTCCAGCAGCGGGCTGGCTTACAGTAATACCCAGGCTCTGAACTTGCACACGCTGTCCTGAGCTCTCTGCATCTCCCCTCAGACCCCATCTCCTCCTGACAGGAGCCCCCAGAAGACCAAGCCTGCAGCCTAGAGCAGGAGACTGGAGCAAACCCCTGGCAGCCCAGTGCTGCATTTGTTCCAGCTCTGATACCTCTCCAACCTCAGGAGCTACCATCTTGTTCCTTCCTGGAGCCCCTGGGACTGGTTGTTTGCCCTGGATCTCCTGTAGGCCCAGACTGTGGCTTCTTACCCTCTTGAGGTTTATATAGTAGCCAGACCCATCAGACACCCAGCCTGTACCCAGCCTTATCATGAGTCATGAAGGTGCCATCTACTGAGAGCCTGCAGATGCCAGGCACTTACATATACGATCTCATTTCATCTTTATAATGATACTGCCAAGAAGATGTTCTTGTCCTCAAGATAAGAACACTGAGACTCTGAGGGACCAACTAACATGTCCAGAGTTACTGGTAAGGGCAGTACTCAGACTCGAACCCAGGGCTGTCTGAACACCTCAGTGCTGTGCTTTTTCAGTTACCATTCCTGGTCTTCCTTCTGGGGAGATGGCATTTATTTAGGAACAAAGCAGGACTCACTACCAACTCTGGTAGAAGACCTACAACACTACTGAAATCACCGTAGAAAAATTTAACGTAAGTTCACCAAGTGACTTTATGTCTGTCCTGTACAGACCAGGAGAAAATTGATTTCAGCAGGATCTAGGTTAGAGCAACCATACAAATAAAATTACAGCTTCATTCCTCTGACCTTAAATAGGATCATTAATTTCATAATCAGCCACCTAGGCTCCTCTCTAAATAAACTCCCTTCCCCATCTTGACAAGTTGCCTCTGACCTCAGAGAAACAGACGAAAGAAGGATTGGTGATGACTAACCCTCATCCCCCAGTGGGCCCCTCTTGGTTGCACTGTACAGAGAATGGTGGGCTTACTGCTGAGATGAAGAACTTGACTAAAGCCACTTACATGGCAAGTATATGCCAAGATTTCCATTTCTGATCTTTCATGGGGTGATGCCAAGGCTCTTAAAGGGCTGCCTAATTTCCATTCTATGTAGTTTCTTGGGACCATGTTTAAGTATACTAAAACTGGGTGATTTTCATGACTGATTTAACGTAAGGTTCCTAGCTATAAGCTTTCAGGGATGGGTGTAAGTGTGTGGAAGACCATGTGGAATCTTCTTCCCTGAGGTTTTTAAAATAGAGGTTTCATCTACCCATATCGAATTAGTTTAAGTCATACTCCAGAGAGGGGATTGGATGGTCTCGAAAGAATGCCCTGGTTCTGACTCTGGCATACCCAGGATGTCCTCCAGGGCAGCAGTAGACAGAAGGCTGCTTCGTTGTATCCCGAGGTGGAACCCATGGGGACTGGGCAAAGGTGGCCAGATGTCCCTACTTCCCAGAACCAATTAGTTGCTGTGATTTCCAAAAATCCTTTTCTGGGCAGAGCTATCATCTTAGGGTGAGCCTTTGACGACATCGAACTGATGCATGTCGAGTTTCATGGTGGTTTCTACTTGAACATGTGAAAGGACTCTGCAAATCCAGCCCCTCCAAGAAAAACCACTGTTGGCCATGTCTTGGCAATAAGTTATTTAGGCCATCACCCTAAAATCAGAAAGAAGCAGTATTTCTTAAAGTATGTATTATGGCCCTCGTTTGAGAAATGAGGAAATTGAGTCTCAGAGAAGTTAAGTCACAGAGTAAATAAGAAGCTAGGCTAAATTCCTAAGCCAAGAATGAAGCTCTTTCTACAAGGATGAAAAACTGAAAATGATTGGGGCGCCTGGGTGGTGCAGTCGGTTAAGCGTCCGACTTCAGCCAGGTCACGATCTTGCGGTCCGTGAGTTCGAGTCCCGCGTCAGGCTCTGGGCTGATGGCTCAGAGCCTGGAGCCTGTTTCCGATTCTGTGTCTCCCTCTCTCTCTGCCCCTTCCCCGTTCATGCTCTGTCTCTCTCTGTCCCAAAAATAAATAAAAACGTTGAAAAAAAAATTAAAAAAAAACAAAACTGAAAATGAATTTCGTACCTCACAACTGTAGAAGTGAACCAAATACTTTAGACCATTATCTGATGTACAATGGGCTGGCAATATCTGCTGTGTGGCTATCAAGACACAAATTTTTATTCCACCTTTCGGATCCATTAATGTTCAGTCCTGTGGGTCCTGATCTCGTTGGGATGGGAAGGGAACAAAGAGGAAAGATAGCCTCCAACTTGATAACACGGAAGATCTGAGGAACAGGTTACCACTTTCTGTGTCACATCTCTCCTCGTCCTCATTTCCTTCTCTTCTTGTCATATAACTTGTCCTTTGCACACAAATCCCATGAGAATAACATGTTAGTGGAAGAAACTGGGAAGGCTCTGGAGAAGGTGTCTACGTGGCTGCCTGTTTGTGTTTTTGTGCTGGTACAGATGTGAGGCTTTTCTCTGTAATTCCAGGGCCTGCTCCTCACATGCCACAGATAAGAAGCAAACCTTCCAGCTGCCCTGGCCCCTGTAGACACACAGGTGCCCAGCTTTGCAGCAGCCCTCATCCACAACATTGCATTGGAAGCAGTTTGAAAAACTGATCTCTCCATGTGAGAGACTGGATTGGGATTGCTCAAGGTGCTATTATTACTTACCGGAATGATGTGGCATCTGATTGGGGTTTATTCTCAGTTTGCTCCCTGTTCTGAATCAGTCAGTCTGGTCAGGAGAGGCTTTTCCCCCTTTAACTCCAACACCTGCCTTCACCCAGAGGCCAGCCCTGAGGTGTCTGGACGGTGCAGATGGACAGTGCCAACAGACAGCCTGGCCAGTTCTTCCCAGCTTGTGGGAGGACCCTCTGTGCTATGGCCAGAGAGGCCTGTCACTGGGACGACCCTCAGGAATCTGTCACAGCTTGTCTCCTTCCTCTTCTGCCCGCTTCACTTTTACCCCAAATCCCAAATGGATCACCCAAATCCCCCTTCTCCATGGACCCCCAACATTGAGTGACTTCTCTCTTTCTACCTCAACTTCCCACACCCTCATTTCTTAACTAGCAAAAATTAAATCCATCAGTGTCAGGAAAAATAGTAAAATACTACATTTAAAAAAAAAAAAGATTTTGTATTAAGTGTAACAAACTCATATTAACAACACGACCCCTAGCATGTACTGAGTGCCTACTAAGCACAACCTAAGACGTAGATATTGTTCTCAACCCTAATTTTACAATGAGGAATGTGAAACATGGAGAAATGAAGGGACAGGCAGTGAGGGGCCGAGCCAGAGCCTGGGTCTGCGTGGCCTGACACAGGACCCATGACGCTATGGTCACGGCACAGGTGCTCCTCTGCCCTGTTACCCACGTGGGTCAGGAGTGCAAGAAGCAGGTGGAGCCCTTCCCCTCCCTATTCCTTACCCAGTATTTCTAGCCACCCACAGTCCTCTGCTGACCTGACCCTTTCTTTCCATCCTTCCACCCATTCTTTCTAGGCCTTTCCTAGACACTGTAAGACACTGTAAATTGCCCTCCCTACCTCCACTGCACCTGTGCCTTCCTCTCCTGTTTTTGCTCACATGTGTACTCCCCTACCCCCAGCCCCTCTGGCCCACCTCCTTGTCTTACACATTCATCTGATAAATATTTCCTGGAGCCTGTCCTGTGATTATGAATAAGGCAAGGCTTCCACCCTCTCAAGTCTCTGTCTTTTTTCCTGGACTTCATTGGGTCCTGACTGCACAGTGGGCAGATGTATCCAACATAGGCAAACCTGCTGGGTTAGCATGGGTGCCCTGGCCAGGGACCATGTTTTTGTGCAGTGCTGGCACTCAGGTATTAATAACCACCACCAAGGACTGATGACAGGCAGGAGGAAAACCAGCCCTGTGGCTTCACAGTATCTCCATTCAGGTTATTTTTAAACAGCTTTTTGCTGTTGCCCCTGGGTTGAAGGACATTGTGCTTGCAGCCAAGTGTCGGGGTCACAATAGACCCTGAGGAAAGGACAATACTAACAATACATTAAGTGGAAATGTTTGCAAAACATATACTTAATTTATTCCCTGGGCCCAGATGTTCATACCCGGAACCTGACTCTAAAGAGGTTTAAGACAAAACTGCATTTCTTCTTTGGGTCAAGGCTCGTGGGGCCCTGCCCAGGCCTGCTTTTTATTCTTAGACCTGATCAGACTGAGTATGTATGCCAAGAAGCCAAAACTTGAAAGTGGGAAAAACTAG
The DNA here is from genome assembly GCF_016509475.1 of Prionailurus bengalensis. Lineage (NCBI taxonomy): Eukaryota > Metazoa > Chordata > Mammalia > Carnivora > Felidae > Prionailurus > Prionailurus bengalensis. The sequence goes on from NC_057355.1 coordinate 59,876,881, forward strand.
GAAAGCCTGACAGCCATAGCCCCCACTTGGATGCCTCATATTAGGTGCCTGACCCTATTGCACCATATGAGCTATGGCTCACACAAATGTCCTACATGCACGTTTGACCAACATCCTGGCATAATTTTCTGGCCACTTGAGCACATTCACACACTGACAGAGCAGTTTCTCCCCTCAGGTCCCTATTGCAAAAAAAGTTCCTCAGAGAGAGCACAATCCATCAACCTGCTTTCTGTGCCCCATGCCAGCCTGGCCCTCATGGCACTCATTTCCTTTTTTTTTTTTTTTTTTTTTTTTCTGGTTACTTTTTCATTGGTAGCTATGCAATCCTATTTCTCTCTTTTTTTTTTTATGAAATTTATTGACAAATTGGTTTCCATACAACACCCAGTGCTCATCCCAAAAGGTGCCCTCCTCAATACCCATCACCCACCCTCTCCTCCCTCCCACCCCCCATCAACCCTCAGTTTGTTCTCAGTTTTTAACAGTCTCTTATGCTTTGGCTCTCTCCCATTCTAACCTCTTTTTTTTTTTTTCCTTCCCCTCCCCCATGGGTTCCTGTTAAGTTTCTCAGGATCCACATAAGAGTGAAACCATATGGTATCTGTCTTTCTCTGTATGGCTTATTTCACTTAGCATCACACTCTCCAGTTCCATCCACGTTGCTACAAAAGGCCATATTTCATTTTTTCTCGTTGCCACGTAATATTCCATTGTGTATATAAACCACAATTTCTTTATCCATTCATCAGTTGATGGACATTTAGGCTCTTTCCATAATTTGGCTATTGTTGAGAGTGCTGCTATGAACATTGGGGTACAAGTGGCCCTGTGCATCAGTACTCCTGTATCCCTTGGATAAATTCCTAGCAGTGCTACTGCTGGGTCATAGGGTAGGTCTATTTTTAATTTTCTGAGGAACCTCCACACTGCTTTCCAGAGCGGCTGCACCAATTTGCATTCCCACCAACAGTGCAAGAGGGTTCCCGTTTCTCCACATCCTCTCCAGCATCTATAGTCTCCTGATTTGTTCATTTTGGCCACTCTGACTGGCATGAGGTGATACCTGAGTGTGGTTTTGATTTGTATTTCCCTGATAAGGAGCGACGCTGAACATCTTTTCATGTGCCTGTTGGCCATCCGGATGTCTTCTTTAGAGAAGTGTCTATTCATGTTTTCTGCCCATTTCTTCACTGGGTTATTTGTTTTTTGGGTGTGGAGTTTGGTGAGCTCTTTATAGATTTTGGATACTAGCCCTTTGTCCGATATGTCATTTGCGAATATCTTTTCCCATTCCGTTGGTTGCCTTTTAGTTTTGTTGGTTGTTTCCTTGGCTGTGCAGAAGCTTTTTATCTTCATAAGGTCCCAGTAATTCACTTTTGCTTTTAATTCCCTTGCCTTTGGGGATGTGTCGAGTAAGAGATTGCTACGGCTGAGGTCAGAGAGGTCTTTTCCTGCTTTCTCCTCTAAGGTTTTGATGGTTTCCTGTCTCACATTCAGGTCCTTTATCCATTTTGAGTTTATTTTTGTGAATGGTGTGAGAAAGTGGTCTAGTTTCAACCTTCTGCATGTTGCTGTCCAGTTCTCCCAGCACCATTTGTTAAAGAGGCTGTCTTTTTTCCATTGGATGTTCTTTCCTGCTTTGTCAAAGATGAGTTGGCCATACGTTTGTGGGTCTAGTTCTGGGGTTTCTATTCTATTCCATTGGTCTATGTGTCTGTTTTTGTGCCACATGGCACTCATTTCCTATGTGAGACAGCTTCTCCCCTCTTGGCTCAGCAGAACCTCAAGCCTGGTATTTACAAACTGAGAGTAACCAGTACAAACTGATAGTGACCAGTGGTCAGGAGGCCTCTTTGATGGTTCAGGCACCACAGGATTGACCGTGGCTATTCCCCATAGCTGCTTGCTTCATATCTTTTCTTTAGCTAAACTTTGTGAGGGAGCCCAGTGTGTAGGGCCATTGTAATAATAACCGCCATTCATTCTCTCTCTGTCTCTCAACAACTTTTTTGAGATATAACTCACATATGGTAAAACTCATCCTTTTAAAGTGTGTAATGCAGTAGTTTTAGTTTTAGTAACAGAGTTATGCAATTACCACCATGAACTTTAAAACATTTTCATCTCCCCAAAAAAGAAACCTGTATCTATTAGCTGTCGCTCCCTATGTATCTCCCCTTCCCCACAGCCCTGGCAACCAGTAATCTTTTGTCCCTGTGGATGTACCTATTCTGTACATTTCATACACATGGAATCCTACAACATGTGATCTTTTGTGCCTGGCTTTTTTCACCTAGCCCGATGTTTTCGAGGTTCATCCACATTATAGCAGGTATCAGTACTGCGTCCCTCTTGCTGCTGAGTAATATCCCACTATATGTATACACCACATTTTCACTCATTTATCAGTTGATGGACATTTAGATTGTTTCCACTTTTTGGCTGTTATGAATAATCCTACCATAAGCATTTACATCCAGGTTTCTGTGTGAATGTGTGTCTTCAGTTTTCTTGGGTACCTAGGAGTGGAACTGCTGGGCCGTATAACAACTCTTTTTAACAATTTGAAGAAGTTAACTACTTTCCGAAGTGACTGCACCATTTTACAATGTGTGAGGGCTTGCCATTCTCTTTGGATATTCACAGCAGCCTTCTAAGATTAGTTACAACTTACATTTAAGGGCACTGAGGCTTAGGGAGGGTGAGTAGCTTGCCTGTTATATCCAAGTGCTCCTCCCTCTGTGACCTACTCCCAAACATTACCCCTGTATCACTGACGAACAACTGCGTTTCTCGCCCTTTCACCTACATGCCTATGTCATCCTGATGAGAGGTCTTTCTGTGTTGCAGGATGTGTCAGGAAATGCTGCATTTCTGGCCTTCACTCCTTTTGGGTTTGTCGTTCTGCAAGGAAACAAGAGGGTCCACTTCATTAAATGGTGAGTATCTTCATTTCCAAAATGGGCTTTTTATACGTCACCAACTGGGGAGGGCTATGGTTCCCACGTCCTTTGTCTGTGATTGGGCAGTTATGGTTCTGAGCCCTCTCCAAAGCCTTGCGTCCATAATGATAACTGATCGAGGTAGTGGTCTCTGCCTAGGGATCCTGTTCTTCCAAAGGGGTGTTCCTGAGAGCCAACAGTCTCTCCAGAGAGACAAAGAGTGTGGAGGGTAATTTCTAGGTAAGATGAAAGACCTGGGGCTGCAGCCAATGTTAGGGAAGCAAAGTCCTTGGGACTGTCCCCCACTGAGGGCCATTGCATCCGCATGGGTGCTGCCTTCCTTACCCACTGGCCTAAAGAAGGAGGGGCTCACCCCTGGGGCAGATAGAAGTTATCCTGCACCCTCCGTAGGCCAAGCCCCACTTTGGGCACTGCCTGTACAAGCATGGATGCTGCTCTATCTCCCTTCTGTCCCTCTTTAGGCTGTAGGTGTCTTCAGCCTCCAGGAGTCACATCCCCACCCTTGCTCCCCTCTCCCTTCCTCCACTCCCATTTCTAGCAGCTAAGAGCCACTACCTCAGCTGAAGCTACTCTGAACTGCTTCCTCTCCACCCTGTGAGTTCAGGGTCTATTCTAAATGGATCTGGGAGCCGATGCAGCACAGACTGGCTTGTTGATGGATATTTGGCTCTCCTGGAGGCCCCTTTTCTGGACCATGCAAACATCTTTCAGCCTCATCAGAACATGCTGTATGTTGTACTAAGCCCCTGTGATTTCTGTACCTTTTCGGCCTTAGACTGCCGAGTCTAAGCTGGCCAACTCCTCCCATGGGCTTGAACAAATGGCTTACCTTACCCAACAGAGCTCCGCTGGGGAAGCTTGCTCCGGTCTTCAGTCCTTTGCCTTCTCCAGAAGAGCTGATGGGGAATCTGAGGACAAAGCTGCTTCCTGGCGAGCTCTCTACTGGGGTTTGCTGCAAGGTGTCTATCTTCTTGTGTCCTCTTGAGCTCCCCCACCAAGCTTGTGGACAAACACCACCTTTCCAACCCCATTGCTCTTGTGCACAATGGTAATTTGATCATCAACCAGAGTGCTAGTGAAACTGCCCCCCACCCCCTACTGCCAGACATGACCACCCAGGTCCCATTCCCCCAGGAAAACAGCCACTTCACAAGGCAGTTTGCTGCACTGAGTAAAAGGGTACACCCCAACCCATCTGTTTGCTAGGCCTTCTGAAGTTGGCCCACTCACTGTGCTCTCTGGGTGACAATGGTGAGGATTTGGGGTCTGCTGTCCAACAAAATACTTTTCACAAAAAGACAATGAGTAGGGTCAGGGCACCGCTCTCCCAGTGAGGAACCCTTGCTTCCTAGATATAGCTGGGTTGTCTGATGTTCCTTAGATGGCCCAGATCCTGGCCCACACTCTGACCAGGCTGCCTGTCTCATGAGGTCCCTGGTAGGAGGCATGTGTAGCTAGAAACAAGTAGGACACACCTGTTCAGGGACCTGGAGTCCCTAAAGTATCCTTCCCCATCCAGAAGCCCTGATGCTCACCTGATTCTCCCACAAACTTTTCATTCTGTGGCTTCTCTCATATCACACTTCTTCAGGAAGTCTGCTTTTCATTGTGTCTCAATTTTAAAATAATAGATGTAAAACCCAACTTCACTTCCAATAGAAACTCTCCCACTTTCCTATCTTTTTGTTGAAGCCTAGATGATCGGTGTGTTCCTTTCCATATTAATCAATTGATATTTATTGTATTCTGTATGTGTATGAGGGTGACTGATTGATTGGGAGGGAAATCAAACAAGGAAGGTATACCATGTGCTTGTATTAGCTCAGAACTGGTAGTCAGAGTTGTGAGCTCTCATACTTACTCACCCATGATTTCCAGGAAACAAGTGACCTTCCTCTGTCCCCTCAGTTTTGGCCAGTAGTAAATTGGGTATGTGGTTGTCACTACCTTTCTGCTACTTCCTAAGATATTGAGGAAATCTCCCTAGAAATTACAAAGAGGAAGAAATGAAGTAGAGACAGATAGGCCTAATCAGACCTTCTTGGGGGTCCCAGTTGGGTACAAAAATAAGGACTCCACCCCCAGTGAGATAGGAGGGCTTTCAGGCTCCAAAGGGCAGCTATGTCAGGCAAATGGAAGAGAAGTAAGGAGTGATCGATCCTAAGGCCTAGTTCTCTGGCTCTCAGGGACATCCGCCTAAGACCCCTGTCATTTTTCCTTTTTGTAAATGTAACCAAGGCTGAGAGCAGTATGTGAAGGTGAGGTCTAAGCTGTGCCATGTACAGTAACCATGTCACTTCTTCTGATTTGTGTCTGTCCCGCGGGTGACGTACCCCAGTATCCTGTTTGCCTCTTTTACTGCAGCCATTCACTGGGCTGGTGGCTTCAAGGATTTTTCTACAAAAACCCCTAAGCCCCTTTCCTGGTCAGTACGCTGCATGACTGTTCCATGTAATCTGTTCTCTCTCTTTGGTATGTTGCCCTGCCCCCCTCCCTGAGATCGTTTGACATTTGTTTGCATTAAACTGCATTTTCCATCCAGTGGCACAGTCACCTGAAAGACTCAACTCCCTCAGAACCTGGTTGCATTGTTTTTCATTATTTGCTGTATCTTGAACTTTGGCCTCATCAGCTACCTGTGGCATCTTACATTTGACAGTCCCATCCAGATAATGCACCTGCATTATGAACCAAATCCTGAAATGGCCCGGGACCTCTCAACCTAGACTTACTTCCCATACAAACATTTCCCTTTTACAGCCACTGTTGATGAGCCCGAAATCCTCCTATCACCCTATTATTATGGTGTGATTGACCAGAAAACTGTGGATTGAACTGTTTCAGCAACTGTTCTCTAAAGCCACTGCGCTGCTGTCTTGTTTCAGTTCTAATTTTGGCTAAAACTGTGTCTGTGCCTGGAGCCCCTTCCAGTCAGGGTGGGCTGTGCATCTACGAGACTTAGCTGTGAACAAGCAGCCCACGACAAGGTGACAGGTGTTCTCTTTGTGCTTGTAGGAATGAGGTGACCAAGCTGAAATTTGAAGGAAAGACTTTCTATTTATACGTAAGTCAGAAAGAGGTGAGTGCTGGCTTCTTTCTCTTCAGGGAGGGCTGGGGCACTGGGTGGTTTCTGATGGCCAGGGCTCAACCAAAGTGGCATATCCAGGTTAGAACTAAGCCACCTGAATGAGAAGCAGAGACCTGGAGCTGAGGGATGGAGAAATGGCCAGGCCCTGGAGCCCAGGACTTCCTCAGGGATGCTAGTGACACCCGGAGGTTCCATACCTCCAAGAAATGCAGACAGTGAAAGATTTTTTGCTTCTATAGGAGCATTCCAAGGTAACAACTTTTTAAAAGGAAGTAGAAAATGCAGACGACAGGAGCACTTTCTCTGTGGAGGGCTCTCTTGGTTTTGAGTCTGTGGCAGCTGAGGCTTATTGTGATTGGATCTGCCCAGTGTGAACTTAGTCATTGAACTGAGCTCTGCCCCAGCGGGTCCTGCAGGCCTTCTCGTCCAACTGGCCAGCTGCCAGGAAGTCCCTTCCCCTATCTGAAACCTCTTCCTGAAGTCCTGGGGAGCCCTCAGACAGCCCAGGGGTCAGGGTCCTGGCCTACTTCATCCTTCGCTTCTCCACCTGCGCTCAGCTGTTTCTATGTGGGATTTTTTTGTAGGAAAAGAAAATTATTCTCACATATTTTGCTCCAACTCCAGAAGCATGCAAGCACCTTTGGAAATGTGGAATCGAGAATCAAGCCTTCTACAAGTGAGTGGACACATGTGATGGGGACTATCTTTATCAGAGCCAGAGTCATAAAAGCTACTTTTTAGAGGAATCATGGGCAGGAAAATTTGAGAAACACTGAGAAAGGAGACATAAGATGACAAGGCTGGCACTCCTTAATAAAACAGACCCCTTTCTGGATGTCTGTACTCCCAGGATGGATAGAGCTGAGGTCAAGGAATGTGTTTCAGCAGAGATACCCGAGGGATCTACTTTGTGATGTCCTTGCACAGCTCCCAGTGGCAAAGCAGTGAGGGGTCTTTTCAGGGCAAAGCTTGGGCCAAAAATAGCTCACAGGTACCTGACTTGAATCAGGTTGGCCCTGCAGAGCCATTCAGAGCCATAGAAGGCCCAGAGTACAACGCTTCATGAAGGAGCAGCAGGTGCAGCCCAGGGCAATTCCCTAAGCCTTGGGGAAACTCTGGGGCTTGCTCCCCAGTGGGTGCCCTAGTGCTGAGTTGGGGTTAATGCCGGAACTTCCCAGTGTGCCACTGCCAGAGGTAGTGCCAGTGACAGAAAGAGTGCCCAGGAGCCTGAGTGGTGTAGCTGGAAGAAGGGCAAGGACTTGTCTGTTAGTGAAAAGTCAGCTTTGGGGCAAAAGCAAGAATTTTGATTATCACAGGATTTGTAAAGTATATGAGGTTTCTGTGCTATTTTCTTTGATTAAGAAAGTGGTTATAAAGGCATTAGGGAACAAATAAATAGCCCATTGAGAAACTGGGGTGATGGCAGATAATTGTTTCCCTAAAACCCTTGGTCTTGTTTTTAAAATAGAATGCAATGATTTATGATTTAATAAGCTAGATCTTAATCAGGAAAACATAAGACAAAGTTTGTGGTATATTCTGCCTCTGACAAGCCATAGTTCTCCCTCCAGTAACCTCCAGGACCCTGAAGAACTTCTCTGAGCTAGAGGGGCACCATCCTCCTCCCCAGGGAAAGGCATTGCTGCCTGCTGGCTGCTACGGGGTGTGGGCTGGCAGAACTGGGCCTCCCTCATCTAGAGCCACAGCTCCAGAGGCTGTTTCTTGGTCAGGCTTTCTGAATTGCTTAATAGTTTCTATGCATTTGATACCAGAATCAGGGATGAACTGAATGGGCAGCCTGAATTATAATCTGAGTCGGCTTCTTTCATTTAAAGAAGAGGACACTCAGAAAAGGCTGCCACATGGTCAAATTTCCCTCCTGTTCAGTCCATGGCTGTCTGAGAGAAGCCAAGAAAACATGTCAGCACCATTTTTGGAGACCTTTGTTTTTCTGTTTGTGTCATGGGAACAGAACTGTGCTTCTGAACCTGTGACCAAACTCAGTTTGAGTCGTTCTGTTAACAAATCCCCACACCTAACTAGCCCTACCAAGACCCACACTGGAAACTGAGGCTGTTTTTCACATTTCTACTGATTACTTGATGTTCTCTAGTAAGTGTTAAAAGCCTCTAGCCTGGGTCAGATCCCCAATTATGCCAAGTCTTAGCAGCAGCCACTTTGGCATCACTCTGAGCACGTTTTACACACAAATCCCTGGCACTGCCTTTGGCCTAGTGCTTTGAAAGAAGCCGGGTCAGACTCAAGGACATGTTCAGGCAGGAGGGCAAGTAGGCTTACAGACTCACAGAGCCCTGAGACAGGTGCACATGGTCTCCCAGGAACTGCTATTCATGGATTTTGGGGACAACTCCCTACATACTGACTGCCTGCTCACGACAGAGGCTTCAGACCCAGATCAGTTCCTGGCTAGATCAGCACTACAGGCACCTCAGGGCATGTTGTAAGCTGAGTCAGTTGGGTTGGGAGGCCTCACTCTGGGCATCTCTGCTCAGCTTCCTTTATCTAAGGGTGAGAGGGCCATCTGGGATCAAAGAAGTCACCTAAGAGGATATTTTACAGTGCCCATGGTCTTCCAGAGTCTCCACACCAGCTGTCCACAGCCTTGAAAGTGATATTAATAGGTATTCTGGGAGAAGAGGGATGATTCCAAGTTCAAATAAAAGATGGAACTTGTATTAAAGTTAAACTAGTTTGTCCATTTCAGGACTTCTTAGAGTCTTTACTATGCTAACCTACTTTAGGACTCTCCAAGAGGGAAATGGAATAGGGAGGGCAGCCCCTACTCTCTCCTCTGCCCACAATTACCCAGACATGGAATCATCAAATACTAGGACTGGAAGGGACTCCTGAGGTCAAGTAGTCCCAGCTCCGTCATCCTGTAGATAAAACAACTAAAACTAAGGAAGAAAAAGAAATTTGCCCAAGGTCATACTGCTAACAAGTGTCCTGGGATTTGACAGGCAGCATTCTATTATTCCCCCAGGCCATCACCTCTAACATTTATTCTCAGTCCCCCTGGCCAACCCCATGAAGCACTCTTGGGGAGCCCTCGCTCTCCTGACATGAAAATGGGTTTCAACATGACTGTCCCCAGCACTGAGGCTGTGAGCAAACCCTCAGGTCCTAAAGGAGAGTCAGAGACAAGCCAGACTGTGAAGGTCCTTTTCCTGAAGAGTTTCCTCAAGTAGCCTTTGGAAGGAGCTGGGAATGCGCTGCCTTAGCCCATGAAGCAGTTGCAGGCCATCTGTCACACTGGACTTTGCCTTGCTGCAGGCTGGAGAAGTCAAGCCAAGTCCGCACAGTGTCCAGCAGCAATTTATTCTTTAAAGGGAGCCGGTTTCGATACAGGTAAATAGTGACAGTAAGTAACTGTTATGGACCTATTTGTAGACCCCTCTCTGGAGAACAGTGGCTCAGTGGTCCTTATCCTTGAGAACAAAGGAACTGGGAACCTCCAAAAAAGCCTGAGGTTTCTATCCAATTCTCCTTGTCTCCTAACCCTTTGACTATTTCTTTCCTTCCCTGCCACAGTTTGTCTGCAGGGCTTAAAATATATATCTTCTTCTGCCCTCACAACAGCAGTGAAATAAGAACTGTACCAGTGATTCTTTTCATGTCTGTCTAAAGATTTTTTTTTTTTTGCAATATTTCTGGAACATGCTGGACAATGAGCAATCATTTCTAAATGAAAATGGAAGATACCAAAGACTCCAGAGATAGTTCTCTAAGCTAAGCTATCAGGACATGTAAGAACTTAACCTAGCAAGCCAGCTTTTTTCAGTGACCTAAACATTGGGAAGGACTAGGCCAAAATGGCCATTGCCCAGTCATCCAAAGTATCTGAAATCTTAGACAGGAGCCCAGTGCTGGAACACCATCTAATCCCTTTCTGTTTGTTTTATTATACTATTTATAGTGGCCGAGTTGCAAAGGAAGTAATGGAGTCGAGTGCAAAGATCAAACGGGAGCCACCAGAAATACACAGGTAGGCTGCCAGGGACTTACCCCCAAAACGAGTTGCAGTTCAGATCTCAGAATCTCCAAAAAGGCAGCAGTTCCAGTACTATGACCACTCTGGGCACAATGGCTCACAAAAGGGAAAGGAGAACACGATAGGAAAGTTCCCCATCTCAGCTAAAAGCATGGGGAACAGTCTAGGCACCTGCATGGCTCAGTCGGTTAAGTGTCCGACTTCGGCTCAGGTCACGATCTCACAGTTCGTGGAGCCTCGCATCGGGCTCTGTGCTGACAGCTCAGAGCATGGAACTTGCTTCAGATTCTGTGTCTCCCTCTCTCTCTGCCCCTGCCCTGCTCTGTCTCTCTCTCTTAAAAATAAATAAACATTAAAAGCATGGGGAACAGTCTAACCCTGGTATCCCTGAGCCTTGATGAAGAACGAGGGAGGGCACAGTACCCAGTACCACCTTCCTGGATACTTCTCTGTGTCCTCCCATATCCTAAAAGTGGCCATAGACCACGGAGGGCATGTCCAAAATGCAAGATTGCCTTGTTTCTGGAATCAACCAATTACAGAAAGCCAGGGATCACCCCACAGTCCTGTCTCACTAGGTCTAAAATAGTTTTGAGATCCTTGCTTCAGGTATAACTGTACATCTTGCATATCTCCTAAACCTAATAAGATCCAGAAAGAATATTAGCCAGGACAGCTAGGGTTCATCAACCAGCTTGACCTCTGGGAACGGGAGCATTATTACTGCCTTCACACGGCACCCCTTGGAGCAGCAGTCTCTGTCAGCAGTCAGAGGAGGCTGCCATATGGGTTTTCAGGCACATTTTCAGGAGTCCTGGGGCTCTACTCCCTGACAATCCTGCCCAGAGAAGAGAGGCACCACTGCTACACTAAAGCAAGGTTCAGGTGGGTCTGGGATATGAGGAGGTGGATGAGTTTGAAGCAGTGTCTCTGATGGGGATCCAGGGACTAAAGACAAAAAAAAAAAAAAAGTTTTAAGATTTTTTTAAATAAACAAACTTAACAGACCCAGGCAATTCTAGTAGCTACTCCTCAACTCTGAGTCCTGATCCCATCTGTTGTGTGCACTGAATTAACACAGTTCTCTTTTCATTTAACCTCAGAGCAGGGATGGTTCCCAGCCGCAGCTGTCCCTCCATAACCCATGGCCCAAGGCTGAGCAGTGTCCCTAGGACCCGGAGAAGAGCTGTTCACATCTCCATCATGGAAGGTGAGCAAAAGCTCTGGAGATGACCACAGGGTTCCTCCAAGTTTTGACTTGGACCCGTTCCTCTCAGGGACCTTGAAAAGAAGTGAATGCAGCAGAGACAGCAGCACTTTTCTCCAATGGACGGGAGAAGGTTTTATGTAGTGGATGGGAACACCAGCTAGGTTTCAGGTGAAGGGTAATCCCACCCAGCCCTGCTGAGCTGTAGTCCAAGAGGGGATTTAGATCTGAGAGTGTTGGGGTAGACCTCTGGGAGGCTATGTATGTTGCATATGCCAGGTTCCTTGCAGTTCTGAAATTGCTTTCCATCAAGAGGCTTTTCACTTGTTTTTCAGATCAGACCAGTCTCCACAGGTTAAACAATCAAGGTGACTGAGGCAGTTAACCAAGAAATGAAAAACTCTTGGTTCTGAAGCACTCCTGTATTTGCTACCACCTTCTATTTCAGTTGTAGAAAGCTCTCCTCTTGCTATCTGAATTCTTTAATGTGATCTCATGAAATCTAACATGCCTCACCTCTCTCTACCCTTCCCTCCCTTTGGAGGAGGCTGCGGTGGGGTGGAGTGGGGTCGGGGGGAGGCGCAGGGAGACAAAGTC